>NC_089813.1:25311005-25641505 GCF_029633855.1 Hoplias malabaricus | reverse complement strand
GGCTAGCCATTTGATTTTATACCTATGCAATGAGACTGAATGAAACACCAGAAATAAATGGTTAGGGGGTGTGTCCCAATATTTTTGTTCATACTGTATGTATTCTGATGCTTTAAATTATGTTGCATTATTGATTTATTATTTATTCAGCTCCAGTTTACAGTGAATACAGTATTAATACACTGAAAATAAGTCTAATTTAACAATACCTACACCCTTCCCTAAAGAAAATAAATAAATAAATAAACACAGAGCGAGACAGAAAGGGACTGCCGATCACCCAAGTATTACACCTCTGGGTGTCCTAACTATTGAACATGATGAAAGGGGCTAGTAGAACTACAAAAGTCCACTTTTATGGTCAATGGAGCTGATGGTGGTGTAAATATTATGGCTGGTTGGTGATAATATTCATATTCAAGGTAATATGTTGGCATATTAAATGCCCATTTTTTTGGTATATTCTGTGTAGCTTATCCTACGATTTATTTAAAGGGACACTGTACGATTTGGGATTTGTGCTCCTGGTGCTCAGCATTGTACTGAAAACAATATGGAGGTGGAGGGAGGTGGGATGGTTTCCTACCTTCCCCTGAAAAGTTACATAGTGCAGTTTCTGCAGTGCTGAGCCCAGAGTAGCATTGACAGAGACTTTATATTCTCTATTAAAACTGTATGTTTTAAAGTACAAGTATTACATAGTATCCCTTTAAGCTCAAGTGTATCCAACAGGGAAATAGAGGTTTACACTATCTAAAATAAGGCGATAAGGTAAATGGCCAAAGCAATGAAAATCACGTCACTTGAGAAAGCAGTTTAACCTTGGTGAGGAGTTTAAAGAGATTGAGTATTATTTAAAATATGCTTTTAATCTTATGAACAGCGTTTTCTGAAAATTACGCACTGAAATATTTGACTCTTGCCAAACAATGACCCGCAGTTTATAGCAGTGATTATAGCTATATTTTTGCAGTCGTGTCCTGCCTAAACAGCCTGGTCCTCGGTGAGCACTTCCTTGTCGGCTTTTCCTTTTAGGGCCCAAGTAAACAAGGCGGGGTGTTTTTTTAATCATGTGATTAAAGTCAGTCAGTGTGTCTGTAAGTATTTGTATAGGAGCGAGCTAAGCCCTTTTCTCGCGCTCCACCCATTCTGTTGTGACAACAATGCTTTTTTCTCTGTTCGCGCTGGAAACTGGGTCTCGGGCGTGCTGAGTGCCACGTTGCTGCGCGCGCTGTAAACGGAACCAGCTGAGACGCCGCTGTCAAACTGTCAGTGTGAGGCGCGCGCCACATACAGAGAGTGGGAGGCTACGTTCAACAAGTGCACGCTCACTCCTTACGGGCGCGTGCAGCGGGTCGTCCACCCCTGCAGCAAATGTGGCATTCAAAGAGCACGTGCTGAGCAAGCCTTTGATCACGAACAGATAACGGAACCGCGGCGCACGCATATTACAATCCAGGCTTTTCGAAATGCATAGATCTAATCACTACTTCAGCAGGCCCTATTATGTGGTGCTGGGTCAAATTGGAAACAAGGACTCGCGCGAAAACAAGAGGCCAAGTGCCCCCTTTGTGTTTTATAGTCAGTAATAATAGGGGGAATTATCTCTCTGTGTCTTAGTTTCCAAGTATTTTATACTACGTCCTGTGGGGGGTTGCTACCGGTCTGTTTCCCCGCAGAGAGTCGCCTCATTATTATAGAGATTAAAGTGCCGGGGTCAGCATCGCACACCTGCAACTAATTGTAACGCGACTTGGACGCCTTTATATTCCGTAGGAAATACCCCCAGTGTGGTAAAGAGCTCAAACTTTGATCTTTACACAGCGTATAAAACGGCTCTTGTTCAGTAGATTCTCCTCTATTCTTTCCTACATGCAGTGCTGTTAAATCAATGCAACACGCTAGCCTTGTGCACGTGCCCTAGCCCTTAGTCCTAATGGAGCTGATGGGGTTTTTAAGGCCCACTACAACTTACCAAAAGTGGATAAAGCAGGACCAAAATTTCACCTAATATTTATATATTTTAAATGTTGAAAATGAGTAGGTTTTAGGTCATGTGGTTTTGGAACCAAATTAAAATAATTACACAAATTTTGTGTGCCTCATGGGATTTACTAGCCACATACTATAGGACATTTTAGCCACAGAAGCTAGTTCCAGTGGAGCTAAACGATCATCTGGGGCATAATAAAACATATCATGTAACAAAACCTTGCATCTCTTCATGATTAACTTGTATTTCTTATTTGAAAATCCCATCTCTTTGTTCTGAGAGCAACAATATTATTCACCAAGTATTAACTCGTAGATATTTTAGGACAGGACCATAGCTAGAAGCTAATTCTAGTGTAGCAGAAGGTGTCTTTCAGGCTGCATTCATTCTAGTGTCCCTAAGCAGTGCCCTTGTATTCCCTATACAATAATCATGTGATACAGGAATTTCAGAATCCCTCCAGAATGGCCTGCAACACCATCTCATTTGACCACTCTTTGCTTTCTAAACTAACTCGTAAATCAACTGCAGCCATGTATCATACTGTGTATTTAATTTGGGAATAAATGTGTCATAATTGGGAATAATGGCATCCTAATTTGCGTCATGTTTACAGTGAAACACAATGACTCATTGGTAAACTTTAATGTCAGCTTCTAGCAGTGAAACTGTTACTCACTAGTCAATGTGTATGGACTACGCATGTGAAGTTCTCTTTAAACTATGTACGGTTTGGGATCTCACTACTGGGGTGATTGGAATTCACCTACAGTTTCTACCTCGATTTTTGTTTTTATGTTTTTTTTCATGTTTATGTGAAAACTCCATGATAAATGTACCATAGAAATTCTTTAAAGATTGTTTTTAGTACATCTATAAACTTACTCTTTGGAAATATTAACTTCTTACTGGACAGTGGTGATATATAGACAAGTAATGCTCATAAACATTTTAGAACAGCTGCATTTTATTCCAAATGAGAGAGACTTGGAATGAATTTATGCTGCCTTAACTTCAACTGAAAGTAACACTTTTTTTTTTCTCAGCAACAATATATCGCCTACAGCCTGTCACATAATTAAGTATGTTTTAATTTAATATCTGTTGTTGGCTGAGACATACTCAGATGATAAGAGATAGTTTAATGATGAGGTCATACTGACCATGGGAAAACAAGACAAAAACTTATAGAATAGAAACTTAACAAATAGAAAGGATTTTTATTCTAAAAACAATTGTGCGCTGAAATACACCTTAAAAATAATTTTACAATGAAATATGACATATGACAGAAGTCTAGAGACACCAATGTAAAACACATAAAGTAGGGCTGTTTTCAGCCAAGTATAGTCAAAACCCATGGAAGACAAAAACAAAAATCATAATTCATATATTACAGAAATAATAATTCAGTCAAAATTCTTAACACAAAGAAGAAAAACAAAATCAAATCAAAATATGATCTGTCCATTTAAGCCACATATTCAAGAGAGATTTATACACATTTACAGCAAATCAGAAAATATCTACCTATATAGGAAATGATTCATGGATTAATCCTTCTATAAAATACAGCAATGCCTCAAACATTTTAATACACACTCCTTGTGTTAATAGAATAGAGTATGTGTGGCAGCAGGAACCAGTATTGTGTGCTCATATTTCTGTCCCTTGCTGCTGTATGTGTGACTATAGTGACTTTAGCGAGGCACGATCTGTTGACGGGTCTGCACAGGATAACTATCATGTGCGTCCTGGCATCAAAAAACACATCTACCCACCACTCTAGCGATGCTCCTGGGACCTCGTATATGAGTCAGTGACTCCCTGAGCAGGAGCAGATGTAAGTCATTGCCTAGGGGTAGAGCCCAAGAAGGAACGGATAGGCATCCACTTTAACTGTTTTCTTTGCTTCATTCCACTGCATTGGCTCTGCTCCACCCATGAGTGTTTCTCTGGTATAATGGCAATGAAGTAAAGAATCTGCTGTGAAGACCTAGCATTTCCTTGTGAATTCTACAGTGGCAACAAAATTTTGATTTCTTGTGGACTTGTGAGATTTCTGTCTCTTTTAATGCCATTCAGACCTGGTCCAGATGGTATTCTCATATATGATTAAAATAAATTTAGGGATAAATCTGCTCCTTTCTTTTGGCTGTTCACAAACAAACAAACAAACAAATAAATAAACAAATAAAATACCTGCTGTATGAAGCTCTTCTTCCAAACTTAACAGAAGCAGGTATATCTATTCTTTTGAAAAACCACAAAGATCCTTCATGTGGCTCATCCAGATATTTATCGTTTTTTAAACATGACAATTATTGCTAAAGCTTCCCTGTTGTTTTTTGAATAAAGTACATTCAACTTCAGTTCCTGAAATGTCATATTGAATGCAGGGAAAGTGTTTTATCATGTTGAGTGGGACTGCCTCATTGAGGTTTTACACATTTGCATAAGGGGACAAATTTATTCCTTGGACAATGTTGTCAAATACCTCCCCCAAAACTAATGTTCTGGTGTCAGTTCTGATTATTTTCCTTTGTGTGGGATCAGACAGGGCTGCCCCTTGTGTCCTTTACTGTTCGCCCTTGCTATTGAAACTCAGGCAATTGTGTTGAAATCACTTGTATGTTTGCAGTCAATCTCTAGTTCTGATTTTGAACTAAAACTACAACTGGACACTGATGACTTATCTGACTAATCCAGTGAGTACCCTTCTTGTCATTCTGTCATTTCTGATGATATTTTACTAGTTTGCAGGTCAAAAAATGAATTTCCAGAAAAGTAAATGGAATCCAGTGAAGTTCTTTTATCTGTTATTCTGTTTCAATATGTCCAAAATGGGTCCAAATACTTAGGAAATGTTGTATCTTGTAATTAGTCCTCTCTTTGACACTAATTTTAGAATAACTAATAGTGTCAGTTATTTTTGTGACCTTTGCCAATATATGTATTATAGTTTTGAATCAGATTTTAACAGATTTTATTCAGCCTTCTTTACATTTGTATTAATATTCCCAAGGTACGCATTTTGCTTTTTCTTATTCCTGATTACGTCAATGGTCCTACTGGACACCCATGTGATAATATTTTGTCTCTCTGCACTTTCCAAGATTCACTTATATCCCAGATTATTTCCAAATTAATTTAGTTATTCAGTTAGATAAACATGATAGGTAACACCAGCTGGGTATATAGCTTTTTCAGATCAACAGTAGGACAAATGCAATGCCATGGTACGTACAATGTACTATGGCTAAAATTTGATACGATTTTATGCTCCTTTTATAACTTTTATTCAGCTCTTTTTAGTGTAATGCTTCAAAGCCATGTAGATTCCTTTCTATAAAGTTTTCATTTTTCATTTGTCCCTGTCCCAACTTTTTTGGTGTGTGTTGCAGGTGTCTGGTTCTACTTTTTTATTTTTACAAAATACAATTAAGCATCTTTTAGAAAACAATCATTGCAAATCATGTTTTACATGTTTGTCATTTAAATAAAAGTTCAATATTATTAACAAATCTAAACTTTGTAAAATGTCCCAGTTGTTCAGGAAATGGGGTTTATACTGCATTGGCACTGTAGAAAGAAAAAATTTCCATATACTCTGAGGAAACCAGTGTTGGATTTAAATCATACAGTATATAACTAATTACTGAAAAAGGACCTATATTTAATTGGCAGTATGGAATGAATAGATACAAACTGGATTCCAAAAAAGTTGGGACACTAAACAAATTGTGAATAAAAACTGAATGCAATGATGTGGAGATGGCAAATGTCAATATTTTATTCGTAATAGAACATAGATGACAGATCAAAAGTTTAATCTGAGTAAATGTAACATTTTAAAACAAAAATGTGTTGATTCAAAATTTCACAGTGTCAACAAATCCCCAAAAAGTTGGGACAAGTAGCAATAAGTGGCTGGAAAAAGGAAATTGAGCATATAACGAACAGCTGGAAGACCAATTAACACTTATTAGGCCAATTGATAAACATGATTGGGTATAAAAAGAGCTTCTCATAGTGTCAGTGTCTCTCTGAAGCCAAGATGGTAAGAGGATCACCAATTTCACCATTGTTGTGCAGAAAGATAATGCAGCGATACCAGAATGGTGTTACCCAGCGTAAAATAACAAAGACTTATTAAGTTATCATCATCAACCGTGTATAACATCATCTAAAGATTCAGAGAATCTGGAACAATTGCTGTGCGTAAGGGTCAAGGCTCTACTGGATGCTCGTGATCTCCTGGCCCTTAAACGTCACTGCACCTCAAACAGGAATGCCACTGTCAAGGAAATAACAGAATGGGCTCAGGAATACTTCCAGAAAGCATTGTCAGTGAACACAATCCACCGTGCCATCCACCGTTGCCAGCTGAAACTCTACAGTGCAAAGAGGAAGCCATTTCTAAGCAAGCTCCACAAGCTCAGACGTTTGCACTGGACCAGGGGTCTTTTAAAATGGAGTGTGGCAAAATGGAAGACTGTTCTGTGGTCAGATGAGTCACGATTTGAAGTTCTTTATGGAACACTGGGACGCCATGTCATCCGGACCAGAGAGGACAAGGATAACCCAAGTTGTTATCAACGCTCTGTTCAGAAGCCTGCATCACTGATGGTATGGGGTTACATGAGTGCTTGTGGCATGGGCAGAGAACTATGTTCAGGTTCTAGAAACAACATATGCTCCCATCTAGACGTCATCTCTTTCAGGGAAGACTGCATTTTTCAACAAGATAATGCCAGACCACATTCTGCAGCCATCACAACATCATGGCTAAGTAGGAGAAGGATCCGGGTACTGAAATGGCCAGCCTGCAGTCCAGATCTTTCACCTATAGAGAACATTTGGCGCATCATAAAGAGGAAGGTGCGACAAAGAAGGCCCAAGACGACTGAACAGTTAGAGGCCTGTATTAGACATGAATGGGAGAGCATTCCCATTTCTAAACTTGAGAAACTGGTCTCCTCTGTCCCCAGACATCTGTTGAGTGTTGTAAGAAGAGGGGATGCCACACAGTGGTAAAAAATGGCCTTGTCCCAACTTTTTTGGGATTTGCTGACGCCATGAAATTTTCAAACAACATATTTTTCCCTTAAAATGATGCATTCTCTCAGTTTAAACTTCTGATCTGTGATTTGTGTTCTATTATGTATATAATATTAGATGTTGGCACCTCCACATCATTGCATTCAGATTTTATTCACAATTTTAGTGTCCCAACTTTTTTGGAATCCAGTTTGTATATTTTCGAAATAAATATTGCATTAACACCTACAATTACTGACTTCCTGCAATCTCACACATGCTGTGAATGTACTATGTGGATCCAAACAGCACCAAAAACTTTTCCCTGAAGTGTAATCTTTTTGAAGTATGTGCAGAAATACCTATGAAATCAGGAGACAGGCAATAATTGCATTTACATGAATACAGTGACTTTATCAGGACTCAATGTCCTCTAGTGTGACAGCAGCAAAATTAAGTCTACCTGAAGGTAATGCACCCCATTAGCGCAGCTCATAATTAACACTCGTCATCATTTATCTTTGTTCATAATTATCATAATAGAAACATTATCCATTGTAAACACGATTCACAGCTTGTCACATGTTTAAAAATGGTCTCATTCTTTGTCAGAAACTGACAGAGGGTCACTCTCATTTTTATGGTACAATGTCAAGGGAAACAAAAGTCGACATTCATTTTGAGAAAACAAGGTCCTTGAACACTTCACAAGAATGAGAATCACATCATAATATTAACAAAGGCACAGTGTCTTTGATGAAAAGAGCTGAATAGCAAATACTTAAAATCAATTCTTAACAGTGTCAAAGTGAGTGAGTTTGTTACAAGCCAGTTTCTTAGGATACATATTGTAAAGCACCTCTTTGTGAAACAGTTCCTAATTGTCGAATAGATTGTGTTTTTCCTGAAAATATCACAGGGCTAAAATGTCCCCAAATGATAAGGGTCCCTTAGCAATTTTCAACTCAGTATTATGTTTGTTTGTTTTTTTTGTAGCTCTCAACAGATTCCTGGCAGAATTTTGATTTTATATTTGACCATTCATGATAAAATTGGAAACTGGGTCTAATTTTTAGAAGATTTCAAAGAAAATAGTTTGGAGTTGGGGTTTGTAAATACATAATAAATTGATTGATGATATTGCCTAAATGTTTGCCTGTTTTACTACTTAATGTAACAAAAGGCCCTGAGTCAGTTAGGGTGCACATTAGTGAGCTATTATAGCTATTCATAGAGAAATCCAAGAATGCAGGACAAAACAGTAGTAATCCTGTATATTTAAATATTTCAAAAAACATTGTTGTTGTATAATACAGTATGATGCAGTAAAAATACATTAGTTTACTAGAGAAATTGCTGCAAGCATATTCTTGCAATTTAAGGATATTTTTAGCATAACATTAGAGTGATAGCAGACTCTTTGTGAGGAGAAAGCCTTGAGAGGAAGTCCATTCACACTTCACTAAACATGCTGTAAAGCACAGAGGTGCAGGCCTCAAGGTGTGGGGCTGTTTTACAACGGAGCTGGTAAGCTTCTGTTAATTAATGGGATCGTGAACTTTTGGATGAAAAACGAATGCAAAAATCTGCAAATAAACTCTTCAAAATATAATGGTCTTAATGGGCTATTCAAATAAATACCATGTGGTTTGATATTTGGTTAGTTTAATTTGCAAGATATATGCATACATTATGTCCGATATATTTTACCATATACTAGTGCTGTCAGTGTGGTCACACCGTTAAAGAAGAAAACAGGCTTCATGCCCTAGTGTCTTTAGAGGAAATAGCACTATGCATTTGCTTCTACGCAAAAGCACTATATGTTTAAATGTTTTTGGACAATCTATATAATTAACTAAATCAGCTACTTTGAGAGGCACCCATTGTAGACACATCTTGCATAAAATTTTGAAATACAGTGGGGTAGTCAGAAGTAGCTTAACATAAATTCTAAAAGTGTTAGAGGAATATAAAACCCACCAGCTTTAGCATGTGGTGCAGGGGAATTGTGTTCCTCTTAATGATGGAGTACCATTCAGTACATTTTTGATGAGCTGGAGAGGATTTGTGATTCAAAATTAATCATCCGACATCATTAACTGACCTCCCTAATGCTCTTGTGGCAGAATACAATCACATTCTCACAGAAACATTCCAACACACACTCTAAAACCTTTTAAAAAGGTTCTTGTACTAATATGCTAGATGTTTTAAGATTGGTATTTTAATTTGCATTTTATACTTAAATACTGTTTCACTTGGATATTCATAATATACATTGTCAGTCTTTTGCTCAACACTTTGAGTTGTAAGGGCTCTAATTTTGAATTCGACACAGTTTAAAAACCCTTAAACCAGTCTAAGCCAGGAGTTAGGCAGCAGGAGAGCTGCAGAGAAATGAGGTTTCAGCAGAACACAAGGTTTTGGAGACTGCAATATTTTTCAAGCAGTCGTTTACCTCCTGTGGATCTGTAGATTTTCAATTTTAAGTAAAGACAGCATTGACATTGCTTAAAACATCCAAGGTTACAAAACCATTTGAAACCTGCTGGCTCCATGATGCTTTTCTAACCAATATGTCCTCTCCTGAGGAGTGCTGAGGAGCCCTGTGGTTAGAATGAGCTTCTCACCACAATAATAGGGTGGCTTTCCACAAGGGTTTGAGAAAAATACATGAGGCATGCATAAGAATTCCCTTTTACTGTGAGCATATCAGCAAGTGAGGCAGCTTCCAAAACAAAGCAAGGTGCTAGTAGACGCATTAATACTATAGACGATTTAGAGCTTGTGTAAAGTATAACAGTGCATTTCAACTTCAAGATAAGAGGAAAATAAATATAAAATTGAATTTACAGTGTTATTTTTCAGAAATAGCATGAAGTCCACAACTGCTGGAACAGCTGTCCCATTTATTCACTGATTCTGAAACAGGAGGAACGTTGAAAGGCCAAATTAATAATTATTCATCGTCCCGCTTATACATTTCAGGGGAATTTGTTGTGTATGCCCATCCACATTTTACCCAACTTCATTTAACTAAATGAATTAATTTTGAAAAATGAATGAAGTTCTGTAATCCTAATGCATACAATTTATGTATAGCCTATAGATCAGCCGCTAAGCTAGCTGTGAGTATTTGTTGAGTTTGCAAAGAATTTCCAGTGATTTTATGTGATAACACCAATATTTCATTCTGTGAAATACAGTGAGAGAAAATGAAGCTGACAGATAAGTCTCCCGAACACTACAATACATGAAAAATAACAGTAATAGCCAGGTTTATGCTATAAACACTGACTGCTGAATTTGCTATATTGTGAAATACATCAATAAATACTTACAGTTCTGAATCAACACAGGGATGAACACCAACATCCACAGAATAATGATTCATCTAACACCAAGAATGAGATTTTCTGTGATCTTCTATATTTAATAAAAAATGTAAGCTATAAATGTGCATTTCAAGATGATACTCATTGTCAATCCAGTGTTGACACTGAGGTGATCAAATAAGGTGCATGCTCTGCTGCAGAATATTACTTATATTATACCAGAAAGCCACTTTAACAGTTTCGTTTGTATGCAGTCATTGCTTGGTAAATAATAAAACAAAGGGGCTTGGTCTGAAATGTGGCAGGCTTTGGATTAGCATTTGGACGTGTTTGCACACTGGAAGGACCTTAAAATGTTGTAAAGCATGAAAACTGATGAAGATGTTGCTATATTCCTGCTCCATAAGTGGGTAATATTGATTTTTTTTAACCTATTACTTAAAGTGGAACTGACTTCAAATTTAGGAGACTGCTTACTGCATGAAAGTAAACAAAGACAGAAAGTGCTACAAAACTAAAGTTACAAATTACTTTATTTTCTGTGGTACTTCAAACAGTGACACTATCTGTTGCACTAATGTGCCATCCTGGCCAGCCCTTCAAATCTTTTAACATTGACGCTAACAAAACACATGCACAGTTCAACATGCTTAGAAAACTGCCCAGTTCTATTATATTAGCTAACAAATGTATGCATTAAATAGCTTTTGAGTGATATGGGAAAGGGACATCCTACTCACCCAATGAGAGTGAGACCAGCTTTACTGTCTTGAGCTCCCATCTACTGGGGTACAGACTTGTGGATTGATCTCCCAATGTTGATCCACTCGAGAGGTGACCAGCCAACACACTCATGAAGTCCATATAGGCCAGCTGAGTACCAACAAGTTCAGTACACAGGTGAAATGTTTGTGCCACACTGGAATGCCCTCCAGGGTCAGTGAAGGGACCAGGATGGGTCAACATATGGTCAATATGGGTAACCCACCGAAAAAAACACAAAATGTCTTTAAATTTAGACAACCCAATGAGCGCATCTGCACTCTGTAAGAAGTTAATTACAGAACTGGCCAACTACAGTATATGCTGATTTTCCATTGTATGGTACTTGGATGGTTCCTGGTTGGGTTTTCATTATAAACTGAAAAAACAACCCGGCACCGAACCACCACCCCCGAAATGCAGCCAGTGATGTTGAAAAACACAGTCTCCATCAGAACTACATGGGTTGTTATTTTTTGGGACTAAACATAGCTCCGCATGCCCAGCTTAATGTATTTTTCAGTTTCTTGTTGCCCCATGTGGCCCTCACAGGAAGTGAACCGGGACTGAGAAAGTACCTGGTTCCAGGTACCAGATTTGCCCAATAGAAAAGCAAAAGATCTGACTGTAGCTGAGTCCAGATCGTGGTTCGAGTTAGATGAACAGGGACTAAAACATGACCTGTAAATCTTGCAGAGTGAAAACACATATACTTATCTGTATGAACCACAGTCATTGGTCTGAATTGATACGCAGCTAAGCCACAACAAAACATCATGTGAATACACGATGAGTAAACAACTTTTATCATTACTGCTGCCTTCATTGTGGTTTCCAAAGCCCAACGTTCTTATTAGAGACAGTGATTAGCGACTTCACCTGCCTGATTCTGACGACTGGTAGTGGAAAACGAACCAGGAACCAGTTACCAAAAATGTGCAGAGCCCAGTAGTCGAGTTAGCAGTGGAAAAGTGCTATGCAATATTTTGATCTAGGCTTGGTTTTCAGTAGTAGCCCATGTACCACCTGAACTTGAACCCAGCCTATGTTCAACCCATGAGGGCCCCTTAAATTTGTGTTAGGGCATGGTTTGTTATCAAGAGTAAAAATATGACATTCAGAATTTTGGAGCCTCAATTTAGTATGTTGTCCAAAATGTTATACTGAAGTAATCAATAATTGAGCATTAAAATATGCAGGAATGGGTTTGGATACTACTACTACTGAATCTAAAATGAGAAATGTTGCTGCTGTGTTCATGGGAGCAGTGCTAATCCTCACGTCCTCAGGTTGTTACGACAGAACTCCTTTGAAACAGCTCCAGAAACTTTATAAAATCACCCCCTCCCTTCCTCCCTCCCTACAGAAGCGCACACATCTCTCCACACTAAGAGGACACACTTGATCTGGACTGCACTCTCCTTAAATGCTCGTTTCTATATCTTCCCAATGCGACTTCTACACGGTTGCGGCCATTTTGGAGACTGGCGCGTCCTTTCCTATCATTTAAGAGTCACAGAGTGCACCAGTGCGTAAGGTTTGAAGTTGAATTTACAAAGTACTGTAAAAATGAGGGAGTTTGTGCTAGGAGTCGCGCTATTGTTGTTTTGGGTTTCTCTGGGCTCGGTGCTCAGAGCTGTGCACTCGGAGCCCAGTGCGCTGCGCCCGAGTATGAGCTGGTCGAATCACGGCCGCTTTTACCGTCTGCTCAGCCGCGGGGCGCAGTACATTCCCCCGGGACGCAGGAGAGATTCAGGGTCCCGCGGACATGTGGTGGTCGTTAGCGGCCACAACGAAACCGCGCCGCCATCCGAGCCACGTCCAGCAACTTCAGGTGCAGCACCAACAAACCAGGCGCCCACCTCCGACGCGAACGCTGCGCGCGGGGACGCGATGGCGGCGGACGATCCAGACGACCCTTACAAGTCCCTGCGAAACAGTCTGTACTACAACCCGTACTACAACTACGGCTACAACCACTACGACTCCTACTACACCCCGCGCTACCGGAGCAGACACAGGTCTAACGGCTACAGCTCGCGCCAGGTACAGCACGGTAAGATCTGCGCACTGATTCGCACTCGTGCGTAAAAAGGCCATGGGAATACCCGGATATTCTGCTGATGGCGCGCGCTCGATTATTGTTGATTTTTGAAAATTTTGATCATTGAAAGGAAGTTCCACTTCTAATACAGAAAACACTCTGAAATATAAAAACGTGTTATAAAGCTTGAATATGTTTTTGCTGAAATTATAGGTAATGTAACAGTGTCATCTGCCCAGGCTATATTTTACGATTATGTTCCTTTATATAAATTATATTGAGCACATTTAAATTAAGTAACTGCATTAAAATGTGCTTAAGTGTGTTCATGCCCAATGCCAAGAGAACATTGGGGTGCTTTGGTGTGGCATTTATGGTTCAGAACTATTTATCCAGCATCATTATCATTAGATTTTGAAAGGTAGAGACTGCAACTGGGGATAATGTCTTAACTGATACTCAGGGTTTCAGAAGAAACATTGGACAAGTCTGTCTACAAACTGTTCGCTATATAGTGTATATCTAGTTAAATCAAAACACCAAATAGACATGGAAAGTAACAAGTGCAAACGTCTAGAAAGACATGTAAGAGATGCATAAGAGGAAAAAGCACTTGGTCAAAAGGTTACTTGTAAAATAGCACTCCCTTGGCTTTAAAATGAGGGTGCAGTTAAAATTTGTCAATAATATCATCGCTGTCCAAAGAAAAACCTGTATCTCCAAAACAGTAACATTTTGAAGCATTTCTATTGGTCCAATCATCATGATATTTGAAGGACATCTGTGTTCAAATGAAAGAGCAAACTAAAACATTTACAAAATTTAAGATACATGTTTTCTTTCAGACAGTGACAATATTGAGCCACATGGATATTTGGAAAAACCTAAATCCTGAGATGTTGCATGTGTACATAAACCTTTATATGCATAAGGGTCTTGCAAACATGGACATGTTCAGCACTCATAAAGCTACTATGCAACTCAACAGGTTTGCCAGATCTGGTGCCAGACCTTCATTATGTGCAAATATCCACTTATGTACAGAGGGTTCCGATGTACAACCTGAGGTGTGCTGCCGAAGAGAACTGCTTGGCAAGGTCAGTGATGAATTTAGTCATCATATGCTGACCGCATGTAATTTAGATGTATGTTAATGGGCTTTCCTTTCAGATTTGTAGATGTTGAGCACTGTAAAATTGATGCATCTTGTCATGTTCATAAGACACATAAGTATGGGTATGTCTGCATACATATTTACTAATTTGTGTGTGACCTAATTATAGTAGTAGTATTAAGCATATGTAATTAAGTATTTTATAGACTTTATTATAGGCTTTATTAGAGATGTATGATTGCATTGTGACTGTAATAAGGCAGTGATAAACTGTGACACTGTGCATAGTTGATATAAGAATTAACAAATTCTGCTAATGGGGCGGCACGGTGGCGCAGCAGGTAGTGTCGCATTCACATTGCTCCAGGGGCTTGCAGGTTGTGGGTTCGATTCTCGCTCCAGGTGACTGTCTGTGAGAAGTTGGTGTGTTTTCCCTGTGTCCGCGTGGGTTTCCTCCTGGTGCTCCGGTTTCCTCCCACAGTCCAAAAATGCACGTTGGTAGGTGGATTGGTGACTCAAAAGTGTCCATAGGTGTGAATGTGTGTGTCTGTGTTGCCCTGTGAAGCAGTAGCGCATCCTTGCCGTGCAGGGTGTATTCCTGCCTTGTGCCCAATGATTCCAGGTAGACTCTGGACCCACCGCGACCCTGAACTGGATAAGCGGTTACAGATAATGAATGAAATTCTGCTAATTGTACAAACCTCATTTCTGGAAAGGTTTGAACATGTTATAAAATGCAGAAAAAAATGAGAATCTGAAATACGTTTTCTTGATTTATATACATTTCTACATTTATTGAACTGGCAGAAGGACAAAGATATTTCTAATGTTTTCACAGCCCAGTTTGAATGGACTTTTTAAATAAAAACAACAGTAGAATGTCCCCGCACCAGGTGACTGTTTGTGAGGAGTTTGTTGTGTTCTCCCAGTGTCCGTGCGGGTTTCCCCTGGGTGCTCCTGTTTCCTTCCACAGGCCAAAAACACACGTTGATAGGTGGATTGGCTACTCAAATCTGTCCATAGGTGTCAGTGTGTGAATGAATGTGTGAGTGTATGTCACCCTGCAAAGGACTGGCGTCCCCTTGCCTTGCACCCAGTCTCCCCCCTTAAGGCTCGGGACACACGCCAACCCTAAACTGGATAAGCAGTTACAGACAATGAATAAATGAAAATAGATTGTAAAATGTGATGTCTGTAACACCCTCCAAAATGGGAGCTCATGTTACTTCTAACTGGATGTTAATTAATGGAATTAAAAGTACTATAACTCATGTACCGTTTTATTCTTCATGAACCTCTGTGTGGGATATGAATGGATTTCTGTTCCTGTCAATAATAAACATATAGTATCATGGCATTGCCATTTTAACTCATGAGATCTGTGTAAAAGGTCATTTTATCTGCCAACAGTTCAGCAGTTTATGCAAGGGACTATGACACCCGGGTGCTGCTTAGATTCCCACAGCGTGTGAAGAATCAGGGAACAGCTGACTTTCTACCTAGCAGACCACGGCATGCCTGGGAATGGCACAGCTGTCACCAGTGAGTAATTATGGTGTCCCAATTACACGTTTGCTGGTGCATAACTATCACTTTTGAAACAGCAAGAATAATTTCACTATTGTAATGAGTGGAATTAGACAGAATGCATGGGAAAATGAGTTTTATTAGCGGTAAACCAAGAATCACAACTCCAAAGCAGTCGTAACACAGGCAGAATGGCACCAAGGCCTCCCAAAAAAGAAAAACAAGAACCAAGATTTGGCAAAGATCAGAGCTAAATCAGAGGGGAGCTTTGTGTTGTCCTTTTAACACTGTTTTTCTCTGATTTTAGTCATTATCATTTACTGTTGTGGATTTTTTTTTTACATTTTATGGTTCAGATTTCCCATTATGCCATAAGACAAGATGTGGTATAACAAAATACTGTTAAATATCTTCTTCACTACAAATAATTAACAATATGTTAAAGTTCTGACCAGCATTTGCTCAGTAAAGTATCACAGTGAGATCACATTCTCTGGGCATGGACTGGCACTGTGTCCATGGTGTGTTCCTGCCTTGCGCCCAACGTTTCTGGATAAGTTCTGGATCCACCACAACCCTGATCAAGATGGTTACAGGCAATGTATAAATGAAAGATTGTAAAATCCCCTTTAATTACATGGCCTACAAGCATTAGGCAGTGCTCCAAGTTTCATTTTTGGCAGGTTTATTTATTTATTTATTTTTGAATAAACAGTACATTATGTTTTGCTTAATTTCCTCCTGTGAACATAACTTGAACTGGAAGTGGGCAGCACACTGCAGAAACATTTGATTTGTGATAATGCTATAGATTCATCACGAAATGAATGAGGTATTTTTCTGGTGTCACAGGTATTTGTTGGTGTTCTCCGATAATCTGTGACCTGGATCTAAAGGGTCTGGCTGGTCCTGTTATCAACAAAACATGTCATTTTCATATGTTCTTATATGTGTTATTTTTGAACTCCCAGTGAGACATAACAAATGTTTGTATTAATTTTGAAAGCATTCTTGTTTTGTCTGAAATCAAAGCAGCTATAAGACTATACATGAAAGGAAAGTGGCTGAAAGCATTTTCAAAGGTGCAGATGTTCAGCAGCACTATGCTGATCTATTCTTTTGAGAACATTTGTTAAAAATAATTGACAAATTATTGAACAGTCTGGCTGTGGTGGTAATAGTACTGTAATTATGCATCATTTGAGGAGCTTTCCTATCCTTACATCTTTAGGCATCCAAACAGCATCATATAATTTTTAAAGAATCATTGTAATTATCATATAACCATAATTACATTAATCATAGCAAACGACGGAATGTTTCAGCTGTTTTGGTTTCAAACAGATTGTGCACAACACTAGTGTGTGTGTGTATATATATTGTTATTACATAACTCGAATAATGGACAAATTACCCTTGATATAGTGTATCACACTGTGGCCCACACATTTTGTCTTGTAGTGCCAAACGTGCAATGATGGTGGTGGACAGAGTGTCCAAAAAAAAAAAAAAAAAGATTCAAAACTTAACATAAAAGTGGATTTTATAACATTGCATTATAGTTGTACATTTGCAAAATAGAGGAAATAATAAAACATATTTTTAAAATTAAAATAATCGTTTAAGATTAACTTAATCTTAACGTAACTTAATCAAAATTTCTTCAGGTCTACATAGACATAGACATAGACTACATAGGTATTGGAACACTGCTGTGAGGTTTTGATTTCACACATAAGCAATATAAGCCTGAAGTCTGTTACAGATATTGGATAACATGTTTTGGATCACCAAACTACTCCCACTCACCTCACAAGTACTGGATGGTGCTCCATCACTCTAGAGAATACACTTCCACTGCTCCACAGACCAAGGTTGCGGGATTTATAACCTTCTAGCTGGCAGCTGGTATTACTCATGGTGACCTTAGGTTTATGTTCAGCTGCTTCAGAGCATCCTGTCCCATTGGAAATGCATTACTATGTAGATTGCACAAATAGTGTACATGTAGTTATATATATATTATATATGCTTTTGTGAAAGTCATTCGTTTATTTTTACCTAGACACTACCACAGCATGGATCAGTTCTGCCACTATGATCTGCTAGATGCGACCACTCAGAGCAGAGTGGCTGAAGGCCACAAAGCTAGCTTCTGCTTGGAGGACACATCTTGTGACCCTGGCTACTATAGACGCTATGCCTGCACCTCCCACACTCAGGTATATATCATTTTCTCTGCATCGTCTTTGGTCTCACAATGCAGTGCAATAACAGCTCTGTAGGATGAAGGTCTGTGGTATGGATGTGTCAACCTGTCTCTTGGATGCCAAGTTTCTATACAAACATATTCTTAAAATGGACAGCCTTCTTCAATATAAAATAAGAGAACATACCCACTCAACATCTCAGTTATACAGTATATGGCCATAAGTTTGCAGACACCCCTATAATCAAGTAAATGATTAGGTAGTTCGTTGCCCACATCTACTTTTCTGGAAATGTGTAGATGTCAGCACATTTCAGTGAGGATCTGATGGCATTTAGCTACAAGTACATTAGTGTGGTCAGATACTGATTTGCTTGATTAGTTTTGAATCAAAAACCCACTCCCACTCATCCTAAAGATACTGAAAAGTGCTCACTCCAGAGAACTGTTTTACTGCTCGATTTCCCACTGCTGCGAGGATGTACACACCTCTAATAGATACTTGGCAACGTGCAAAAAGATTTTAGGCTCATGTGCAGCTGCTCCAGAGCATCCAATTTCATTTCATGGTTATCTATGGAGATTATACAAGCAGTGTTTGCACATCTGTGTCTACAAACCTACTAAGGTATAGTGTCATTTTGCTAATTGATCTGACTTTTCAATTTCCTTGACTTAATAGGGACTGAGCCCAGGGTGCTATGACACTTACAATGCAGACATTGACTGCCAGTGGATTGACATTACTGACGTCAGACCTGGAAAGTATATCCTCAAGGTTAGAAATCTCATAATTAAATACACCGTTATGTAGGCTGCTCTGTTCATTTGAAACTTATGTGTTCTTTTATGTGACTGCCTTTTAGATAACTGTAAATCCAGGCTTCCAGGTTCCAGAGTCAGACTTCAACAATAACGTTGTTCGCTGTGACATTGACTACACTGGCAATTATGTCCATACATCAGGGTGCACTATGTCTTCGTAAGTAAACACTGGTCTATTATGCATGTCTTTTCTTAAGTTTAAAGAATATTATTATTTTTTTAAACCTATTTATGCTGCACTCTGTAGGTTTTCCCTGTACTTAGACCATGAGACAAAATCTATTTGCCTGAATGTTACCTTTAGTAGATATTTCCAGTATGGGTCTCGATGAGACAGACATGAGTGAATGTGTTACCAGATCTCTTTTTTATGACATTTTATCATAAACAGAGGCAACACAAATGACAAAATCTTATTCCCTTGAAATGAGTGGATTGTGGAAATTTACAGCTTAATCTACATATACCTACATATACATCTACGCTTGTATAAGCGTTAAAGAAATGTTTATTAATGTTTCTGGTTCTAGTCAGATATTTTAGTCTTTACATTTGACATTTAGGGTATTTGACAGACTCATTTTCAGTGATAGTTTTTGGTACAAAACGAAGTGTCTTTCTTTTGTTCTTTTACACTTCAGAATGATTGTGCACAGTAATCAGACATAGGATATAGCTGCAACAGACAGAGACTGAAATATCCCTTTAAAGGTCTGTCATTGATTTCTTGTTAACTAACAGAGAGAGAAACGAAGCCAACGAGTGCCCTCTAGTGCATTCTGCTGGAAATTCACAAAAATGACATGACTGGGTGCAGAACTCTCTTCAGTACTCATAATACTTGGGAACAAATGCAATCACTGAGCTTTCGGCAACCAATTCTATTATAAAGTGTTTGCTTTTTCTGTTTTTCTTTAGATACTGATCATAGAGAATTGTCGTCAAATGTAAAATATTCAATACTTCACTCATTTCAATCATCGCTGGCCAGGAGGGGATCACTTAAGGGAAAGCCAAGCAGTGAAATTCCACCTAACAGTGATGACCACCTCAACTGTTTTATCCTCAGAAACTTTACATTCAAAACATTCCTAAAAGAAAGTGGTAGCCAAAAGTTAACAATGATTACCAAAGCACTTTCATTGTTTTACTGCATGAAAATAGCTAAGAAACTAAAATCAGTTTCTTATAGATGTTATTTAATAGCCTCTTATTGTAGGTTAAGTGAAAACAGATGTAAAAGATACATAAGCTTATTAGTGCTATTTGTCTCCATAAACTGCTTCTCCATTCAGAAATATATCTCTTAGAGCTATTTTTCTTTTCAAATAATAATATTTGAAAATTCTTCAGTAGGTTTGGCTTCATGTAATTTATAGACCATAGACAGATGATGTAAATGCCCCTTTGATATAGTTCTAAAGCAGTGTCGTGTTCTATTGTGTTCATGTACATTAACTTACATATATGCTTTATTTTATATTTCTAATGTTAAATGGTGCTATTTACATTATGAACCACTGTAGTTTAAAAGCCATATATTACTTGAATAAAGGCTATCAGTTAAGATCTCCCAGTTTCCTCTCTGCAAATCCTTCACAGCTGCATTATTAACAGCTTGTCTGAGCTCAGCCGGTCAGGATGTGATTGAGCAGGCAAGTGTTCAGTTATTTTGTTCATCCAAAATGGAAGGATGTTGTATGAATTCTTGCTTGGGTCATTCAATATGGATAAACACTTGTATGCAAACATTTGGTTGATTTGTTGATTTTCTTTTCTGCACATTTTAATAAACATTTGCTGAAAATAACATGGAAAAAGTGTACTGTCTAAAATTAATTGAACCCTTTATATTTAATACATTTTAATAAATTGAAATGTGCTTTAAAATCAGGTAATTCAGGTAAATATTTAATGTTATTTAACCAGTTTGACAAACGTGACACATTTTCATAAACGAATTAATTCTACCCTCAAATATAATGATAATACTATGATGTTTAACTTCATAATTGTCATTTCATATACAGTGTGCTAGATTCTAGCATCACTTTGAAAAAGTTTGTGCTACTGTGTAATTATTTTATACCATTCTGAAATGCGAGAGAGCGTTTTGTAAAGATATCCGCTAGGGTGCAGCACTAAACAATGACATGAACGAACATAAACAGGCATTATAAAAAAAATTATTTTCATAGCTCGTGAAATTCACAAAAATGTAGACGCAGTAGCATTGAAGTAGTTGAATTCTGTTTGTTGTATATGAAAGTTCTATATAGGCTGGTTTGTGTACTACACACCGTATATTGTGTTTTTGTGTGATTGCCCTCTTCCAGCCTTATTAACAGTTACATTCAAAAATTATATGTTATATGTCGTTATAACAGTCGCAATGGACTTGACGTTTAACTCATTCACTCAGGATTAGCAAAGCTCAACAAGGGAGGCGCTGTTCAGCACTTTCCATCAGCGATGGTGTGTGTGTGTGTGTGTGTGTGTGCGTGCGTGCGTGTGTGTGTGTGTGTGTGTGTGTGTGTGTGTGTGTGTGTGTGTGTGTGTGTTACATAATACATCTTCAGAGTGCAATCTGGAAGAACCCAAATGTCATACAGTAAAAAGGGCAGGTTCACGATCTAAAATGAAACAGTTAACCATCGCTAAATTAGAAAAATATTGTGCGCTTTTGTAGCCTGTCTGGATTTGTTAAGCATCATAAATGTCAGTGTTGTATATTTCATACTGTGTTTCTTATGTTAGAAGATGTATTGTGTTGAAAATTATACATAAACACACAGTAAATAATAAACAAAAACTCACCAACGCATGGCTGTGCATTTCTGCTTTAAAACAGCAGAGTTCCAATGAAAATGAGTGAATTCAGACATCTAGGATTTCTTACACCATTAAGATGATTTGAGTGGGGGATTGAAGTTGAGGGAAAAGGTAAGAGTTCTGCGCGCACTGAAAGAAAACAACGGTGTAGAGTTGAAAGCAATAGGGCATGTTTTTCTTGAAAAAATGTAACAGGGCATTTTAATGCAAAGACTGTTTCAGGGGTTTAACTAATAAAGGAACTGTTAGTTTGGGGGAATGGTCTGATTAATACATTAGTGTGAATAAAATACAATTGAAAACTGAAAATAAATCAGATGTCCGTGTAACACGGTAAATAGTTTATAAAATCACTACTGGAGATGTATTTTCTATGGCCTATACAAACTTAGTGCCCTGAAATAACAAGGTCATTAACCCTTGTTGTAGCATTGAATCAAATTTCTTGCTTATTCTGGACATTGGAAAGAAACACAAAGCGTTTAAGCACGAACCTCGGGGAATGTAAGGTTATTGAAGAAGCTGAGAGTATTTAGGTCTGTGGGCTGATGGTGTACAGTACAGTAGCGTGTAGGGAGTACAGTGTAGTGTAGTGCTGTATATCCGGGGTATGACTGCTGTTAAGAGGAGGAATAACGGAGCGCCTCCTGCTCTCCATCTCACATTCCTCAGAAGAGTCCAGAGAAAAGAGCAACTGGGAACCGACTGAAAGAAAAACACGGCTCTAGAACACCAGGTACTGTCGACTGATGTGTTATTGTAATTGTGTAGGAGGACTGTTAATGTGTGGACAAATAAGTCGTTGTTTGATGGCCTTTCTCTGCCGGTGTACAGTCGGTTTATGTGGAACAGCTCCGCTAAGCTAACCAGCTCCACCACAAACAATAGAGAAAACCCTGCTTACCACAGGCAGATGTTTTCTTTGCTATTTTACTGCCCAGATATCTTATGAAACATTCGCCGGGCATGCAGGAAATTAGGCCTAAATACTTTTTCGTGAACCTACTCGTAGTATGGACGCTTTGGCGCTTAACACCGTCGTTTTGTGTTTTTCTTTAAATAATTCAGCCCTATAACGGTCCACGGAGCTAGTCCGCTAAGGCTAGGAGACGACGTTACTGATGACGGGCGAATAAGCCCAGTTTAGCTTAGCCATGTTTATCAGCGAGACTCTCAGAAACCTCTGAGCTTTCTGTTCTGGGTCAGCTTCTGTCTCATCCTAAATCACACCCTGTCCACCTTAATAATACATATAGGCGTTTCCAATTTCACATTAATGACTAGGAAAAGGTAGTTATATGTTTAAGTCTTTTTTAATAATAACATTTCATAAATTAACATTCTCTCGAAGTTAATTCTTCATAATGCTCTTTTACAAATATATATATATATATATATATGTATATGTATATATAGGTTGTGTATTGCAGGTGTTATTCAGTTTTTTATATCCCACTCGTGTCCACGTGTATGAAAAGACAAGTTCCATTCCAGATAAATAATACCTCCAGTTAAAATCATGATTTGTTTTTAATCTTGTTAACATGTTCATGTTTTTTTTATGTGTTAGAAGATGTATCATGTATTAAATAAGCTGTCAACACCATGGCTGAGCATTTCTGCTTTGAAACAGCAGAGTTCCAGATACAGTCTCAAAAACACAGATCCAGTTTAACCATAGGACCCAACGCCGTCAATATTTGGTGTGGAGTTTTTGAGACACAGGTGACTGGAGGAAGTGTGAATAAAGATAGAAGAGGGGACTAATTGAATATTATAAGCACATACTGAATAAATATGAAGTAGATTAACATCTAAGCCACTCTTTAGGCAGTATGAGATTTTCTTCTAAATACGCCATTTTTATGAACAGAGATCAGACTTTAGGGGTTTAATTAATGATGGGGAGAAGGATTGTAAACCTGTCTAAAAGGTATTTGCTATAATAGTTTATTATTCATTAAATATTATTCACCATTAACTGTAAAAATTAAAAATACCAAATGGCACAGATATCTCGGTTCTTCAGATTCTCAGCTGCCCTATAACCTAAATAGCTCTTTAACCTGAACTGCACTCTAATCTACTTCAGTAAGGTGTCAGTCACAGTTCTTGGAATAAGTCTGTGCCAGTGTTCTTTAAGTAAGCTTTTGGCACTCAGTGCATTGCTGCTCCCTGCTGGGACCTTTATGTGAATCCAGTACTGTCTAGTTTTCTTTTTTTTGTTGGCTTTGCTTTGTAGATACTTTTTTTAGTTTAAGGCTGGACTATTTACTAAGTTTTAAGAGAATATTTGTAACAAATGTATTTAACCATTTGCTTGATAGTAACAACAAGATGTGTCTGATATTTCAAGGAATTTTAGACCAGTTCTTCTGGTCAATGTCAGCAGATACTTTTGACAAAGTTCACAGCGGTTTTCACAAGTTTTCACCCATATCTTACATATATGCAAGACTACAGTAGTTAAATAGGTCCAGCAAGTTTTTAAGCAATTTGATCTAGAATCACTCATAGTCTTCTAATTTCTCTGGTAAGCCCTATTGTAAACCTGGTTTGTAAACTAACTTATAGTTAATGATATTGATTAGCAGTAGGCATTAATACCAACAGACCACTGGTTAATACAACCTTATAAAATCTTGCATCACCAGACTCTCTAGGGAACGTTTGGTACATTTCGCCACTTAACGACCAAGAACCATTTATTATTGCAGAGAATAAATTTGACTAACACGCAAAAAGACCAATCGCAAGTCTGCTATTCAGGCAATCTTTGTTTCACTTTGAACTAATAACAGAGCCATTACAAACAACAGACAGAAGTTCATATACACAGACATACAGATAGCCAATCAGATTTTAACTGCTGAGACTCTCCATCTACTTGTGGGCGGAGCGTCTGTGACTGAGACTAATTTAACCCCTATATCTGGAAATTGTAGGATTTTTGCAAAATACATTAAAAGAAAGTGTCTCTGATCTAATTGACAAAAGTGCACAGAAAATATTTCTACTCTCATCACTGACCAACCTGATTATATATTGCAGACATAAAAAAATATAGGATTTTATGCCTGCCACACAGTCCCAATAAGTTGGGACAGAGGTATGTTTACCACTGTGATACATAGTTTTTCGTTTTAATAACACTTATTAATGAAGTTTTGCAAATGGAAATTCTGACTATTTTTGCTTGTTACAAGACAGCAGCTGCTGTTTGTAGTCACCACTGTCTCATTCTCCTCTTCATGATGTGCCATAAGAGACAAAACTGCAGGATTTTGTGTTTCATATTGTGTAATACAAAACACAAAACTCTTTCTTTGTTCTTAGGTCAATTAAAAGAAATTTCAAGAAAATAAACAACTCACGTTTTGTTTTTCCCCCAAATTTCTAGAAACAGGGTTTGTATAGAAATAGGGTTTCCATTGGCTAGTGATGTAATTTTTTGACAATTGTAAATGCAGTATACACTCACTAATGCCTTCTTTTGTGTCATAAATTTTCTTCATGTGTTTACCCTTTTCTGAGTACAAAAACCAGAACTAATCATTTATTTTGTTGTTAGATTTTTTATGAGATATAC
Source organism: Hoplias malabaricus (assembly GCF_029633855.1). Lineage (NCBI taxonomy): Eukaryota > Metazoa > Chordata > Actinopteri > Characiformes > Erythrinidae > Hoplias > Hoplias malabaricus. The sequence continues at coordinate 25,616,232 of NC_089813.1, read as the reverse complement.
TTCTCCCCAATCTGTTCCCCTATTTTTGTCCTATATTGGGTACATTGTGATACACAACCCATTTCAATTAAGCTGTTTGTGCAAATAGTAGACTGACTGTTTTCATTTGGGAAAACAAAATGTGTTGGCCTTATTTAAAATGTCATTGTGTTGCACACACTTTCAACAGGGTTACCTTGGACATAATGCTCACAGAAGATGGATGCTCCTGAGTATTTGGACCTAGACGAGATTGATTTCAGTGATGATTTAGCTGTAAGTAAATAAGTGATACTTTGAAATTGGATTGAAATTAAAAGATGTTAGGAGGTATATGAGAATAGCAAAGCCTGTTATGGAGTAGAATTAAGACATATTAGCAATGAAGGGATTTAAATAAAGTTTTGTCCTGCTGATGAAAGCTGATATGGTAAACACTTAGTGATGAACCGATATTTTCACAAATCCTTTGACTGCAGTTCTTACTGTTATATTTAAATGCATTTTAAGCATAATCCTGTTTTGTCTCAACAACGTTTCTGAGACAGATGTACGCAAGACTAGAGTCCTGTTTGTTGATTTAGCTGATCACTTCACTGAAGAATTAAGCATTTATTTGTGTTGCAAAAGAGCCAGTGTGTTATTTGGCTCAATTAAAACTGCCTCAGATAAGCACATTTGGCCTATCTTGGCTCTATTTAATTACCACATGTTATGGTGATGTTTTGCCTCCAGAAAAATAACATGAAATAGTAGCATAAGCTAATGTTCATTGAATTATTTGTCTAAAGATCACTGTTATCTGTATGAAGAAATATTACCATGCACATTTGACGAATGTTTGAAGATCCAATGAGATATCTGTTATGAAAGAGTTATAGGGTATGTGGCCATATTTGTGCATAGTAGGCTATGAGATGATCTGATGTTTTTTTTTTCATTGTAGTACTCATCAAAAAGCATTCCAGAACTTTGCCGTAGGAATGATGCACAATCTGAGGAGAGACAAGGTATGTGAACTGTTGGAATCTGAATGTGATATAAATGTTACATAATGTGTGACAGTTAGGGAAATCCTAGTTAGGATTTGGTCTTGTCAAATGTTTAGTTACTCACATGCAATAATACATGTGAATGAGGCCATCAGCTTTCTGTCAGTTGTTATAGCTATGTAGACTTACACTGCCAAAGTAGAAAAAATTGAGAGATTTTTCCCGTTTGTTTACACTGTTGGGTTTGACTTTGAATGTAACTTGACATTTGCAATCATACATATTTTTGTATATGCATATTGTATATCATGGCAATGTGTCTGTCAGTCACTACGTAGCATGAAATGCCATGAAGATGTTTTCAATAGTTAATTATTTACTATTGTTTTGCCTGCCCCTTCACACATAAAAACTACATTTTTAGAGGTCAACAGTTTAAGCAACACCTGTAAAAAATTATTTATATCTGAATGTAATTTCATTGTACTTTTTCAGCTCCAGGTGTCAATTGGGGTCGAAGTGCCTCATCACACAGTGGTAGCGGGATCAAACCCACTGGAATTGCTGATGTGTACAGCAAATTCAGGCCTGTTAAAAGGGTTTCACCACTTAAACATCAACCCGAAGTTTTAGACACTGAAACTGACAGTAAGGGTCCAGGGGAAAATGTACAAAGTAACAAGGAAGAATCTTCCTCTAAAGGACTTCAAACAACTGTGACTCCATGTGATGTTCAGGGGCTAAAGTGTAAAGGCCTTGGAAATGGAGCACTTTTTGGGGAGCTGGAGCACTATGACTTGGACATGGATGAGATACTGGATGTGCCTTATATTAAATCCAACCAGCAAATGGCAACCCTTCCCAGAGTGGCTTCTGATAAGCGGACCTCAGGGAGTAATGCCAGTGATAGGTGTCTCGGCATCAAGGCATCATCCCTCACTCATTCTGAAAGCCTGGCCAGTGGAACGCAGTACTGTGTACTCTCGCCTGTTAACTGGCCGGACATGAGAAAGTCGAAGTCCATGGATCCAGACTATCTCAGGGCACAAACGGTTGGATACGACCACTCCCCAAGTTCGCTGCACTGCTCGATAACCGAAGTGGATAAACTCCTGTCAAGCAGAACATATCCAGAAACACCAACCCATAAGGCTGGAACTGACACTCCAGGCACCCAGCCCTTGTTCCCAATTCAGGGAAGTACAGCAGGAAGGATAGACAGCAGCAAGTCTTGGAGCACCCCAAGAGCATTTGGAGAATGTGATGAAGAAACCAAGAAGTCTCAGAATATAATCAACATTGTCCGAGAAGGGCAGATTTCACTGTTGGTAAGGAGCCCTGCAGAATTACTGAGATTGGCATTGCCAACATGTTATAACAAAATACTCTATGTATTACTCAAATGTCTTCTTTGTACAATCCTCAGCCTCACTTTGCGACAGAGAATCTGGAGCTGGTTAGAGATGAGGATGGGAACAACCTTCTTCATATCTCTGCTGCACAAGGCCATGCAGACTGCCTGCAACACCTCACTTCCCTCATGGGGGAAGACTGTCTCAATGAACGGAACAACCAGCAGTTAACACCTGCTGGTCTGGGTGTCAGGGTGAGCTGAAGAGTCATATTTTGGAGAAGATACTTCATCATTCTTTGCAAAACTGTATACATTTTAGAACAACAAACCATTTCCTAGATGATTTAGAAATTTGATCTGGTTTATATATATAATATATATATTATCTCTGTAGAATGGACATTTGGAGTGTGTGCGATGGATGGTGAGTGAAACGGAGGCCATTGCAGAGCTTAGCTGCACACGGGATCACCCCAGTTTAATCCACTATGCAGCACGATATGGTCAGGTGAGTATCAAACATGGAATAAGTTCAATAAAGAAGTTTCTGTCCTAGATTGAACGTGTCTATTTGAGCTGACTCAAATAGACGAGCTGTGTTTTTTTTTTTTTTTTTTGTTTATTTTTAGGAAAGAATTTTGCTGTGGCTACTACAGTTCATGCAGGAACAAGCCATCTCCCTGGATGAAGTAGACCAAAATGGCAATAGTGCAGTGCATGTTGCTGCTCAATATGGTCATCTCGGATGCCTTCAGGTAAAAAACATGTTGACTTCAGGTTTTCATCAATCCTATAATTTTTGATAAAAGCTTTAGGAAAGGGGTGTTTGGAAATGTAGTTGACTTCTGCCAGACAATGAAAAAATGTGGAAACAGGATACCGCTCTCCCTGATGTTTCCTGTTTGTGCAGGCTACTCAAATTTCTAGTCAGCAGTCAAGGGAAGTGTGTTGATGTAAGGAATAATATTGCTTTGAATAGAGAATTGTCAAAGTTAAGGAGTTTTGGTCGACCACTGAGTAGATAATTTGAGCTTAATTTGGAACCAGCATTCACTACTGCAGTGAATGCTTTTTAACAATGTGTGAAATAGACTGTTTAAGCAATGTGTTTTCATTACAGGAACTGTAATTATATTATCTTTTTGTATGTTTTGTTCCCTTTATTCAAGACATTGGTGGAGTATGGCTCAAATGTCACCATTCAAAACCAGCAGGGTGAGAGGCCATCCCAGTGTGCTGAGAGACAAGGCCATACCACATGCTCACGTTACCTGGTGGTGGTGGAGACATGCATGTCTCTAGCCTCACAAGTTGTTAAGCTCACCAAACAGCTCCATGAGTAAGCAGACCTAAAATATATTCATATGATTTTACAGACATTCGTTTTGTAAACTGAATTCAAATGATTTTGTTTATTTCAAAGATGAACATTCTGGTCAATGTTTATTTTTGTAGACAAACTACAGCAAGAATTGCTATCCAAAATCAGCTTCAGCTTCTTTTCCAGTCCCAGGACCCTAATGGAAGACCACGATCACCCAGGTCTTTTTTCTAATTTCTTCATTATATCAAATTACATTTGCCATTTTACTACTCCTGGATTTATGTGGAATATTTTAAAAGAGAATAAAACCAACCATAATATTCATCTGTGTTTTTTCTATTAGTTCGCTTATTGCTCCATCTGAGTCTTGGCCTGAAATGACCCTGACTGCAGAGGGTACGCCTGGCGATGGGCACTGGGTGCTGAGGCAGAGGAATGTGGAATCGGATGCAGTCCTGCGCAAGCTTCTGGGAAAGGACATTGCTGAGAGAGTGGGCTCCAAAGAGAAGCTCAGTCTGGAGTTCCAGGAGGGGGCAGTAGATGGCGCCAGCGGCACAACAGATTCAGGGACAGGGCCTGGCACCGGGCCACTGAGGAGACTGGGTGTGATCGAGAGGCGGGAGCTGAAACTGGCCCGTCTCAAACAAATCATGCAGCGTTCCCTGAGCGAATCAGACACAGATTCCTACCCTCCAGATGAGACCAAGCAGGCCACAGGCACTTCCAAGCCTGAGAGGCCCACCCAGCTTCCAATAGCAGAAAGTGAGGAACCTGTATCTGGGATGCAGTTACTGACGAAGAAGCATACCTCAGCCACGGAGCGAAAGTTCTCGTTTGCGCTCAGGACTTCCAAATCCATGGATGGGTACAATCCCTCCCCAACAGACCACAGTGAAATTGATCATGAAACAAAAAACGACTTGTCGGGGGACTTAGCTGATTTCAGCAATGGGCAAAAAGCCACAACAAGCCCAAAGAGCGCTCTTAAATCCCCATCCTCTCGCAGGAAAACCTCACAGAACCTTAAACTCAGGGTGACTTTTGATGAAGCGCCAGTTGTTCACAAGGATGCCCAAGCAGGGGAGGTGGTCAAAGGAGCATCTGGTAAAGAAAAATCTTCAGAATCAGGGAAAAGACCCTTCGGAACCTTTCGCTCCATCATGGAGACACTGAGCGGGAATCAGAACAGCAACAACAATAACACTCAAGCCATGTCTCCTGGCAAACACCCTGTTTGTAGTTCAGCACAAGGTCAGTCTGGGAAAAAAACAGATGCTAAGGCCAGTCCAGGGGGTCTGTCCAAATGCAAAAACAAGGCGAGCGCTGTTTAAGTGCCTTTCCTGAGACAGCAGAGCAGGACCCTATTATCACTTCTTAAAGCATTTAGTATAAAATCCTTTCGAGTATTTTCAAAGGATTTTTGGTAACTGAGGTCCAACCATTCGCTTGTATGCGCTTGACATAAATGATGGACTCAAATCCACTCAGCATACAATTGGAGATCAGGCAATTGTTGAATTTTAAATGCAAGTAACTACATTCATTTTAGCATCTTGATTTTCTTGGAACCACGGTATGTAAGAAAAGCCTAATATTTTCATAGTCCCATTTTCAGTATTGCGTTGTGTAAGTGGACTTGTAAAAGCACTCATTTACCAGCACTGTGATTTTTATACAACCACGTTCTCATTTTACAGTTTTATGACTCACTGAGTAGCAAGACTCTCTTTGCTAATAGATCTGCTTTTCAAACTTAATGCAATACAAACCATACGTAATAGGTAAGTGATTTTTCTATAGATCTGTGTGTTAGGGAATGGCATGAATGTATATGACCACATTTCATTCAGAACAACACCACACATCATATTGTGCTGTATTCTAGGCAGAAAAGCATGTTCCATCATTTCATGTGAATCTATAATTGGAACTACTTTAGAGATGGCAATATTTCATACAGAAAGCTGTAGTCTATACAATCATCACGACTGATTCTTAATTTTGATCTATAGAATCATGATTTCCAGTCTTTTTTAAAATTATATATATGTATAATCTGTAGTGTATTTTTGTTCAATTTAAAACAAATTTATGTGTTATAATTTAAGTATTATGTTCGAAGGAAAGAAAGCATTATTGCAACCAATGTAACATTTTAAGATAAAAAAAATAAATGCATTTACCTTCATTCTGTCTGTGTAATTTAAAAATATGATTTGAACTGATGATGTTTACATTATAGATATTACTTCCTTCTTATCCTACATGATACATTGTGTAATTAATCTATGGAGAACAAGATTATATTTCTCCTTTCACAACAAAATTTCCACAAAGCTTAAAAATGGTCATAGACATAAATCCAATTAAAGACAACATTTTTTGGACCTCTTTCTTTAGGATCACTGGTGACCATTCAACAAAGTATATCCTACTATATGACAGCTAAATGCTTTTTTATAAAAAGTCTGTCCACTTGCCTCCAGACCATTATTTCCACTCATACAAGACCAGGCCCCATTCATTTTGAATGGAGAGAAACCTATAACCTCAGTATAGTATGTGAATAAAGTCACATTAGCATATTATTTGTAGTGACTAGCTGAAATCTTTAATGTAACTGCAAGTGTATATCTTCAGAACGAGGACAGGCTTTTCCCTCTTGTGGCTTTGCCTTTTTATAAAAGCATGGGACTTTTGCCATAAAAAAAGAAGTTCATGTACAGCCGTACAGCTCTCATTTTTTAAACAAGTAACCATTTTGAAATGACTCCTCCCTTACAATGACGGATTAAAATCAACATGGATATTTTGAATTTTATTTGGAAATATAATATATTTGGAATGTTATGTGTTGAACTGCTAGTGAGAGGAGTTTCATGTGTTCTCCCTGTGTCTGTGTGGGTTTCCTCTCACGTCCAAAAACACACGTTGGTGGGTGGATTGTTGACTCAAAAGTGTTCATAGGTGTGAATGTGTGAGCCCTGTGAAGGACTGGCGCCCCGTCCAGGGTGTGTTCCTGCCTTGCCACAATGATTCCGGGTAGGCTCCGGACCCACCTTGACCCTAAACTGGATAAGCGGTTACAGTTAATGAATTAAGAATAACTATAAATGTAAAGGAAATATGTAAAATCAAACTTTGACTGAAATATACTTTAATTTAGAGACTGATTTGGCTAAAATAATGCTGAATTTTACAGACACATAACATGGCATCACCAATATTTGTGAACCAACGTATTCAATGTTTCTTTTGTTATCAAGTGTGTACTTTTCTGGGAGGAAAATATTAGATTATTAATTCTTGTGGGGCATGAATGTAAACCCAGTACATTCAGTACAGATGGAGCTCAATCACTCCAGAATTACATACAAATGATTCATGAAAAAAATAACGTTTAAATTGTGACCTCAAATTAAGTAAATGTGCACAGTGTGCATTATATATATATATATATATATATATAGGTACAAATGTGTCAGAAAGACCTGGTTTTCATTTGGCGAATGAAAGGAGTGCCATAAAACATAGGTGTTCTGTTCTCCTCCAACAAGGAGAGCACTTCATTTTTTACAGGAAGAGTGCTACCTGGGGAGGCCGGGTTTTTGTAAGTGAAGTTAAGCTGATGAATTAGCCCTCGTTTATTGGACAACAGTTGGAGGCAATGTCCAAGGGAGTCGTTGCCCACCTTTTGAAGGAGCCGGGCCTTTAATTGGTGACGGTGCGGGGGGCTTGTGGTAGTGGGCAAACGTTTAAGGCACGGGCCTGGCGGCCTGTTGTGCAGCATGAAAATGGAGGAGACAAGCACTTGATTTGACAGGAGGAGTCATATATAGATTTTTGTGTCCATTGTTTTGGCTTATTTGTGTGTGCTTTACTCAGTCAATCAAATATAATTGACACCGCTGGGCTCTGTTGTTTCTGGGATGACAGCAGTTAATGCCAGTGGAGGGGAGAAAAAAAAGAAAATGAGAGAGAGAGAGAAAGGAAGGAAAGGAGGAGGGGAAAAAACAAACGCTGGGAGGAAAGTTCTCCTGGTGAAGGATGAGAAAAGGTTTCTGCCAGACCTGTGACAATTTTTCACCCTTCAACAGCATTAATTGATGTAATGGCAGCGATGATGGATACTGATATATGCAACCTTTCAAAAAAAAGTAATTATACAACAACTCGTTCATTTTTCCCCCTCCACCCTCCTCTCTCTGCTTTGTCCTTTGAACACAGGTTGCAAATGAGACTGTGCAATGATATTTTTCATTTTTTATTATGTGTCCTTGATATTGACTTGTAAATGTGTTTTCATATGCAAATCATTTTAAAAACTAGCCCTCAAAACAGCACAATAAATATTAATGTAGGTGATTTGTTTTCTACTCCAAAATGAGTCCAGCATATTACACAAAACAGTGCTGTTTGTTGAATAATTTTTAATGCTTCTTTAACGTAATGAATGTAACAGCACAAAGGCAATTAGGTGAGGTTTTAAAGTTAATGGCAGTTATACTGCTGTAAAAGGCCAGAAGAGGGAAGCATTGCTGTGTAGAAACTCTTATAATAAACAGAGAAATTCAGAATTCAGGTTTTTACCACCAAACAGTAGCAAAAATGGGGTTTGTATTGTTTTCATTTATTTATTTATATATTTTTGTCTATAAATTGCAACTCAGATAAGATAAAGATTCAAATATTTGTAGTATCTGAATTAGCCTGTGTACACTCCATCGAATTAGTCCCCCACAGCATGGCAGCCATGTTTGAAACAAATTTACCACAGAATCTCTGGTGCATCCAGGCCACTAGGTGTCAGTGTAATGTCTGTCTCATAATGTGACAAAGAATTGTTGGAGAAAATGCCAGATTGCTTTGTTTATTTTAGTCTTCTGTAACATCATTTCTGTAACCATAATTCAAAACCAGAGTAATAAATCAAGCAATCTGTGGCACTGAGAATGCATTAACTGTGCCAATAGGGCTAGGTGCAGCCTTAGTCACCAGGGACGCCAGTGTGGATCTACACAGAAGAACATGACGTAAAGCTATTTGGACAGGGCTGGGTCTGGGACACCAGATTTCACTGTTGAGTCTCCCAGACATGCCATGGGCTTAATTCAGCAAAAAACTGACGGACGTGCCTATCTGATGATCCCTGAGATGAGCTGGCAGTGTTGTAGCGTATAGTGCAAAGATGGTGTACGTTAAAATGTATAGCTGCTGCTTATTGGTATCTCGTGTTATTTAAGAGGCCATCTAAACTCATAATACTGTGGTGGTTGCTAGAATCTAGGTGATGCTGGGACTCAACTATTTCTGTTAATTATAACTTAAAATATTAAGTCAACAACAAATTACAAAACTAAAACCCATTATAGTTATTTTCTAATTCAGTATTAGAAGTTGAAAAAATGTGTGTTTTAATAATAAGCAGTCATTTTTACTTGCAACAAAACAAATATCGTTTATGAAATTTGAATATTTATTATTTTTTCTAAAAAAAGAAAAAAATGGTTTTTTTGAAGAATCACTTTATGCTCCATAGAATGGGGCCACCACACGAGAGCGGCCATTTTTGCTTTGTCATTTTAATGGCTGATTTATAATGTGCAGAGGAATTTCTGATTAAAAATGACAGATGGCTACGGTGTGTAAACCTGTGGATAGAAATTCAGGTCATAAAGATTGAGGCACAGTGAGAGAAAAAAAGAGAGGAGAGAGCTTCTGTGAGAAACAGATGTGTGTGTGAGAGAGAGACCGACACAGACAGTTATTTTATTTCTGCAGTTTTGTCAGTCAATCCTCTAAGTGTACATGTGGAGGAGCAGCGATGCTGTCTGTGGAAAAATGCCCTCTAACCTCCTGTCAAAACACTTGCCCAAGAAATAGTTTAAAACGAGACAGATGACACGTATCTGCTGTTATATAACTACACTGATTTGTCAAAACATTAAAAACACCTGGCTAATATTGTGTAGACCCCCACCTCGTGACATCAAAGCCACTCCGACCTGTCGAGGCACTGACCCAACAAGACCTCTGAAAATGTCTTGTACTATCTGGCACCAAGATGTTAGCAGCAGACACTTTTAAGTCCTGTAAGTCACTAGGTTGAGCCTCCATGAATCATTCTTGTTTTTCAAGCACTTCCCACAGATCCTCGAGCAGACTGAGATTGGCGAATTGAAGACCCATTCAACATCTTGAACAATAACTGCAGTGTGAAATTAGAGAATACTGTTGCCACGAAGGGGAGTGAATCTACAATGATTAAGTAGGTGGTACTAGTCAAAATAACCTCCATATATATGCAAAGACCCAAGGTTTCCCATGAGAACATTGCCCAGAGCAACACACAGCACCTCCCAATTTGACTTCTTCCCTTAGGGAATCCAGTGCCATCTCTTCCCCAGGTAAGCGACATACCCAGCTGGCCACATGATGCAAAGGAAACATTATTAATTAGACCAGTCTGAAACTACACAGCCACGTACACAGGAAGCTGATGCAGTGAGTATTCAGACACCTTTTAAATCACATGCAGCATTCATTTTTTCAGTAATTTGTGTACAGTAGCTCTTCTATGGGATCAGACTACATGAGCCAGATGTGCATCACAACTGACAAATTACAAAGGGGCACTCACAATGCTGTTACTGGATGTCTTTCCTTGGACTATTTCAGTAGGTATTAACCACGGCATAAAGAGAACATCCCACACCTGCTGTTTAGAGGCGTGCTGACCCAGTCATCAGCAATTTGACTCTGGTCAAAGTCATTTAGAATTCAAGAATTCAAGTCAAACATATCAAGAATTGACTGTTCACTTACTGCCGAATATATCCCACACCTTGAAAAGTGCATTTGCTCAAACGGTATTACAAAAGAGGTGTTTACTTCTCCCATGAAATCAGCAGCTGCCAGAAGGAAATAGCTAGAGAGCAAAGAAAGTGAAAGTGGTAGGTCTGGACTTTATAACAGTGTCATTCAGGCACGCTGCCAAGTGATTGTTTTCTATATTGTTTTGTTTTTCTGACCCTTGGCCAACAATAAATGGTGTACTTCAGACACCTCAACAAAAAGTTTAGCACTGTTACATGGCCACTTTTTAATACTTTCATTATCACAAACTACATATACATATATTAATAGTAGTTTCACTCACTAGTTCTACAAATATTACTAATCATAATGTAATAGTAATATTAGAAGAGGTTTATAATTTTCATGGAACCAACTTAATCCTAAATTGTGTAGGAACGGCACAAATATGTGTGGTATTTTTCACACACTTACTCAGAGTTAGGGACTGCTCCAGAAGTGTTTCATATATACATAACTTGTTATTAACATTTAGAAACAAACCTGCAGCTAACTTCAAGAGACTACAGTTGCCATTGAAATGTTCATTGTTCATGTTATTGTAGTTCACCTACATTGTCACCAGAGGACTGGCATTCCAAATCCCAACCAATGCAATACTGCATTAATCAAAGAACCTCCAGTGGTCAAGAAGGCGAAGCACAACAATTGAGATAGAACCTTGTTCCTCGAGTACCATTGTTGAAACAGGTTTTCTCAGGCACAGAAAGCACCCTCATGCCATTTTAAGAAAATCCTGTTTTTTTTATATTACACAGTTTATTTGTATTAGAAAGTAAATGAAATAACACTAACTAGTGCTCCTTTAAATATTTTCTTAAAGGTCACCAACAGCATAAAAAGCATATGACTAGACTCAGTGAACACATTTGAAATAAAAATGTTCCTTGAAGATGAACATATATAATAACATAAAAATCATTCTATGCTTCAATAAACTGCATAATCATTATGTTGAGAAACTAGTACCTTTAGCCTCATTTCTGTTGAATAACACCATCTATCTGTATCTGGCACTGGCAGCGTGATTAGAATGTACCCAAACTATTTCTCATGATATGTTTCACTGCCATGCTTCACCTTCCGTATAAATCTCTGTCACTGCAGAACGGCAGAAATGCTTTGAGAGAAAACACTGACATTGTTCCAAATCAAACATGCGATTACAGAAATAAAGTCTGCCTTTTTTGCCTCCCACTGAGGTTTTATGCTCATGGGAAACACTAAAATGAGTAACTGCTTCTACTCTTTTGAAGATATTATGGAAAGGTATGAATGGAATTAAGTCTTCTACACTAAATATTCTGTTCCCCCCTCAACTGAGCATGCTTTCTTTGTGGTTGCATTTATTCTTATGATTTCACTCAAAAGAACACAGCAAATATTTTTAGAATATATTTCTATGACGGTTGTTATTGGATTTCATGATTATGTTTTTAATCACAACAAAGTCTTATGCTAATGTATAAAAAAAACTATATTTTGATTTTTCAATTAATCAAAAAAATAGCTGCAAAAATAGCTGCCAAACCCACAATCAGCCACAAGATCATCACAGTTTTCCATGGCATGAATGCTGTGTTCAGCGTTAATAATGTATTTGACAGTTTTCTATTATAAAGCACTTACTTAAAAATCTTTTGGCACAAAGGTTTAAAGACCCCCTCTGGTAAAAATGGATATTATTTAAAAAACCTGTCTGTGGGGCATATCAAAATAACAGTCCATGCCATGGCTTTGTGTTCTTCTCCAGTGTGTGTTCAGCTGCTGAGGTTTTATTCATGAGCCTTTACTCCGAGAGCAAACTATAATTTACAGGTATTCAAATGGTTAATTGGATGGAAGTTTATTATCAAAGGTGACAGGGCGATTGTTAGGTTTAGAATTAGATTTACATTGCATGCATTGAAGTTAATGTTAGGGTTAGGGTTAAGTTATAGATATAAGTATTAATTGCATTTAAAAAAACCCACTTCATTGAAAACTGCATTTTCCTTGATTTAAATTCAGGTACTCAGATGAAATATCTGAACATAGTTGAAGTCATACACCTCCCGCTCTCTACAATCTATATATTGAAACTAAGACGTGAAAACAACTTGTTTGAGCTCACTGCTTTTGTGACGTCACACAGATCCTCACATTTACACATGTATTCCGCCAACAGGAATTTACTTAGAAGGAGTGTTTCAACCTGGAATGCTTTTGGAATAGACAGTAGAGGTCAGCCAATCTGAACAGAAATATTATATGCAAACATTTGTTTTAAAAGTACAGTAATAACAAAAACAGCCTGTTTAATTATAGAAAATTAATGCCCACATTTGCTTCTAAAGATAAGGGTAATAATATTTTTATAATATTAATATTATTACTATTAACATTAATACAATAATTTTTTTTTTCCTGAAGTAACAGTGTCTTCATTACAACTAGATGTTGTAATATTGCTGTGAGGATTTAATTGCATACAGCAACAAGAGCATTGGTAAGGATGATTAGTTCTGGACCACTGTCATCACCACTCCATCTCATGCTATTAGTACTGGGTGGGGCTTCATAACTCCAGAGAATGCAGTACCACTGCTCCAGGTGCCAAAGCTGGATGGCATTATACTCCTCTAGCCAACACTTAGCACTGAGAATGGATGGTGGCCCATAGGCTCAAGTACAGCTGCTCAGGAAAATCTCATTTCATTGGCCAGTGTTTTTCTATGAGGATTGTACTTTTTTGTGCATAGTTACACAATGGGTTTTAGCAATGGGTGCACCATAAATTGCTGAAATCAATTTTTAGAGGTCTCAAAAATCGTTTGCACATTTGCTGCAGATACACACACACACACACACACACACACATATATATATATATATATATATATATATACACAGGGGTTGGACAATGAATGACATATACAAGTCCTGCACAGTGGTCAGAAGGATTTTATGCCATTCTTCTTGCAGGATAGTGGCCAGGTCACTATGTGATGCTGGTGGAGGAAATGTTTCCTGACTCACTCCTCCAAAACACTCCAAAGTGGCTCAATAATATTTAGATCTGGTGACTGTGCAGGCCATGGGAGATGTTCAACTCACTTTCATGTTCATCAAACCAATCTTTCACCAGTCTTGCTGTGTGTATTGGGGCATTATCATCCTGATACATGGCACCGCCTTCAGGATACAATGTTTGAACCATTGGATGCACATGGTCTTACTGGTGCAATGTGCAATTAATGAAGATTGGCCACCAGGCTGGTCCAATTTAGCCATGAAACCTCCCACACTAAAATGACAGTTTCATTGTCTAACCCCTGTACATACAGTACATATACTCGCAATCAAATTCTACCCAAAATACACGCTTGTATATTTTTCTGACATTAAATGGCTGCAAAATTTTTTCTATTTTTTTTTTTTTTTTTTTAGTTATAGCCCACTTGCTTTTAAGTGTTTGACGTCTCTCCCTATGGCTGCTTAGGCACCACTGCCACTGGCATTTTGTCATTTATTCATTGGAATGCAATGGCTCCTTTAACCTATTCCATTGATCTCTGAGTATCACCCATTAAAGGCAGCCAGCTCAATCTGAGGGAAGGGGGGCTTAGGGGGCTCAAGCATCCAGTGGAAGCCCCCTGCTGTGGCCTCTGGAGAGTGGCAGCAACAGAAGCACATCATTTAGACCCGTGTTCCACCATCCACCTTATTTGCCATAAATAGCTGTTCATTACAGCAAAGCCAGACATATAGTGCATTGTCATGGCTCAGTGGCACCGGGCAGCTCATTTGCAATTCTGTTGCTGGGGGACACCAGCTGGAAAAGGGGAGGGATATGGGGAACCTAGCCATGGGTTCTCATGCAGTTAGGACTAATGGCATCAACCAGGCTACAAAAACCTTTCCCATTTATTCTCTATTTCATGTAATGAAAGTGATTTTTAATGATGACATCAGCTTCAGAAGAAGCCAGAAATGGCATCCTCTAATGTTTTTTCAGATTACTCAAGCCTTAAAATTAACCTGAAATATATATTGCTCTGTTGCATTCCAAACGGACATAAAACACATCTGTTTGTTTCTGACACTCTGAAACTTTGCTCTGGATAAAAACTATGGTACACTAATAGACCAAAAGCACTTATTCAGCTAGTTACTGAATGCTCAGGCACAATAAAGGTCATACACATATATTAGACTTAAAAAATCTGTTTAATTCAAAGGAATAATATTTTGGAAAGTGACCAGGGTAAAATGAACATGCAGTTGGTCAAACTCCAAAATAACATTAATTTCAGGCATCAAAGCACATTATATAAGTGAGTCAGTATAGTTACTATAACAACACCCCAAAAACGTAAAACTTTTTTTAAAGTTTATTTATATAGTTTATTATAAAAAATTATTTAAATTCAACATTCACTCATTCACCTTCTGTAACTGCTTCATCCTGATCAGGGTCACAATTGGTATTGGTATTGGTATTCACCCTGGAAAAGGCGCACAGCCATCGGAGAACATAACACATTGTAAGATGTTTAAAACTCCAGAAGCTGTCAGATCCATCCATACCAAATTGTCACATCCACCCATACCAGCACAACACACATTAACACATCACCACCATGTCAGTGCCACTGCAGTGCTGAGAATGATCCACCAGCCAAATAATACCTGTTCTGTGGTGGTCCTGTGAGCGTCCATGAAAGGGGCAAACAAAATATGTAAAGCAGGAGATGGATAAAAGTCTGTAATTGCAGCACTTCAAAGTGCTTCTGTACGGTCAGTGGAGCTAAGAGAATGGGAAGTGAACGTAGATACAAGGAGGTGGTAATAATGTTATGGTTGATGGGTGTAGGACTTTCATACATCAGTTCAGTAATAAATTTTAATTTTTATAAAAAAATTATAAGTAAATAATTTTTATCTGAAGTACACAGTAACAAGTTATAAACCAGTAATATGATTTTCCTAAACTTCTTTCTTTTATGGTATTTGTATTTTGAAGAGTTTCTTTTGTCAACTATATTCATTCATGGTCAGTAATCACTTATCAAGTTATGGGTCCACTGGGAATGTTTTTGGACCGTGGGAGGAAACCACAGCACCCAGAGAAAACCCACATGGATAACATACCAGCCTTCTCACAAACAGTCACCCAGAGCAGAGCTTGAACCCACAACCTCAGAACTGTTTGACAGTGACACTACCTGTTGCGCCACACTAACCTCTATGCACAAGTTATATTCACTGTCAAGTGTGTAATGACATTAACATCCACAAGACAAAGTAAGGTTTGATCCCTCGGGCTGGAATATTACGTTATGTCAATGGGATTAAAATTTTATTTTGTCTCAATTAGTGCTCTTGTCAAAAGCCATGAATGTATATATGCTGCCTAGGCCGCCCAAAGTATGACTTGCAGGTTAATGTTGGTCAGTGAAGATGCATGATTTGCTAGCAAGACATTTACCACAACCCAAAAAAGTGAATCAGTCACACAGCTCCAGCATCCTTGAGGTTGTGGGATCAAGTACCGCTCTGGGTGACTGTCTGTGATGAGTTTGGTGTGTTCTACTCATGTCCGCATGGTTTTCCTCCGGGTGCTCCGGTTTCCTCCCACGGTCCAAAAAACCCCCACACGCTTGTAGGTGGATTGGTGACTCAAAAGTGTCCACAGGTGTGAGTGAGAGTGTGAGTGTGTGTGTTGCCCTGTGAAGGTCTGGCACCCCCTTCAGGTTGAGTTCCTGCCTTGCGCCCAATGATTCCAGGTAGGCTCCAGACCCACCGAAACCCTGAACTGGATAATCAGTTACAGACAATGAATGAGTACAACCCAGTTTCTAGAAAATGTAATAAGATATTCGTACACCTATATTTAACTGACAACGGTAGAGTCTAAATTTCCATGATTTTCACTAACCAACCTGATTAGATGTAATTTCATGATTTGACATAGGTGACAGGTCTGTAGTGCAGGCAGGTCAATGAAGCACACACACTCTGCGTATACAAAGCCATGCTGTTGTAGCATGTGCATCTGTGCATAGTCTTGCTGAAATAACCATTGACCTCCAAGGAAAATACACTGCTTGATGGCAACATACTTCTCTCTAAAATCCCACCTCCACATTAATGGTACCTTGACACATGCAAGTCATCCACGCCATGGGCACTGATGCACCCTATACATAACATATTGACTTTTGCACCTTTCAGGGACAGCTGTCTGAATAGTCCTTTTTATATTTGGCACAGAGAACTCAAGATTATTTTTTTCCCACAAATAAGCTGAAACAAAGACTCACCTGACTATAGCACATGTTCCTTCTCTCTTTTGGACTGAGATGGGCTTGGGCCCAGTGGACCTCAGCAGCATTTCTGCATAGAATTGATGTATGACCTTCTCCTTTTGTAATAAGTTTCAGCTTGCACTTTTGATGTACTGGCAGACTATGTTAAGTGACATCAGACTTCTGAAATACTTCTGAGCCCATGTGGCTATATTTACCAGAGTTTTAATAAAAGTTACTCCTGTATTGTCATTTGTGGGCTCAAATTTCACTCATTTGACAGAGGTGTCTGACTGAGCCCTACATGGACTGAGTTTTCTGCATTTCCTAAATATCTTCAAAACATTATACCTCATATATATGGTAAAGACCCTACTTGCAAAAAAAAAAAAAAAATAAAAAAAAAATAAACAGGCCTTTTGTGGATGCTCATTTTATACATTTTTGTATTGATTTTTTTCAAAACTGTAACTGTAGTATTATGTACAGTTTTCAGCCTTATTTTGCCTTTTGCCCTTTCACAGCTTTTTTTGAGAGTTATCAAATGTTACATTTGTATACATTTACAAAATACATTCAAGTTATTTATTGGAAATCTTGTCTTTGTACAGTTGTTAGTTAAATAAAGGCTCATGAGAATGAGCAAATAATAGATTATTGTTTTACTGAACCTTTTCTAGAAAATCATCATGGAAACCGCTAACTGTAACTCACTCACATGCACAATCAGGTTTAACACAATTCTCCAAAGGGATTGCTATTCAGTGTTTCAATGACTTGTATGTTATTTTAATATAAAATTTAAAAAATATTTTTTTTCATCCTTCTACCCAAATAGGGGACCCATGGTCTAAAGAATTACATTATAGTGATTGATATTCCGGACCCCAGACATGGTCTGATTGCTTTGATTTTGATCATCCTCGTCATCTTCCAACGGTATAGTTGTTTCTGTTGTTTATCCACACTGAGGCCTGACCTAGTGGTTATCAGTGCGCTGCAAGTGTCAGGGCGGAGCAGGAGCTCAATGAAAAGCGCCACAATTGTCATAAGACTGAACAGTTCCTGAATCACATGATTCAGAGGGAGAGCTCCTGACTCCAGACCCAGTCTGCTCGGCTTTTACTGCGGAGAAGAAGATGGCGGCACAGAGAGAGCCTCCGCCGCTGGGAGACACGGCTCAGACCCATTTTAGAGAAGTGGAGGAGGAGGGAGAAGACCTTTTTATCAGCACCGTGTCTACTCTGGAGCAGGTAAGAGCCGCAGAAGCTCAGCCCTACACTGTCACACACACAAAGCTTAGCATAGTCACCGCTCTTAAAGTCAACAACACGCGGCTACCAGTGACCAAAAACCCTCCTCTTAACTCGAGAGAGGAGTTTAATCGACATTTCAGCATTTTCCTCACTCAGAATAAAGGGGATGAAATTACAGCTTGGTCAACAACAATTCATTGAAATGTAATCAAACCCCACATATAGGTTCTGCAGCGCGCATGCGCGGGCCTCGGTAGTGAACATCCACTCTGCCATCTGTAAACGCAGACTCAAAAATACGAGTGTCACGTCGACAGGCAGCTTTTGAAATTGTAAAGACAATAAATAATTAAAGAAAATAAGTAGGTAAATCTTGTTTTGTTTTCAGATCTGTTATAAACATTCCATATTTATCACTTAATGTCCGAGTAAATACAGCTGACAGAAGAGCTGCTAACTGCCAATAAATTAATATTCCACCAGTCACTACTGTATATATGAAAAAAAGCTGCAGAATTCAGCTGCAGTCAGTTATAACTGACTTCACTCTTTAAAAAAAATTGCTCACGCAGATGTTAAATGGTGTTTCAGCCCAGTATCCACTTATTTTTTTCCCGATGGAACGTTACACATGGAGTACTGGATTAATTCTGTGCATGTATGAATAGGACTACCATTTTTCATGTCTCAAACACACTAAAATATTTTTAAGACTGTAAGTGGGAGATGTAGGATGAAAACATTTTGGATACGGACCCTTTAAAAGGCAGGCCTACACAGGTGACCAGAGCACTAAGCATGTGACTGCCATCCAGTTCAGTTGATCCAAGTTGTCAGTTGTTCTTTTATTATTTGTTACCATGTCAGCATTTCTGGAGCAGGGAAAAGAAGAAGGGAAGGAAACAGAATTGGGGGGTGGGGGGCAGGCTCAGAGGTGTCCTGAGGTCACCTACAGTTACCCCCTTTATTTCCTCTTAAGGATATCATATGGTTCTGTTTTGAGCAGTTTTTCTTTGCAGTGTTTACAGTATGTTGTCTGTCAATGACACTGTTGGAAAATAAAGTGTGAACATTAACTGACCTCTCCATATGGTTTTATGTAGAGCTTGAGGCAAAATGTATGTTGGAACATGACTTTATATAAACCCAGTTATGTTGTTTTTATCCACTGAACATGCTTAATCATAATCTTAAAGCTTTAGACTTTATTTCCTACTGATGTTTAACAAGTGTTACAATAAAAAGTATTAAGAAATGTATTAAAATGACAATTGGACAGCAATCCCATGTAGAGCTCTGTACCATTTTATTTTTTTCACTTTAAACAAAGATGATCAATTGTGTTAGAAGTTGGGCTACCTGTTCCTAATCCCTTATCCAATGGGAGAATGAAAATATATGACAAATAACTTAAAATCTTAACTTTTATTTTATTTACATTATTATTAATAATTTTATTAAGAGTATTAAGTGTATTGTAATTATTTGCATACTCAATTTGACACATTATATATACATATATACATGCATATGTTTTGTGTCTGTCTTTTTGACCTTTGGCTCAACAGACGTCTCATTTTTGCTCTGTTAAGACCACAATTTGAGTACACCCCATTTTTTAGTGTTGTTACTGGAAACAAATGAGTTTTGTATTAATTTTCCTTAACTCTATAAAGCCAATATTACATGTCACAAATGAATACAGTTAGAGCTCAGAATATGATTTTTGTTTACATTTGTAGCTGTCTTTTCAAACAAGGTTTATTAAATCAGGGTCAGTGAGAGACCATAATATTTCTCTTGGCTCTTGTAAAATGTTGTAAGGAAGCAGCTTGTTCTCTCTTCCTTTTCAGTTCCGGGATGGTTTTCATGACCTAAAATCAAGTTTCTAATCCACCAAAAAGAGCAAAAATACTGATTCATTGATGTAGCTTTCAGAGTAGGCTCATACACACTATAATGGCTCCTTTACAATCTACCAGACAGCACATCAGTTCGGTATTATTTGAACTCTAAATTAAAGCCATCTAATATTCAAATGGAGTGTATTACTGTAGGCAGTTTGTCTACTTTTATTTGGTTCTCCTTGAGCTAACCTTCAGAACATATCTTATGTTAAATGTTAGCAGATACTCCTTTGTGAGTGAACTGCCAGAGCTCCGTGAGGATTTGAACAACAGCATGTGTTAATTACGAGATGTTTACTATGGAAGCCTGTTTGTACTACTTAAAATTACACCCATTTAGTTAGTGAAAATAAGAGAAAGTTTGCCATAATTATAACAGCATCTCATAATTGACATCCTTTTATGATTGTGAAGTGCCCATTCATCTTTATACAAAATATATATTTTAAGATATTAAATCAATTATTAGTTGGTAAGTCATTATTATGAGATAGCAACTCATAAATATTAGATGCTAAGTATATTACGAAATGATTATTATGACTTATTAATGGCTATATGTTTTTTTCCCTCAGTGGTTGAAAAGTGTTTCTATAAAATACAGAAGTGAAAAAGGGAGGTTTTGCATAAGACAGTTTCATCCAATTTACATTTTTGTCTTCTGGCTTTGCTTTCAGCTCAGCCCGACGTCCCCAGAGCCAGCAAGTCTGCCTGCAGAAGACATCAGTACGAACTCCAACGGACCCAAACAAGAAATAATATTAGATGATGACCAAGAGGACCTTTTTGCTGGTGTGTTATTTGTGGTTAAACTTTAAATTTGTGGAAGGATCTCACTTGGCACACAGCTAGTATAATCTCCTTTGAAAGGCATGAAATTAAGTTAGAAGCTCTGGAGCAGTTGTACATGGGCTGAAGGCCACCATGCCTAATGGAGAAATCCAATGTATTGGTTAGTAGGGTATAAACCCCCCAGCAATTTGCCATAGAGTAGTGGAACTTCAATACCTGGAGTGACGGAGCTCAGCCCAGTTCCATTGGTTTGAGTTGAAACAACTATGATTTAGAATATTCCACCTGAACTCACTAATGTCCTTGTAACTAAAGAAATGTTTGTGTTAATTCTTCTAGTGTAGAGCCTAGTGTGGGTGCAAACTACCAATTTATATCCTTGATTTGGAAAGAAACACTGGGTGAGCGAATATATATAAGCATTTAGCTCCGGGCTCTCAGGATTCTAGGGTCGATCCTTGCATCATGTCACTGTTGGTGAGGAGTTGGTGTGTTTCGTCTGGGTGCTCTGCTTTCCTACCACATTCCGAAAACACATGTTGGTAGGTGAATTGTCTTTGTGAAATTATTCACAGGTAGGTGTGTGTGAGATAGAAAGGAAGAAACTGGGTGAGTGTGAGATGCCCAATGATGGAATGCCACACTTTGCATGGTGTATTCCTGCCTTGTTCCCAATAATTCAAGGTAGTTGGACCAACGGTGACACTGATCAAGTTGTTACAGAAGATGAGCAGGTGAACTGATGTTGATTGATGTTTCTAAATATGTACTTGTAATTAGGGGAATGTTTCTACTTTTGTCTCCACCATTTTTCCCCTGAAGAAGCCACAGAGGAGGTGTCACTGGACAGTCCAGAGAGAGAGCCCATTCTGTCCGATGGTCCATCTCCCGCCATCACTCCAGTCACTCCTACAGTCATCATCACTCCAAGAGTCGATGCCTCAATGTTCGACAGATCTCTGGATGAGGTAAATCAAGTTACAAGCTTGTTATAGAACACTGAAAAAGTATTTGGTTTCTCCAGGTTTCTTCTGTTTTAATGGCCTTATATTTGTCACTCCTTATGATATCAGTCTTTTAAACAATATGTTATATAAGAGAAAGGGGAATTAACATTCATTTATTAGCATATAAATACTTTTGCATCACCTATATAGTTTTGTGGAAAGGTATTTGCCACACTAATGTTAGTAACTTGTAGCAATTTCTACAGCTGCAGCCAAATGCTTCAACTAATACAATGTCAACTTTTCACAATCTCTTTTTTTTTATAAGTAATTTTTATCTTTTTATGAATGTTGACCCATCCATTTTAAAATAATTCACATTTTTAACACATTGAGTTGAACACAAGCCTACTCAAGTTATCTTTGTTTTAAAGTCCATCTCTGGTCATGGAATATACTTGTAAAAAACTTCTCTTTGCCATTTATATGGCTTTGTGGTTCTAATTAATCCCAAATCTGGTTGCTGCAAATCATTTTTCATAGCATTATGCAGTAGGCATAAACAAAATGAACAGTTAATATTACAGTTGCAATCAAAATACTTCAACCCCATTGCAAATTCAGCTGACTTTCAGTTTGCAATAAACGAGTCAAAAACAATTAAGAGATCAACACAACTACGACTATTGCACTCTCATATGTATCCAACCTCCTAAATAAGATGCCTCATGAGAGCAAACATCTGCAAATCAGGTGTTGTCTCAAACACACCTGAAGCAATTAACCAAGGACTTAATTAGTTACATCATGTGTGACTGAGATAAAACACAAACCCATAGCAGGACTCAAAACCCCGGTCCCTGGAGCTGTGTGACAACAATAATACCTATTGCGCCACCATGCTACCTGGTATCAAAATGTACTACCTAAAAGGCTCCATCATTACTACAGAGTAAATGTGGCAAAATGGCCAAAAATAGTAACCATGGTATAATAAAACAAAATTTCAGATGTTTACAAGATATATCAGATGAAAACATCATGTCATTATTGTTTTATAGTCCAAAAAATAGTTGTGTACCTCTGATCCCAACACTAATTGCTGTTTAATGTTTATGTAATTGTTATGTCATTTGGTTTATCCCACACTATCTTGGTTAAAGTTTGGTGCCCCTTTCTAAATTTTTGTTCAGTTATGTCTTGTTTTTCCAATATGAAAAAAATCAACAACAAAATTTTTGATGTGTGGAGCAAGAGTCAACTTATTTTTACATGGAACACCAACAATGCAGAATGTTCAAAATCTTACATAGCCCTATACAAGTATGATTACATCTGTTTCAGATATGTGTCAGATGACATTCATTTTATCAGTTCTAGCCAATAGGCACGCACTTATACAGAAATTCTATGTGCTGATTGTGCAAATTGATTTTTGTAAGCATGCATCATTGCTTCTTGATTAGTCAGCAGTCAGTTATAGTCAGTGAATAACTCAACCCAAGATTTAAACAAAAGTAGGGGTGTTGAATTGGCATTGAAATCATTGTAAAAGCTTTAATAGCAACTGATACAGGCTTATGTTATAACCAATTAAATAATTTGATATTGAGCCTTGTTTTGAGCAATACATAATGACTAACGATGTTAAGAGTTATAAAAAGGTCTATTATTTCAGTGGAGATTAACAAAATGTCCTTTTTTTGTGATTAAGCTTTCCATGTTTGACACACTGTGGCAGCATTTGTAAATGATAAAATATAATAAAAATAAAATGTACATACAAAGACAGATTCAAAATTCAAAATGTGACAAAATTTTAGTTTACCCTGGTATAACTAAAACATGAATAATAAAGAACATGTGTATACAACTGCATAGCAAGTGATAAATTCAAGTTATAATACTCTCAAATATGAATATTACTTCTGGCAAAAAAGCAATCACCACACTTGGAGGATGTTCACCCAGTAATTTACATGGTAGAATTAAACAAATCACAAATATGACACAATATTTGTTTGTCTGAAACTACTAAAATAATTAAATTATGTAAAATTACTTTAATTACATGACTGTCGAATCCCTCAGTGTTGAAAAAAGCAATGTAATCATTCTTGGGTTCTGCCCCTTTGTTCCAGTGAAAGGAACTCTTAATACTTCAGCATACCAAGAAATTTTGGACAAATCCAATCCTTTCCAACATGACTGTGCACCAGTGCACATAGCAAGGTCCGTAAAGACATGGATGAGCCAGTTTCGTGTGGAAGAACTTGATTGAACTGCTCAGAGTCATGACCTCAACCTGATAGAACAACTTTGGGATGAACTGCGAGCAAGGCCTTCTTATCCAAAAGCACTTCTGGAAGAAAGGTCTAAAATTCCCATGAACACATTCCTAAACCCTGTTTAAAGTCTTACTATAAGAGTCGATGCTGTCATAGCTGTAGAGGGTGGGTCAACACCATATTAAACTCTAGGATTAAGAATGGGATTTCTGTTGTCATATCAATGATTTGTTTAGTGTGGTTATTCCATAAAATATTCCAGGTGTGGTTAAATGTGGAATGCCCTGCTAAACTTAGAAATATTAGTCACCAATTACAAGCTCTATTGTTTTTGTGGGGCGGCACGGTGGCGCAGCAGGTTAGTGTCGCAGTCACACAGCTCCAGGGACCTGGAGGTTGTGGGTTCGATTCCCGCTCCGGGTGACTGTCTGTGAGGAGTTGGTGTGTTCTCCGCGTGGGTTTCCTCCGGGTGCTCCGGTTTCCTCCCACAGTCCAAAAACACACGTTGGTAGGTGGATTGGCGACTCGAAAGTGTCTGTAGGTATGAGTGAATGTGTGTGTGTCTGTGTTGCCCTGTGAAGGACTGGCATCCCCTCCAGGGTGTATTCCTGCCTTGCGCCCGATGATTCCAGGTAGGCTCTGGACCCCCCGCAACCCTAAAATTGGATAAGCGGTTACAGATAATGGATGGATGGATTGTTTTTGTGTATACAGAGCTGAGTGTGTTCCTTGATACAGAAATTTTGCCAGTGGGATTTTTAAAGATCATATGTTCTGAACTAGATATTGAGTTCATTAACAGAAATAAAAGAAAGAGTAAACCCTGTTTTTGCTTTAAATTGAACTAGTATAGGGAGTGGACTGTTTCATTGGTGAAATATGTGTAATGCAACAAAAAAAGGAAGAATTGCCACATATACTTTGTTTGCAGCAGTTTTGAAACACACCAAGTTTCAAAACTGATATTTACTGATATTTTCATAACTGATATATATCAAAAAAGATATTGGAATAAGGTTGTTTTCGCTCTACTCAGACTATATAAGATATCACAGTATTTACGCTCTTTGAAATGCTTGCCAAATTACACTAGAAGTGTCTTGGCACATTATTTCATCACTGTGTCTGTGTAATTCAGAATCTCAGCAGATTTCTCTGCAGACTCATTTCCTATTTCTAACTCATGTTGTGGTGCAGATTAATTTCCTAGTAAACTGCCCTGTATGTTTCAGGATGGAGAACTACAGAGGATGGCAGAACTCTGATGACTGTCAAAATTCAGTCACAAATGAGGAAATATACATTTTTATGAAATTGCCGTTTTCTACCATGAATTTTATGGATTCTATTTGGGTGTTAGTATTAAAATATGGCCATTTTAGATTAAACTTGAATGTTAAAGGTTAATATCTTGGTCATGGACTATGCCTAAGTCTAGAATGGAACAATGACATCTTTAGTATGCAGATAACAGTATCTAATACAAGAAACTTGAGAGAGAAAAAAATACAGAACATGCCTGTGACGATGCTATTTTTTACTAGTAGTCCTTTGGGGTATATTAAACAAGAATTTAGGGTCAATGTCTTGTTCAAGAATTCAACGTAGTCCTTCATTTCTACATGACACTGAACAGAATTTACATTAACAGCAAAATATTAGCCATGAGTACTCTTTATCCTGAGAACTTAATGTTTATAAGGCCTTTTATGTTTTACTGGATCCATTGCTGCAAAAGTTCTTTGTACTTTCATGATAAACAAGCTAAAGGAAATGCACAGAAAAAAAAGGTATATGAAAAAGGAAGGGGAAAAAATTTCATCTTTATGAAAGTACTGTTTATGCAAGTGCATCTATGAATTTCTGGTGGAATGTTAACAGTAAGCTAACAGCAGTTTACATAAAGACTTCTTTTCCATTCTAGAATGAATATAGAGTCAGTTTCAGAGTAAAGCGTTAACTGTAGACCTGGACAATACATGCATTTAAATAAAGATTTTCTGCACATTTTTATTTGGACTTAATAGCATTTATTCCACAGGATGAAGAAGCAGAAGAAAACGGGGACAAATTTGATATGCAGATAACCGTATCTGATCCAGAGAAAGTGGGTAAGTTTAGACAGTCATTTTATTGTGCTGTTCTTGATCTTGTTCTGTAATGTTTTCAAAGGGAGCCTTTTGGCATCCGCAGAGTCTTTCATCTCTTGAGAGTGGTCTGTATGGGTAGGTCTTTTGCAGGAGGTTGCTGCATGGTGTAAAATCAATAGACCTTTTCAAATGTTATCAGGTGTAGGATTTGGATCCTAGCTCTCCTAGGAAAGGTGCTCAAGCCTCATCCACAAATCGAACAGCTCTGTTTGAGCATGAACAAAAATAATAAGAGGAATTGTGTCCAACCATACATGCACAGAGTTCCCCCTTAAATGGTTACATTTTGTTAATGTGTCAGTAGTTTGTAACTAATTTACTAAAATCATTTACTTTTGTATATTTCTTTACAAGGTCTATCTATCCCTTAAACAGGCTACTCTTTTTTTTGCATTAATATCTAATCAGTATAAATGACTTATGATTGGCTGTCCTGTGTTGTGCCTCATTCAGAAAGGAGTCCAACCTGAAACGGTCCTTAGAACATTAGTGCTCCCATCTAAATGTTGTTGGTTATTCTGATATAATGGGAGAGCACAAACATGTTCAATATTTTAGATACATTTTTCTCTAGGGACATTTGTCCCTTTTTGGAACATATATCTAAGTGTTTTCTGACTTTTAAAGCTATTTTAAAAGGTGTAAAGGATTATTTACCAATGTGTTCTGTGCATTTCTCGTTTCCAGGTGATGGAATGAATGCTTACATGGCTTACAGAGTGACAACAAAGGTAAGGAATGCTCCCTTGAGGGATTATTGTGAAGCAATTGTTGGGTAGAGAAGCTTGGAAGTTGATGTGTTATTTCCTTTCCTCTAGACATCCCTGAATATTTTCAGCAAAAATGAGTTTTCCGTAAAAAGGAGGTTTAGCGACTTCTTGGGTCTGCACAGTAAATTAGCTTCCAAGTACATGCACATTGGCTACATAGTCCCTCCTGCACCAGAGAAAAGCATTGTGGGTAAGTGGACATTTTCTTTCACTGAAAAATGTGAAGATTCTTCATCAAACTAAGCCTTGTGTGGCATGCTTACTCAGAGTTGATAAAGACATTTAGAAAGTTTGCCAATGAAAATGTTTGTCATATTTACTTCAACCACTTCAGGAATGACCAAAGTCAAGGTGGGAAAAGAGGATTTGTCATCTGCAGAATTTGTAGAGAAAAGAAGATCTGCCTTGGAAAGGTATTTTAAAACAAAAACATACAAAATATTTTTACAACCACATTTCACAAAATTTCACACTCTAAATATTGTAGTATCAGAAACCTGAAAAATTAATATTGTGACATTTATATATTGAAATAAATATAATTTTTAACAAATATTTCAGTACTGTTTTGATTATTTATTGTTTTGCTTAATTACCAACATTTTTATGGACAATCAAAATACAACACAGATTCAAGAGCATACAGACATGTGCCTTAATTTTGATCACAGTGTAGGATTATTTATACAATGGCCCCTTTTATCTCCATCATAATAAATGGAGGCCTTCTTTCATAGACATAGTGAAACACACCTGACAGAGCCATCAACTAAGTACCACACCCTATGTAAACTGGATCAGTCTGGCAGGGAGTTCAGAAGAATGCAAGGACTTCTTGCGCAAGCTTTCCAGTTTCACTTATAGCATATCAATTCAAACAAAGTATTCAAATAATCAAAATTAATGTATAAATCAATATTTAAAGTTTAAAGTTTTAAATATATATTTAGATTTAAATAAAAGCCACATTTGTACAACATCTTTCCCATAATCCATCCAAAAGAAAATATTTAACCATTGATGTTATGATGAGAAATTTGGGAAAGATGAAATGTTTAAAAAAAAAAATCAAAAAATCAAAAATTTTATTGATACTGTTATCATACAGTGGAAAAAACCCTCTTTCCCTTGGTGTAAGTCGGTTTCTTTCTCAATGCGCTTGACTTACTTTTTTTTTTTTTTAACCCAAAGTGATTCAGGTGGAAAGAGCATTCTTGTTCTGGTCTTTTGTGGATAAAAGGTTAACCAACAAGTATTAGATAAATAATTATCACCAAGCTCAAGAGGGTTTGTTGCTGTCAGTGGAAGGAGGCAGGAGCTGGCAGTTTTCTCCTGAGCTTTGCCACGTGTTTCAGTTCGTGGTTGATTTGCTGTTGTTCGCTGGTTTTTTGCGGCGCCTGATGAATCGAATAAAAATTAAAGTTAAGCGAGGCGCTGACATTTTCTCTGCCCTTTTTATCTGCTCATTGATTGACGTGAAGGTCAGCGGCTTGGATGGGGTCCCGGATGTCAGCTTATAGACTTCACCCATTGAAGAACTGAATCTTGATGGCAGCCCTTAACATACCAGCAGCTCACATAGGATGTTTAATGCAGAAAGAGTTTTTTTGGTTTAGATGGTGTAAAAGTTTATACTGACGCAAATGCTCGATTTTTCTATGCCTTTGATTCTGTTGGTGGCTTCTTTGAAGAACTAAAATTTGCTGTGAATTTACCTTCTGCTGGCTCTGAAATAAGGAGTTTTACGATTTTTTTTTTTAAATTCACATTACCAAACAGATATTTGATGAGAACCGTGAACCACCCTGCACTTCTAAAAGACCCTGATGTCATTCAGTTTCTGGAAAGCTCAGAGGTATTGTAAGAAATCTTCATGTACTTCCTTACATATAAAATCTTTTTGAAAAGTTATAGTATCAATTTTGTTAAATTAACAATTATATGAATAAAACCATGTGGTATCACATTTGTCAAAATACTTAACTCAAATACTTTCCAACTATTAGTCACTTTGCACACAGTGCAGTTTATTTGTGATTTATTTGTACTGGTGATATCTTGCATATGAAGTTTGTTATTTGTTTGTTTGTTTGTTTATTCATTTATTTATTGTGGTCAAACAAGAAATCCAAAATTTTTTATTTGCTTTCACCTTTTTCTGGATTTCTCTGGAGTTGAGATCTCTCTGATCAATCTCTGCTGTCTCTGCCATTGGTATGGCGACATCCAAGATGGCAAATCAACTGTGTCCCTATAATTAGACATTTGGGTTGAAAAAAATAAAGATTTGCCTATTTGTAAAAGACCATGATTGGATCCTCCTAAGTAGCTCAGATAAGAAAAGAAATAAAAGACCTGGTGAATCTCTCTGTTCTTCTTTTGCTTCCAAATGGAAGGTAGCCAAACTTTTGTTGATGTTTGCACAAAAGGAAACATAAATGCCTTTTTAAGACAACATCCCTTCTGTCCGAAAACCATTGTGCACGTGTATACAGTTTTGATGCATTCAAATATTTAGCAATATAATGCTGGGTTTTTTTGGTTTTTTTTTTTTTGCTGTTGTTGTGCATGGTAATAATAATAAACCCTCACCAAAACCCATTCCCTTAAATGTCCAGTAGTGATATAGAGTTCAGGTCAGTAACCCTTAGGTCATTTCTCAGGGTTTTACAGCAATCCTGAGGAAAGCTATATTAATGCAATTGTAATGCAGGACGTCAGTGATTGTACGAAGGCTAAACGGTCTGAGGGCAATTGAAAGCTATTTTTGCTTGTTGGCCCTTAGAGAGTTTTCCACAGGCGAAATTGCCTTAAATTGGATCCAGCATTGAAATGTATGGGAGTGGAGAAAACCCCAGGCTTCTCTTGGTCCAGGCTTAGGCTGTTGGGGAAGGAGGGTGTGAGGCTCCCTGTGGGATTGGGTCCAGGCCTCGGCCTGTTAACCGGTTTGTTTGCCCTTATTTGTCATTTTATCCCAGCTGCCGAGAGCAGTTAGCACCCAGGCACTGAGTGGGGCCGGAATATTGAGGATGGTAAACAAAGCGGCCGACGCTGTCAACAAAATGACAATCAAGATGAATGAATCGGATGCGGTAAGGGGCTGATTTTTGGACTTGAATAATGAGACGAATTAATGAGCCGCTCTTTGGCTTGAATCCTAAGATCAGAGAGTGAGAGAGAGAGAGATGGTGTGGAGGCATGTGTCTCTTACCCCTCCTCTATGCTTAGAATGCACTATAGACTAGAACAATACTGTCTTTCTGAATCTTGTATGTATATTTGGTGTATTTTGTAACTTTTGTATTTATTAGCATTTCAGATTTGTATTCTTTATTTCAAACTTATCTTCAAAGCTTTTTTTGACATTTTCTTTGTCTGTATTAAGTGGTTTGAGGAGAAACAACAGCAGTTTGAGAACCTTGACATCCAGCTCAGAAAACTGCACGCTAGTGTGGAGTCATTGGTGTGTCACAGGAAAGGTAAAACATGAAATAGTGTACCAGTTACAAGGAGAAAGAAAGAAATTTAACAGCTGGATTAGGTTATTTACTAATACACTGTAAAGAAAATGCATATAAACTTACTGTATGATACAGTTCCAAAAATCATGTATTTTGTTATAGGGTGTAACCCCTATAATAATAATAATAATAATAATAATAATAATAATATATTTATATAATAAAAATAATAAATTATTATTATTATTATTATGCTAATATAGATTTAAATATAAATAAGTAATTTTAAAAGTATGTTTTTTTCAGTATTTGACCAATGTATTATTTGCTCAATAGTATTTGTGATATTGATGAATAGAGGTTTTTATCAGTATTGCTAGTGTTGTAAATTTATACCATCCATCCATTCTGATAACTGGACCAGTATTGTGATCAATTTAGACCCCTGATGTTGTATGTTCTACGTCAGAAAGCACTGGTTAGTAAGCAGAGGTGTTTTATTGGAAGAGGTACACAGTAACTCCTAAGACATGTTGGTCTGTGCTGTTTTGAAATGAAGCAATCTGAATTTGGTTAAGTATAGGGTTGTTAATTATAGGTGATTCACCCTGACCAGAACCCCCTTAAGGTGATATGCAGACACACAACTTTGATCCCCCAAACCAAGATGTAAATGAAGTGGAGACGATCAAAAGGCCAATAAATTTTTCTTTGTTTATATAAAATAAATCCCACTCTTGTGGGATCTGCAGATGATAACTGGGGAGAACTTAGATATATATTTAACTATACCACAGCAGGAGGAGATATTAACCTTGTTGACAGTATGACCTCTTATTGGGATGACAAATTTTCTCTATCCCCTAGCTTCCTTAGTAAGATGGCAACAAGTTCAGACCTGCTATTTATGTCCACAGGCACAATGAGTAGTGTTTGTGAGTAATTATACAAGTAAGTAACTGAGTAACTAAGGCTGCAATATAGAAAAACCTATTAAAAATGAATCTTTCAATTAAAATCACTTTGATGCATCACTATGGCACGCCATACAAGTCACATGTTCAGGAGAGAATCTGCAGATATCTTTTTAAAGTGCAGTCAAAACAAAAATGATGCACACCAACTGTTATCTGTTAATTAAATACAGGATGCCAATGCAGCAGCAGGAACCTGTAGAGCATGTTTCCTTTCACTTTGATTTCTGTTTTTTTCTTCTGTAGAAACGTATGAAAATAAGGAGTTTAGTGAGAAATGATGATTCACTGTGGCATAAAATAGCAACACCATTTGCAACCAATCCAGAAGGACTATGCATTGTTTTGATCCTGTTTATATTTTTGTAGAAATACTCTTGTGACCCCAGGTTAAGAACCTCTGTAGTCTGTAATAATATAACTAACAGAAACCAAAATGGCAAAGCACTGCGAACCCTTTGCTGTATTATTTATATATAGACTGTCTGTTTATGTTTAAGAGTTGTGACATCATAACTCTTAATAAACCTTTTCATCCTGGCTAGTCCCTAATTCATTTTACTGCTAAATATTTTTGTCTCACCTTTATTTTGGATGAGAATACTTAGATTTGAATTGCTGGGGAATTTTATTACCATGACATCATAGAGTGGAAACTGGCAGCTGCCCACGAGTAACTTGTTTACAAAATACAAATGCCAGTTAGCCTAATTAGCTTTATTTAATATAAGGCAATGACACACCATATAGCTTGACCACTCTTTTCTTGTACAAAAGCATGTCTAGTAACTAATTGTAAATTATAGGAAATGGCACTTATTTACCTTTAGAGTTGGTACATCAGGTCATTTTTGGTATCGCCAGCATGCAGTTAGTATTTATCCACCTGTTTGCAGAATTATCTGTGAATACTGCATCATTCGCGAAGAGTGCTGCTATGCTGGGGAACTCTGAGGACCACACAGCTCTGTCTCGGGCCCTGTCCCAGCTGGCTGAGGTGGAGGAGAAGATTGATCAGCTGCATCAGGAACAGGCCTACGCTGATTTCTACCTGTTCTCAGAGCTGCTGGGTGACTATGTTCGCCTCATCACTGCTGTCAAGGTGAGCACATCTCATAGGTCAGGTTGATAACACTTTATAAACCTTAGTCATATGCAAATATTTTTGTGTGTCTGTTCAAATTGTTAGTAGTTGGGGGGAAAAAATGGTGTTCCCACATGGCAGATTATGCTTGGATTTCCAGCTCCAGGAGAAAATATTTTATCAGTTTGAATCCATGAGTAAAATAGAAATTAAATCGGGGCCTGTGCTTATAATGAGTGCAAAATAGAAATGCTGAAAAAAAAAATCTATTTACATTGACCTTTATTTGAAAGTTAAGGGTTTTTTCCTTCTATGAAGTTACTAATTTGGAGATGCATCTTTCTCTTCAGACAGCAATGAAATTCTAAGTTTCTCTGGATAAGATGTAAATGTTTAAATATTTTGTTGATTTTATAGGTGTGCAGAGAATACACATGTTAATGCAGAATTATTTTTTATTTGGTGTATTCGAAGACCAAAGACACATTGTTGCTTGTGCAAAGGTTAGGGTCTGTCCTGCCTCGGCTGTGTACTCTTTTTGTCAGTGTAGTGTTGTGAAGGCACTCGGCAGCCCAGAGGCCCTTGAAACTGGTTAAAGATGCTGATGTCATTGCAGAGAGATGTTAAATTTAGCTTATTCTTATAATTATGTGGTAATATTGACCTATTCTTCAGCCGTAGGAAAATCTATTAAGGCATTATAACGAAAACCATTTGCATGAACAAGGGACCAGGGAAAGTTTTGGAAAAGATCTTTGCCGACTAGGTTCTTAAACTATTGCTCTGTATTCTGTGAAGCAAAGAGCAATGGGTTTCAAAAGATCCTTGCTTCTTGACCCTGCATAAACCTGACACTTAAGTCTCTTTATGCTGCCAGGGTGTGTTTGACCAGCGCATGAAAACGTGGTCCAAGTGGCAAGATGCCCAGGTCATGCTGCAGAGGAAGAGGGAAGCTGAAGCTAAGCTACAGTACACCAACAAGCCAGATAAACTCCAGCAGGCCAAGGAAGAAATAAAGGAGGTAAATAAAATTAGCAGCATATTAATAAACTCTGTGTATGTTAAAAATAGTTATCCGAATGAACTTTTCAGCAGGAAAAGATGTATGATTAGAATGGTCAGACCAGACTAGTTGCACACAGCCAATTTGGTTAGCCTAGTTACAACAAAGTAAGCTTTCTGAGGAAAGGAAGGCAAACAGCACCTACACCTGCAAATGTAGTTTGAATGTGTAACACACCTGACCCAGCCCATTAGGAGCGGGTGAACAGATTAATATGTTGAATCAGGTGTAATAGATGAAGGAAAAGACAAAATGTTGTTCAGTGTGGGGTCACCAGAACTGGAATTGGGAGCACAGTACTCACGCTCTCTCTTTTGCAATCCAAAACAATACAAGATAGATTAATACAAGATCTAATGCTATCTTTCACCGTAACTTCTTTCTGTTCAAGAATATATGTCTTGTTGTCTCTGAAATGTATGACAGGAAATAAGGCTAAGTTGATGCCCCACACGTCCAATTGTTGTCAGCATCAACACTAGTGCTGACATTGATGATGGTGAAGCATGCTGCCTTTCTCTTGCTTTATTTCATTCATATGTCCTCAGAAGCTGCCTTTCCACTTGATATGAGTTCATGAGTTATTGATTTCTTTAACCACAGAACATTATCAGCCTCTCTTTTTTAATTTCTACATTTTCCCTGTCATGCCCCACAAAAGGAGATTGAGGAGGTAGGACCCTTGGCTCTGATTCTTTTGCTTTCTCCCATCAGATGTAGTCCATTTAATACACGTCCCCACTGGCATAACATGTATCAGATTTATCTCTCCATGCTGATAATGACTTACTTGGTATTTGCCATGCTTTTCCATTTAAATGAAACACGAGCGCAACATAATAATCATGAACAGGTTATCAACTAACTACAGTCGCTGTGAGTTGATAATCTCCAATTTTATAATCTTTTGTTTGGAAATTCCAATGTTGTAAGATGTGGTGTTCATTTTTGTTTTCCACTTTGCTGTTATGTTGTCTATCACAAAATATAGGGTGTATTATAATTAATAATAAAAACATTCTTTTCATTAGTTTTTTTTTATTTTGGTCCAAATGAACTTCTGTAACACTGAAATAGAATTAGACCATGACTTTTTATTTATTTATTTATTTATTTATTTATTTACTTTGTATTTCTGGTAGTGATCTTTTTTGGATCAGTCTGACCTCTGTATCTTAAAGGTACATCAAGCAATAACTTATTCTTTCATATTCATTTCCCTATTCACATTTCCTAAAATACCCTACTGTTCCATTTCTTATCATATTATGAATTTCATACAGTTATAATGATTACTACTGAAACTAATAATTTGCCTGAATTTATTGGGGGAAAAAATACTTGATGTACCTTTTCTATGTCATCTTTTTCCCAGTCTAATAGCTTTTTTCATATCATTATTTGTTTTGGGTTTTTATTCTGTTCTCCTGTCAAGTCAGTTGAACAAAGGAACCCTGTTTCTAAAACACACAGCACTTAAGACGCAAACAGTGCAGTATATCTGTCAACATGATGCTTCTCTTGTCTGTTTGGCTCTTGTTTTAGTGGGAGGCTAAAGTACAGCAGGGAGAGAGAGATTTTGAGCAGATCTCTAAAAATATTCGCCGGGAAGTGGGCAGATTCGAGGTGAGTTGGCAAGTCAAAGATTTTACCTTTGTGACAACATGATGTCACTATCCAGTATTTTCAGTTTGTTTGTTTTTATTGAATTAGACCTTAACCAGGACACAAATTGTCATTTATGCATAGAATAATAATATGCCCTTGTAGAGTGGTCCCTAGTTGTGAGAAATGGCGCAATTTGTGAGACAGTCCCTAACTAGTATAGTTAAGCAATAAGCCACAATATTGTGTGGTATAATTTGATTACACCAAGTTTAAGGTGTGATGTAAGACATCATTTCAAAATCATCAAAGACAATGCATTGTGTTTAAAATACATCTTCATTTGTTTGTTTGCTGGTATAACTTTGAAGCTATTTCCTTTACTTGTACAAAGCTAAACAACTATGAAAATATATTTATTGATCATTATATTTTTATTTGTATTAAGATTAAAACCAACACATGCTTACAAGCATTTATTTCTTTAAAAAATATAATCTTTAAGAAAATATTGTTAAATACTCTATACACATAGCTTAGACTATATACTGTATACCCTGATCAGACATATTATTAAATCATCTGATTAATATAATGTAGGTACCTTTGTGCTGCCAAAACTCCATGCCCATCATGGCACAAATGTCACAAGATGTCTGACACTGTCTTGTGGATTGAGATCTGGGATAGTTGAAGGCCAGTCAACACCTTGAACCTTGCCATGGTCCTAAAACTCAGTACAATTTTTGCTATGTGAAAGGATACATTGTCCTCCTGAAAGAGACCAGTGCCATTAGCGGATACTGTTGCCAAGAGGTTTACTTGTTCTTCAGCAATGCTTTGGTAGGTGTTCTGTGTCAAATTAACACCCACATGAATGCCAGGAGCCAAGGTTTCACAGTAGAACACTGTCTAGAACATCAAAACTTTCCTGCCGTCTTGCATTTCAGTAATGAATATTTCAGTATTCAGTATGGTGCCACCTATTGATGTTCATGATGCACCATGATGCACATGTCATTAATTAAACCAGGCCAACTTCTTCAATTGCTGCATGACCTAGTTCTCTGCTCATGTTCCCTATATGCAGCCAGCTGTGACGCAGTGTATTCTTTCCTGTCATAGTGAGCATTTATGAGGAACTTTACCTGTTTTCATTTAAGAGTTTCTAAATACAAAGGATAAATTAATTAGAGGCCGAGTTGTAGTTTTGGCACAAGTATGGAATTTTAGAACATGCCTTATCTTGATAAAATCACTCTCTTGTGGCTTAATTTTATTATATACAGTGTTATATATATATATATATATATATATATATATATATATATATATATATATATATATATATATATATATATATATATATATATATATATATATGGTTTTGAAAACATTGGAATATTATGATCTTCTTAACTTGCCGCACATTGTTTCTGTTCCATAGAAACAAAGAGTGAAGGACTTCAAACTTGTCATCATTAAATATCTAGAGTCACTAGTACATACACAGCAGCAGGTAAGCATTTTTATTTTCTTAAGTAAAAACATAGTTCTATTATGGGAAATCTCCTGTTTTTAGATTAATTAATTTTTGCCTTTGTTTACAGCTGATAAAATACTGGGAAGCATTCCTGCCTGAAGCCAAAGCTATTGCATAAGCCCACAAACCCCTGCAGAGATGTATTAGGACTGATTTATCGCATTGTTGTTGCCCCCCCCCTCTCATTTAATGTACAGCCTAATCATGCAAAAAAGATGCACAGACTTAATGAAGTTCAATACCACTCTAATAAAAAACACTATGAATCTTTTAATTGTTCCGTCCCTACTTTTTAATTTTTGGTGTCTTAAGCAGACCGCCTGCTTAAGGTTTGTTCTGGAAGAGGAAACTGGCACTGGTGAAGAAGCATTGCACTTCCTGCTTATTGATACACTAATATCTGTCTTAGAAGAGGGTTTCAAGTACCATGGGAACTCTGTGATTATTTTGTTGCCAGCACTTAAACATCAGTTAATTCCAGACTGAAATCCAGCAGTTTTTCTTTTCCCAATAGGCAATGATCCAGATGGGGATAGCCTTTGAGAGAAAGCATGTGTTCATCTCCTGTTATTTTCAATTTTCACACTACATTTCTGTCATTTGAACAAATTAAGTTTGTTTTTGTTTGCTACATGAATCAGTGATTTTTCTCCTGTGCCCTTTTTATACGGCGTACAGTGTCATGCTATAGTACTTGGACCCAGTGCCGCTAATTGCAGCTGTATACACATGCATATATATTTTTTATTTTGCCTCTTAGCCTGAAAATTTTGGAACAGTGAAGATCTGAGATTTATTTTAAAGCAATGTTAATTTTTTTTTTTAATTCATGAATTTTTTTACATTACATTCCTGTGCAACAATGCTGAAATTCAAATAAAGGAATGTACTTCAGTATTAAATGTGTATCTTCTTTTATTTATCATGTTTTCATTGTCTCCTGTTTAATTTATCCTTAATATATTAAAGTGTGTGTGTGTGTGTGTGTAGGTCATACATAGACCATGCAGGAGCACTTCATAGTTCTAAAATTACAGACTCTTGCTCTGCATACTTATCCCCCTTTCACCCTGTTCTTCAATGATCAGGACCCCCACAAAGCAGGTATGATTTGGGTGGTGGATCATTCTAAGTGCTGGGGTGACACTGACCTGGTGGTGGTGTGTTAGTGTGTTGCGCTGGTATGAGTGGATCAGACGCAGCAGTGCTGCTAGAGTTGTCAAAGCCCCCAGTGTCACTGCTGGACTGTGAATAGTCCACCAATCAAAAATATCCAGCCAACGGCATCTTGCCCACTGATGTAGGACTATTGGACAACAAACTAAATTCACAGCAACTGATGAGCTGCTGACTCTTACTTTACATCTACAAGGTGGACCAACGAGGTAGGTGTGTCTAACAGAGTGGACAGTGAATGGACACAGTTTATAAACACTAGCACTG
This sequence comes from Hoplias malabaricus, assembly GCF_029633855.1. NCBI lineage: Eukaryota > Metazoa > Chordata > Actinopteri > Characiformes > Erythrinidae > Hoplias > Hoplias malabaricus. The sequence continues at coordinate 25,578,134 of NC_089813.1, read as the reverse complement.
CTGTGTCTGATCCACTTGTACCAGCACAATGCAGGCTCGTCATCATACCTGCTCTGTGGGTGTCCTGATTAAGGAGATTTGTGTTTGGTAGATTATTTGTTGTAACAATGCTTCTTGGCAATAAATTTTAATAATGGGAAAGCCTGTTAATTTCCCTTTTAACTGGTGCCACATTTGTAAGGAATATGCATTTCTGGGATGAGCAGTAGAGCTGAGTATGTGGGTTGTGCCCATGAAAAATTTGCCAAATCCTCTCTGCCAATGCAATGCAAATTTCCTTACTTCATATATGTTAAGTTCATATATGTATATATGTGTGTGTGTGTGTGTGTAAAGGATATGCCTGCCACTGTCTGTAAGTGTAATAGTTTATGAATATGTTCCATTTTCAATGATGGCATTTTCTTGTCTTAATTCTACCAGGGGTAGTCACACATGAATTACCCAGAAAAACACTACCCTTTCAACATTTGTTTAACTGAGAAATGAAAGAAATTGTCCACAATATCCTGTCAGGTGCCTCTTCACTTTGCATATACATCTCTAAAGTGCTGTCAAAAACTCAGGCACACGTTCCTTCGCATTGCCTCTGTCATATTGACAAGCTGTCAGAATCAGATGCTGCATAAGGGGTAGTGTGTCTTTGAGCAAGTGCTTCAGTGCAGGATATCATTATGAGCACTGTCTCCATCTCCTCCTATAGGACTCCTCTGTGGAAATGCCTCTAATGACATTACTGAGAATGTGTGATGACAAAATTCTGTTTTAGCACAGGTGTTTTCAGTAGAAATATTGTATTCAATAAACTACTGTGAAATGATTCAATCTTTGGCCACAAACAAGTAGCAGAGCTGGTTTATTTTTGTTTGTGGATATTCAGTTTAATACTTAATATGTTTGTGGTTTCAATAAATATACAAAATCCCATTTTTTAAGGTCTGTGACATTGTAGAATGCAATAAAACATGAATATGTCAATTGTTTATTTTTTGGAAGCTTTGACTGTCAACTGACAAATGTATAAAGAAATCATTTCCACATTATTTATAAATTTTCCATAAATATACAGAATTTTAAAATTTTATGGAGCTGCAAATAAACAAATCCAAGATTAACTTTGGAGTATTTCTACATAGAATTTATATATGTCTGCCGCTTTGCTTCATAGAGTATCAGGTTACATTTCTTCACTGGTAAGGTTTAACAAGACACTTTTCTGAAGTACTCCTAAGTCCAAGTGGTGATATTTATCACATGACGACATGCAACAACATACATGATTTTAATTTTTTTATATTCTAAGAATGTTTCCTCACCATTTGATATTTCTTTATTCTGTTTGAGTGCTTGAAACCAGACTCATTTATTATTTACAAAGCCTCAGTGTCTGTAAATGATTAAAAAAATACAACCACATGGTCTCTGTTCAGTATGCTAGGCATTTTCTCTCTGCTCATGGCAGAAATACTGCACTTTGAAAGTTTTTAGAAAGTGAAGAGACCTCCAAACTTTGAAAAGCATGAACCGGGATGAGGATACTGCTCTATTCTTGCACCATAGTGGGTAATATTGACTTATTTTTGCTGTAGATGAAACTGACTCTAAATCTGTGAGACCACTAACTGAAAGTTTTAAAGGTTTTACTGAAAGTAAATACAGACCAAAAGTGCTACAAAACTAAACAACTGAAGTTACAAATTTCTGTGGTAAACTTCAACCACATACATACAAGCCTTTTTTTTTCCTCCCTCAAATATACCCTTCCACCTTAAAAGATGCAGCGCTTCTGAAGGTAGACAAACTAATTGGTAATTGGTGAGTTATCTGTGTGAAATAAATAATATGCTTGTAATTTTGTTAGTTATTTTTATTTTATAAAATCATCATGTTCATTTAACATCTATTCACAAAGTGGTAATCCTTTTTATTTAAACCCATATAGTACAGATACTGTAATGCCCAATGGAAAATTATCCAATCAGAATTTTTGTTATTGTGGCATTTAGGTAGGTGATGCCTTTGGAGCTACCCGTCTATTATTTCATGAGCTGAAGGCTTTCTATTTTTAATCAACCAAATAACTAAATGAGAGAAGCATTAACCAGTCACACTTTATGTATTAGTGGGTGAGAGCCTTTCTGTGAGAAAAACATTAGGCCTTTTGGAAGTCCTAGATAGCTGACTGTGAAGATAAATGGAAAAACTGACTAGTGTGTTTCAGTCAGATGTGAGGAATGGAAAACAGGAGTGGCAGCACTATGTCAACCTGCTACAAGATAAAATTTCTGTTACATTACTAACTCAAACATGGAATGTTGTTTCTAAGCTTTAGTGTTTATGTTTAAACTAGACTGGCCAATGCTAACATGCTAATCCCTATGGAGAACTAGCTAAAATTACCTTTAACATAGAGGTGTTCTCTCTCTCTCTCTCTCTCTCTCTCTCTCTCTCTCTTTCTTTTACCACTGCTTTTGTTATTTATTATAAGATTGAAATCTCGTGATTTGCCACTGGAAAGCAGTCATATAAAAAGCAACAAGATCATCACATCACAAGATAGTGGATTTGAACTTTGAACTCTCAAGTAGTGAAGTTGTTTTTATACTTTTACAGCAATCAGTGTAAACAGATTTAAATCTATTTAATTTAATTTCTGGGGCGGCATGGTGGCGCAGCAGTTAGTGTCGCAGTCACACAGCTCCAGGAACCTGGAGGTTGTGGGTTCGATTCCCGCTCCGGGTGACTGTCTGTGAGGAGTTGGTGTGTTCTCCCCGTGTCCGTGTGGGTTTCCTCCGGGTGCTCCGGTTTCCTCCCACAGTCCAAAAACACACATTGCAGGTGGATTGGCAACTCGAAAGTGTCCGTAGGTGTGAGTGAATGTGTGTGTGTCTGTGTTGCCCTGTGAAGGACTGGCGTCCCCTCCAGGGTGTATTCCTGCCTTGCGCCTGATGATTCCAGGTAGGCTCTGGACCCCCCGCGACCCTAAAATTGGATAAGCGGTTACAGATAATGGATGGATAATTTAATTTCTGTTCCAAACATGTAGACCTCCATTATTTATTTTTCTGACCAAGATAGAACTATTCCAAGTCTAAGTAAAAGGAGAAAACAAACAATATCTTTTCTTCACATATATATCACATCTTTCAATTCTCAAATCATGATACTGAAGCCGATTAAAAAACAAAAAATAATAATAATTTTTAGATTTGTAAACATGTATTTACACAGTCATATCAAAATTTCGGACCACCTTCTTTCTACGTTCACTGTCCAATCTCCTAGCTCCACTGACCATACAGGAGTGTGTTGTTCTACAATTACAGACTATAGTCCACCTGTTTCTCTGACTATTTTCTTCTCCCCATTTCACCTTGCTCTTCAATGATCAGAACACCCACACGACCAGCACACAGCATGTATGATCTGGGCAGTGTATCACTCTCATTTCTGTAGTGACACTAACATTGTAAAGGTGTTGTAGAGGCACTGTATAGGCATGTTAGTGTGTGTTGCATTGGTATAAGTGGATCAGACACAGCAGTGCAACTAGTTTTTAAAACTGTCCACTCTGACACACCTAGCGTGCTTTGTAGTATGCAGATCACCAGGTGAAATAATGTCTGTAACAAGAATTACAAAGTGTACCTGTATGGTAAGTGGACCTGAGAGATGGAGAGATGAAGATGGAGATTGGGTGTAAAAACAAGGAGGTCATCATATTATTCTGATATACATTGTATATGCTTAAAGCAGCAAACAGTTCCAGTTAAGCCAATGTCATTTTATAAAAACAGAACAGGAATCCTACTCTGGCTAATTATTTTTGCATTCTGTTATGCTGTGTACAGAAATGCCCTCTGCAGGCCAAGCTCTGTATATACATTTCAGTTTCCTTGATTCCACTAAATGCATTAGAGGTAATTTGTGGTAAAACAAAACATTACCACTGAATGAGGCTAATCTTGAGGGAAAATTTTCACATACAAATACAAATATGTTATAGTGTGTGTGTGTATGGATTAAAATTTTGTGTGGAATAGAGAGAGAGAGAGAGAGAGAGAGAGAGAGAGAGAAGGATTAAAAGAAGTAAAAGCCTGATAAAAACCCCAGTCCTTGCTAACCCTGCCAGCCTTTATTTATCATATCTCCAAATAGCAGTGTTATGTTGTGTTATGGTCAGAATACAGTGACCTTACTTGATCAAGTGCTGCAAGCCCCCAGCAGATAAGAGGAGCAATATAATGGAGTACAATGAAGAGAGTGGGCTGTAATTATTTGTGCCCTGTCAAGAGAGGGGCCTGTGGACCCCTAGTGATTCAAATCTGAGGAGTCTGTGGGCAACTAGAAACTAAAGCTTGCCAGCACCAGACAAATATCGCCTTGCTCTCACGACATTGCTGAAATTGCATCAGTTTGTCATGCACAACACTGCCATGGAAAAAAATAATAAAATAAAATAATATATATATATATATATATATATATATATATATATATATATATATAATTTGCCTGCAAATATGGGTGCTCTGTTCCCACTGCAAATTCCACAGGGATTTGTAAAGGGGGTGCATTTCTCTTTTCTGGCCTACTATCGCACAGTGAGCAATTGCCTGGCTTCAATGCTTTTTGGGCTTGAAATGAATGTGTAATACTGCAGTTATAATCACACAGGAAATATTTCAAAACATCTGAATGTTCATGGCTCCTTTAGATCACTGCAATATATGATCCATGTCTGCCTAAGTGCTCACACAAATATTGCTGTACATTTGGTAGAATCTGGGTTTTTATTGTTGTTCATTTGTGTATGTTAGACACGGTGGACAATGTAAGCTCAAATCAAGACCTTAATATGCAGCTGTGGGCAAAAATATTAGGCACCCTTTTTTTAAATGATGGTTTTGAATGAATAAATGAATGAATGAATGAATGAGCAATTATTTTTGCTAAACATGAAAGTAATAAGAAGAACCTATTTTACACTTACTGTTTATGTGCTAAATTCAACATATTTGGAAATTGGAACTTGTGCTACAAATATTAATTTAATTATCATATATTGCAATTTTTTTCCATGTACACACTGCATGATTCATACACTTTAATACATGTTATATTTTGTGTATTTTTTCTTCCTATATGTTTAAATCAAGTAAACAGAAATTGTGCATTAAAAAATAAAGAAAAACATGTTATGTGTGAATAGATAGGCTATAAAATGTAATTAAATCAAGGCCATTATTAAAGTGCAATTTTATTAATAAATGTTATTTACAATTTTAAGAATGTCAAAATAAAAGGTCTATTGCATGATTGCACTTTTACACAGTTACACATTTCAGGCCCTAACATCTGAGCTTTTACAATATTTTAATCAATAGTGGGCATTGGTGTAAAAACCTCTGGTTAACTACACCATTACACATTATTATACATTCTTTTAATTCAGGTCTAAATACAATGAGAAGGTTTATTACAATTCATAGACAGCAATGTTGGAATCAATAGCTTGTACAATGCAGATTAGAAGACAGCAACCCAGACACTGGGGCAATTTTGTTAAATTATAAAACGTATAATGTAAGTGTAATAGTATAAAATGTCGTTATATTGTGTAATTTTAGTTACATCTATTCTGGAGGTTTAATCCAATTAAATTTAAATATGAGGATATTATTTTGTAACTTATTTCCAATATTTTACAGCTTTCTCAGTCATTATGGAACCATTTACAGTATTTGTTGTTGTTGTTGTTGTAAGCATTTTTACATTTAAACTTACAATGTTAATATTATAGTATTTTAACTTATGGCTTATACAATATTTTTCCTGATAATTATTTGAAATCTGTGAAGCTGTGAACTAATCAAATCATAAAATAATAATTTAATTTACTTCAAGTTTCTTTTTAAATTGAAAAGAGTGATCCTAAGTTTTGAAGTATCCTTTATGGATAATTACATAAAATTCAAAGAAAAACAGATTTCGTTAATATCTACATACTACATCTACATCTACAATATGATGTTGTTATAGATGTGTGTGAATACAGTTGAATGAAGACAAACTTTTTCCTTTTTTTTTCTGGAACACTCGTAGTGGCCTCTTCTCCTGATTTAGCAAATTTGAAGTTCATGGTCATGTTGCAGAAGCAGGAGATAAGGAGGGTCCTACTCTGCAGCCTGGTGTTAATTCATTTTTCTTATCTTTTGATGCTGGAGTTGCTGGGCTCCTAGATGATCCCAATGCTGGCTCATTTCGGGACCTAAAAGAGAAATGATTGTGGCTCCAGATGCTCCTTGGGCCTAACTTTAATTCTGTAGCTGTGGGAGCTTCTCTGCGCTGCCCTTTCATGTCAGGGGACACAGAGGGGACACAGATGAGATAAGTGGCAGTGTGTTTGCCGGAGTTAAATACATGTCTGCTTAAATGCAGAAGGTGTGATATCATTGCTGTGGGCAACTATTACACTCTATTTGAAAATGAGAAGGTCATGGCTTCCAATGTGCCTTGCTAATGTGCATCTACACAAAGGGCAAGAGAAAACACACATATAAGGCCAGCATCACTTTGCCTGCATGCATTGTTGTAGAATAAGAGAATATGGGATAAATAATAATGGCTTTAAAAGAGCACTATGCAGATTTTGCACTAAAATGTTACAAACACAATGTGTGAAAGTGATCATGCATTATTTTGACTTTTTCTTTTGTTTTGTTTTGTTTTTCTGTAAATCACTTATGTGAGATGAAGAATGAAATGGGATTCAGTTCCTGAATAAGTGTCATTTTAATAATAAAAAAGGCTTTATATATATTAGATGATCTATAAGTATAATGGCTAGACCATAACATCATCATTAGTGAAATTGACTTCTCCTATAAGTCCATATTCAGGTAATTTCTGGTATTTTTTTTATATATTTTAAATTCTGAATTTTCAACTTTAGAAAATGAAAATGTGTCCTGCAGTGCAGGTTTGCACATTGTATACACACTGTATACACACTGCGACAGGTAGTCTCGCTGCCACACAACTCCAGGGTCCTGTGGTTGTGTCGGTTCAAACCCTGCCTCAGGTCACTGTCTATAAGGAGTTTGGTGTGTTCTAACTAAACATAGAAAAAATCATCATCAAAAAAATAAAAAAAAAACATGCTGGAAGATGGATTGACTGTTCTATAGTGTCCATATGTTTGAGTGTGGGAGTAATGTGTTGTGAGCGTGTGTTGACCCAGAACAGTTTGAAGCAGTTACAGAAAATATAGAAATGAATAAATAAACATTTCAGTGCACAATAATATTTTTCTGAATGCAGCATAAACATATTGTAACAAATGTCTAAAAAATGTGTCCTGCACACTATGAATTCATATGAACTGTTGGATTTGCATGTTTCCTTGTTGTTAAGTAAGTAACATATGTTATGTATGTTATGTCAAAATGCATTTTGAACAAAATAAATAAATAATAACAAATGCTATTTTTTAGTGAAGGCTGAAAAGAGGAATATAATTAAATGCACATTTTTCATTATTTATTTATTTATTTACATCAGAAGAGCAATTAATTTTAAAGGTCTGGTATTGCAGCCTAATTTCCATATATTGATTGTATGGTATGAATGGGAATGTTTAGAAAATGTTTCAATATTTAAAAATGAAAATGAAAAATAATAAACTCTTATGTAAAACACATTAGAAAAATGGGTTATTTATGATATGGATGATTTAAAAAATTTAATTGTACATGTTGTCCCTTGCCAGGTTCTGTGAAACATTAGAATTGCTTTAGTTTTCCATACCATTGTTTGGTTTACGTCATTTTCTTGTTTTGAGGCTTTGTGACAGGTGATAGAGTAGCTTATTTAAATAGATAATAAACATAACAATGTAGTTCATATGGCAAATACTGCATATAATACAAACCATACTATTACACAACAGGAAATAATATTTAAATTTCACATCATTGACTACTGTGGTGTATGTGTACAACTTAATAGGTTTTAGTTAATTGTGTTTTTGTGCATGCATTACATGCCTTTAATGTGAGTGGCCCTCCCTCCTCTAATTTCAATGTTTCTTAAAACCATTGATTTCTTGGAAATGACTTTCTGTCTGAATGGTAATGATTAAGCACAGTCTGCAACCTTTGCTTTGAATTTGTGCAGCCCCATGAGGACTTTGAAGCAAATTCTCGAAAAATATGTGGACGGGGGATGTGTAGCACATATGCTAATTGGACAATACAGTGGCTTAAATGGGCATTCAGATTTAATTACTGTGTGCTCAAATTTGGGTAGCTGACTGCTTGCCTCAAAAAAGCAATCAGGTTGTTTTATAGAATTTCATATATTTTTATGAGATCTTATGTCTGTGGCTAGGTGCGAGCTAACAGAAATGTCACCTGTCCATTTATCCTGCTGCTTTCCGTGCTAAAGTCCAGACTTCATTTGACAGGACATGTTCCTATGCACAACAAATGCCATGGTAAATTTAAGTGGCGGCAGAAGGATTGAGCAGAGGCATTTGCATACATAAATCTATTGGGTATGTGACATTAATCAATGATCCTCCATCCTGAGAGCAGGTCTGCTGACTTTTGATCAGTGCATTATCGGTTCAGATGGGCCTTTTATGAACTCTGACAGTTCTCTGTCACCTGTTCATGGCATTAAATGGCGGATAATCGTTCCGTTTACTTTGGCGCCTTTGGTTGTATGGAACGTGAAATGTAAAACCTGATATTATGTCTCATGCTATACTATATTAGCTGAGGATGACTGGTAAACAAGGCCTTATTTATAAAATATTCTTGAATTTCAAACTTAATTCAATTTTAAAATTACTGCGCATTATTTACACTTTTTACAGCAGATTCTGGGATTTTTTAAATCACTACTTGAACATGAATTTTCACACATTATGATTGGTGCCTACACAGTATTACAGAATATGCATCATAATTAAAGAGTGTTGAGTTGTCTTCTCATGGTGTAAAAGTGGTCAGAAGAACCTATATATATATATATAGCCTTGTGCCCAATGATTCCAGGTAGGCTCTGGACCCACCGCAACTCTGAAGTGGATAAGCGGTTACAGATATATATAAAACCCATTTTCATATTTTCTGGGTTTTTTTGTTTTTTGTTTGTTTGGTTTTTCTCTTTTCTCCAGATTTCTAAATTGCTAAATTAAAAAATAACATTTGAATTAAATGCTCAAAAATGATTAAGCTGTATTTAATGGCCCTTTGATTGGGAAATAAATTAATGCGTGGTGGTCTCTGACTTTTGCTATATTATTGTAATATGTTTTTGTTAAAAGTGGTTTACAACTGCTTTTACTAACAACGAAGGGGATGAAGAGCTTTTTAACTGAGGTAGAATGTCAAGCGATGGGTCCTCTGTCGCTAACTTGCAGTGCTGAAGGCCCTAAACTGAGAGATTCCTGCCTATTTCTTTTGTTCTCTGTAGGGAAAGGTCAGCATTGCAATGGGAATTGATGTAATTGTGAGAAGGGGGCAGCTGGCAGTGTCAAATAGCTTTGGCTGCAAGTTCTTCCCATTTCATTAGCTGGCCATTTTCCAGCTCCTCACCCTGTAAATGCAGCGTGACACCCTTGGCATTTAGTATGCAAGAGATTATGAATGGCCGCCGCCAGCACTTAATAGGCCTGATGAACACTAGGGCTGCTCCCATCAGCATCCATACAAACCAATCAGGGAGATCGTCAGAGCGATATAAATACAAGTGGCACGATATAATGAAGTTGTGTTCTTTAAGCGGCCCTCCATCGCACACAAGCCCCTTTAATGTCTTCTTTATACGCAGCCTCTTTTAGATATAGCCTTATCTGCTCCATTGAATAGTTTTACAGTGATCAATAAACAGTTTTCTGTGGCCTTTCACTGGTGTCACTTGTCATTGAGGAATGCAAATGCCCATCAGAAACTAGCCTGACAGTTTTCCCTTTGCAACATTAGAATGGGAAAAAAGCTCATCAGCAATAAAGCAGATGATGGCCCTCTCAAGGTGCTTTTCCTGAATTATATTAAAAGGTTGAAGAGATGACATTTAAGGCCACAGTGCTGCTGTGCATTTTGATCTATTACAACTATATTTCATTGTCATAGATATATAATATATAAACTAATTTCTTATTAATATTGATCTATTATTTAGTTGTTATTATAATACACAAGCTTTATATTTTATAAATAAAGTTTTCTGAAAGTGTCATGGAGGATGGTCAAAAATGCAGAAATGTAAGGTTCGTGAGTCAGGGGCCAGTGATTTTCAAAACGGAAACGCTCATCCATTGTGCTGACTGCTTATTTTGCTAATGACATGTATTCTAACGTAAAACAGTACTACATGGATACATGGACATGCTAACGAAGTAAAAAAAAACACCTTCTGCAAAAACATATTTAGGTGTTCATATAAGGTGTTCTGAAGAACAAAAAGTCAATATGTCCCTGGCACAATTAAGTTTGATTCGTTACATAGACTTCTTTCCCTGTAGTCCTTTATCAACAGGTTGTGCAATAAAAATGTAACGTAACTTTACACTACTGCATAAATCCCTTCTGATTTTTCATCCTGATATGGTACATATGGTACATTATATATATATATATATATATATAGATATAGATAGATAGATAGATAGATAGATAGATAGATAGATAGATAGAGAGAGAGAGAGAGAGAGAGAGAGAGAGAGAGAGAGAAAATAATCATGGACAAATTTAATTTTGAGAGAGCTCTATAAATGATCTACAAACTGAAATCAAATTAATCTGCTGAAATTATTGAATTTATAAAATTCTACTGTTAGACTTAAGTTTACAGTTCGAAGAAGACTAGGTGAAATTTACATTTAGGATTAAGATTATGTTATTTAGGTAATATTTAATAGAATTCATCACATTCAGCTCACAGATGGTCATATGAGTAATAGCATTAAATATAAATATAAACAATTATTTAACAAAGCAGAGGTCAATAAAAAATGAATTTAACAAAAAAAAATGAAATAATTTAATTTTAATTCATTTTAATTTCATTTTATATTATTTTAGTTAGAACTCGTGTTTATAAAAAGTTTTACCTTGATATTCTTAATAAAACATGTAACTTTAAATATGTCAGCTACATTCTACATCAAAAACCAGTCAATATTTGTACTGTATGCTGATTTGCACAGCTCTCTTGACAACTGATATGTGAAAAGTTGTAAGCTTTTTGTAGATGTCTTTCTAACTGTAAGAAGTCACAGCTCTGAATGAACAGAGGAAAAGTACAAACATGCCTCCAGACTCTCCCGTGTCTGAGAGTGGAGAGGCTTTCTGAATCGTATCGTGTTCTCTCTGCACAAGTTCTTGTGGCTTATTAAGATTTCAAAGATACAAACGGTAGTTCAGTAATTGCTTTCTTGAATCTGCCTTTAATAATTACACGTGGCAAAGCGGTGGTGAAAATTAGAAAGGCAGAGACTAATGGAAAACTAGATTTTTTCACTGAATTAGAGAGCACGACGATCCATATATTGACAATACATCAAGATGAAAGAGATCAGGAAAAGTGTTTCAGACTGTCCGGGAAAAGGGAGGCAAACTGGGTGTGATGCAGTGTGGCATTCGCTGCAGGGTCTACTGGGTGAGAGAGAGAGAGAGAGAGAGAGAGAGAGAGAGAGAGAGAGAAGCATCTGGGTGAATCCCTCTGTCTCTCTTCTTTACTGAATCTCTCTCTCTCTCTCTCTTCCTCCCTCCCTCTCTGTATTACTTTCTCTCTTAGAATCTCCTTTTCTCTGTATCTCTTTGTATTACTTTCTCTCGTATCTTTCTCCTTCTCTGTATGTTTCTCCTCCTTGTATTACTTTCTCTCTTTGTATCTCTCTTCTCTGTATTTTGCTTTTTTCCTCTGTCTCGCTGTCTCTCTTTCTTCTCTCTCTCTCTCTCTCTCTCTCTCTCTCTCTCTCTCTCTCTCTCTCTCTCTCTCTCTGTCTTTCTTTATTTCTCTTTACTGATGTACTTTAAGGGCCTGTATTAATGAAGTATGACAGGGACATAAGACTTTCATTAAGACGCAGTAATTTACCTCAAAAAGTATTGACCAATCTTTTTTGTTTGGCAGCAGATAGATATAAACTATGTCAGTAGTAGTCTGTATATCTGTACCATAACTAAAACGATAATAAAACTTGTTAGAATTTCATAATTAATTCTAGATATGGCCAAATATGTTTAGTACATTCTACATTTTATCGATTGTTAAAAACTGCTTGTACATTTACAGGTCAACTTCTTCATTGGATCTGTCTGGTCCATCCGTTGACGCAAAGGTACAAATTGCATGATTATGATGTATCATGTATTCGAGAAAGTCTCTTTGTTCAGTGTAAAAAATCAATAGCGATGCTCCTGGAGCAGCTCTTCCTCGCCTTTACATTTCCAGATAGGGATTGCTCTGGAATTGCTGATTCTACATTTAGAATGACAGTGATTCATACCATGGTGCTGTCCAGTTAGGCCGCTAACTTATACCTGAGGGTCCGGCACTGACATTTCATCTACAACTTTGGGAAAGGTTAAGGGCTGGGAGGCTACAAGCTGCAAGAAACCTTTACCTTCGACTTATTTTTAGATTTAGTGCAGGAGTGCACCAAACAAGAAAAAAAACTCTTTTTTGTTATTATTTTGTGCTTGCTTGTAATGGAAGAGAAGGCAAGTTAAGTTGAGGCCTGTGTTACAATTATCTGATGACTTTATTTAAAGTATTTTACATATATATATACAATTATGTGAAATAGTGGAACATTGCAAAACAATATAATATGTAATATGTTATTTTCTTTTGTAGACACATACAAATACACATTATTCAAATTATTCTATCATTTCCACTGTCCATCCATTATCAATCATTTATTATCAAATGAGTGTTTCTTGTTTCTTTCTTTTAAGTGTATAATGAGCGAGATGAGAAATATTAACCTGAAAATGCTGAAATTATAGATATACAGAAATGTGTGTGTGTGTGTGTGAGTGTGAGTTTGTGTGTGTGTGTGTGTGTTTGTGTGCACGCGCATTTGCTATCAAGATAAAATCTATTTCCTCCACCTTTGCTCTTTTCAGTTGCTTTTTTTATTAAAATTAAAAAATGTAGCTTGTTGTTTACTTGATGAATTGAAAATTGTGCAATGTTACTTGAGAAAAAAAACTTTTTCCCTAATGTAGGAATTTTCCTTCTTCAATGAAGTTACTGTTTCACAGATAAGAGGTTTTTCCCAGTGGCAACAGGGTGTCAGTAATACAAACCCCATTACTAAAATTGTTGGGGCACTGTACAAAGTGTAAACAAAACCAAAATACAATGATGTACAAATCATTTGAACAACATATTTTATTGAAAATAATACAAAAACGACATTTCAAATGTTAATATTGAGAAAGGTGATTGCTTTTTAAAACATGCAAGCCCATTTTGAATTTGGGACAGGGGCATACTTACACTGCGTATCATCACCTCTTCATGCTTCACTGATTTTCAATTGGTGACAGATCTACACTAGTTTAGGACACATACTCCATTACTAAGGAGCCATGATGTTGTATTCCAGGCCTGAATTTGTATTGGCTTTGTCTTGCTGAAATAATCAAGGCCCCAAAAAGTCATTGTCTGGCAGTATGCAGTTACAAAACATGTATATTGTTCAGCTTTAATGGTGCCATTACAGATGTAAAAATCACACATGTCACACATTTATTTTTGACATGTTTTTTAAATGTTTTTTTCCTTTTATCATGTTTAAACAGTTCATGATGCAAGAAAATATTTTAAAAACAAAATCATGTTCCATTAATTCTGCTTAAAGTTAAATATGTTTTTATACTCTTGAGATGCTTTGAATAGTTTTGGAAAATTTGCAATTTGGTATTTAGGTAAAAACAGGTTTAAGTTTGTCATGAAAAATAATATACATTCTAATGATTTTGAATCACATATTAACATCATGAATCAACACACTTACTTAACATATTGACTCCTGCAAGTTCAGGTGTAACTTAATTGTATTGGTTTGGTTAAACTCTCATCATTTACTCAAGGATTGAATTTACTTAGATAGCTGATCACTTTAATCCTCTCTCAGATCCAAGGCCATGTGAATTTATGCCTTTTTTTCGATCTCTTCTCCTCCATCCCCCATTGTTTGACCTATGGCCTCTTGACCCCAGGGCACCTGAGCTGCATGTTTTTTGGTTGTAATTAGGACGGCCAATGGACCCTTTGTTGACCTTGGTCCCACTATTGGGAACAGGCAAGACACAATGTCACTGGGCCTTTGTGTAGGAAAGGGAAAAAAACTGTCTATGGATTGATCATGTTTTTGTTGTTGGTCTTTAATTGCTCTCTATTTTGAACCTAGCCCTATTTGCTTTGAAGACTATCTTTGAAGACTATGTCATTATCATAGACAGCCTGAAGACACATGCAATATGATTTTATAAAAAAATAACCTGCTTACTTAGGCATTATGTCTGGCTTCCTATCCTTCTCTAAAATTACATAGTACAGTTTCTGCTTTGCTGAGTAGCAATGACAGAAGCTCTGTTCTCCTTATCACAGGTCAATGAAGCATTACAATGATCCCAAAGCTGTGACATATTTTTAAGGTAAAAACATTAGGTAGTGTTCCTTAATCATAGAGAAATCTTTTATTATGAAAATCACTTACTTCATCTTTGGCAAACCCTGCTTTTTTGCCCATGTGACCAAAATTTTATTTGTTTAAGGTCATAAGTAATTACGTATATATTTAACTATACATACACTATATGAAAGTAATGTTTTATTGCACATTATAGCATAATTGCACCAAGGTTTCTACATCTATGAATAACATAGAAAATGTAGAGTGGATTATTTAACAATAAATATTATATAATTCTATACATATTATTTAATATATTTTGTCTGAAACGTTTCAAGAGCTGACCTAAATCTCACATGAAATCAAATCAAATCAAATCAAATTTATTTATATAGCGCTTTTCACAACTGGTGTTGTCACAAAGCAGCTTCACAGAATTCCAGTAAGACAAGATTTGACATGAAATGTAAAGACAAATGTAAAACCCTCAAGTGAGCAAGCCAGGGGCGACAGTGGCAAGGAAAAACTCCCCCAGCTGAGGAAGAAACCTTGGGAGGAACCAAGGCTCACAAGGGGTGACCCATCCTCCTCTGGTCAATCTACTGGTGATGATAGTTAGTAGTCCATGAGAACTTCAGTGTAGGGACAGCTTCAAGGCACTTGGTGGTTGCTGGAGCGTGGGCAGCTGGTCTGAAGCGTGGAGGAGGATCTCGACAGTCATCCATCAGTGTCCAAACAGACAGGTGGGCAGTCGTTTACTCGGAAAGATGTAAAGGGATGGAATTAGTTTTGAACTGTTTTGTGTTTGTAAAGTAGAAAATATGAAAATTTCCAGAGTGTGGCTAATGACTCCGGCAGATCTGACTATGACAGCATTAACTAAAAGGAGAGAACCAGAAGGACACACAGACACGGGAGCATCCTGAAACACTGGCATCCCTCCGCTCCACCGTCAACAAACCTGAGTGATCGCGAGAAGCGGCGGGACGACAGCACCAGCGTCTCAGTATACTATAATTCCCTGTGTCCATGGACCCCCCGGATCTGCCGCCTTTATCTATGGGGGAGCATTAGCTACCAAATGATAAACTAAACAAATGAGTTTTTAGCCTACATTTGAAGATTGCGACTGTGTCTGAGTCCCGAACATTTTTTGGAAGATCATTCCAGAGTTGGGGGGCTTTATAAGAAAAGGCTCTTCCCCCAGCTGAGGCCTTCTGAATTCTGGGAACATTTAAAAATCCAGTATTCTGTGATCTGAGTGAACGTGGAGGCTCATAATAGGAAATTGTATCTTGAAGATATTCAGGAGCAAGCCCATGTAGAGCTTTATATGTTAATAACAAAATTTTGTAGTCAATGCGGAATTTAACAGGCAGCCAATGAAGTGATGATAAAACTGGGCTGATATGTTCAAATTTTCTAGTTTTAGTGAGGACCCTAGCTGCAGCATTTTGAACTAGTTGAAGTTTTCTTAAATTGCTGCTGGTGCATCCTGACAGTAGTGCGTTACAGTAGTCAAGCCTTGAAGTAATAAAGGCATGTACTAATGTTTCTGCGTCCTGGAGGGATAAGGCATTTCTAATCTTAGCAATATTGCGAAGATGTAAAAAAGCTGTCCTAGTGATACTACCTATGTGTTGATCAAATGATAAATCCGGGTCAATTATGACACCAAGATTTTTTGCTGCTGAACCAGGTTTAACTGGAAAGTTAGCTAGATCTAAAATTAAATCTGATAATTTATTTCTTGTCACTTTTGGACCCAAAAGCAGGACCTCTGTTTTGTTGCTGTTTAGAAGGAGGAAGTTACGCAACATCCAGCCTTTCACGTCTTTTACACAGTCCTCTATTTTCTTTAATCTGTGTTTGTCATCGGGCTTGGCTGAAATATACAATTGTGTGTCGTCTGCGTAACAGTGAAAGTTAATGTCATGGTTTCTTATAACTGTGCCTAGCGGTAACATGTATAATGTAAATAATAATGGTCCTAAAATAGAGCCTTGTGGAATTCCAAATCTTACTTTAGAATAATTTGAATTTAGATTGTTTACTTTTACGAATTGATAACGTTCCGTTAAGTAAGATTTGAACCATAATAGGGCTGTCCCTGTGATTCCAACCATGTTTTCTAACCTTTCTATGAGAATATTGTGGTCTATTGTATCGAAGGCTGCGCTTAGGTCAAGAAGCACCAACAGGGATACGTGGCCTTGATCAGAGGCAAGAAGAAGATCATTTGTTATCTTGACTAGAGCTGTCTCTGTACTATGATGTTGCCTGAATCCAGATTGGAATTTTTCATATATATGATTCTTATGTAGATATGAACTAAGTTGTTGGGCCACAGCTCTTTCTAAGATCTTAGACAGAAATGGCAAATTAGAAATAGGCCTGTAATTAGACAGTGTACTAGCATCAAGATTTGGTTTCTTGATCATAGGTTTAATAACTGCTAGTTTAAAAGCTTTGGGTACATGGCCCAGACTAAGCGATGAGTTTACTATAGTTAAAAGAGGATCAATAATAGCTGGTAGTACTTCTTTGAGCAACTTTGTGGGAATTGCGTCAAGTGTGCAAGTTGTACAGTTTGCGGAGGTGATAATCTTCTCTAGTTCTAATTGTGGGAGTGGGTAAAAGGTTTCAAGTCTTTCTTTTACAGTTATATTATGTTTTATTTCATTCACATCAGGTGGCAGCCAGGATGGATTTGATCCTGTGGCTAGAGTTTGTTGTCTAATATTCTCAATTTTATTATTAAAAAAGTCCATAAAATCTTTACTGGTGAGAGTTGCTGGAATTAGTTGTTCAGAACCTGCTTGATTTTTTGTAATTCTAGAAAACACACTAAACAGTGCTCTCGGATTATTTTTATTATTGGAGATCAGCGAGGCCAGATATGCTGAGCGAGCTTTAGTGAGGGCATTTCTATACTCTATAAGGCTGTCCTTCCAGGCAGAATGAAACACTTCAAGCTTGGTTGATCGCCATTTCCGCTCTAGTTTTCGTAATGTTTGTTTTAAAGTACGGGTCTTATCGTTATACCATGGTGCGAGCTTTTTCTGTCTTATACTTTTATGTTTAAGTGGTGCTACCTTTTCTAAAGTAGATCGACAGGTATTTTCTAGGTAGTCAGTTAGTACATCTAGGTCCATTGGGTCTGATGGAGTTGATGAAAGATGAAAAGACAATGTAAGGAAAATTATAAAGGAAAACTTATCATTTCAGAGTTAATATTATTTTACTTTTATCAACATAACATAAACAAATTGTAATAGCTTGCAGTTGATGGGACACTGAATGGTATTTTGTGATTTCTGGACACTATCACCATCGTTGAGAAAAAAAAAAGTCAACATCAGCAAAGTTTTCTGATGAATGACAAATTCATGATAAATGAACCATTTCATAACTAAAGACTAATCAGTCTAAAAGACAGAGTCTTAGCCTCTAAATCTTAGAGTATATTTTAAAAAAAAGCAAACATGGCATTAATTTTGTTTTCTTTGAATGCTGTAAAACTGCATCAACACCCACCTTTGACCTAACATCATGGATCCCTTTATCTGTACTTTCTTCAGGTTCTTCTCCACATCCTACACTTGAGATGCCCAGTGAGGAAGCATGTAGTGTCCAGTATTATGACCAGTGGATTTCTCAGTGCTGCTGAAGATGCTTAGTTTCATGGTCTGGCTGTGAGGTGGTAGCCAGAGGCTGCTTGGAGCATGAGAGGTTGTTCATCATGGGCTGAAGGGTCACCCTCTGAGTATTTATCTTGTAAGCAGCTTAGCTCTACTGGAAACTAGGCTTGTCTCCAGTTTGTCTTCATTCAGGCCCAGCCATTGTTAATGACTGTCACTGGGGCTGGCTACCTGTCCAAATACCTTGGACTTTAGCACGGGCCTGAGGTGAGACAGAGAAAGCAAAAAAAGAAACAGGTTTATGATTTGTAGAGTATTCCTAGGCAATAACTAATTTTTGGCCACCCAGTGCCAAATACTTTCCAATACCTGAATGCTGATTAATATTTCAGTATCATTTTAGCATTCATGTATAGAAACGCATTAAAATCTGCATATTTTTGTATATATTTTAACTAAATGCATTTTAAAGGCTAATGAACACTAAAATAATACATTTGGCCAGAACATAATGGGTGGATTTACAATGCTGAGCCAAAAGAAAGCAGCAACAATTTGCATTATTAACTTATATGGAATCAAGTCAGTTTATTACTTCGGCCAGTGGACTGTATGTTGCATTATTACACTTCTGTGTAATGCTCAAAGTCATCTTTCAGCAGCACCCATTGTAATTGATCAGAGGAATTTGCCGTACACCTGTCTAAGTTGAGCCAATATTCTGAATGGGCTACAACACCTCAGAATATCAGTATGAATTGCCACAGACTGGCAGATATTTTTTTTATTTTCAGTCAGGGATTATGATTTTCAAGGTGTTATATAAGGTGTACTCACCTGCAGCATGGTGGTGTAACCAAAAATGATTTCATTTTATAGAAAGATGATAAAAAAACAAGACATCTGTCTTATACATTGTGCTTAGTATTATCACAGACATTGAATAAATGTAATAAAATTCAGTTTTGATTTCAGCTTAAAAAGGAGATTTATGTCCTAAATCTAAGTCTAGCAAAACAAAGTTCATAGCTACAGTTATTGTAACATTTCCTCTTTGTTTGTACAAACATAGTGCACTAACAAAGTTAAACAAACTAGATAATAGCATATTATTATCTTTTGTGCAATCTCACATCAGGTTATGCAGGTTTGTTCAATTGCCCTTGCATCCATATCCTCACCACCCATCCGAGTCTGAGTTGCAGTAAGTTTTATAATGGCTCGATTCTGGCTGGGAGGGGAGCACAGAGCACACAGTTTTTCTTCTTCATTAAGTCGAGTGTGAGGAGTGTTAAATAATATTAATGACCAGGATAGTCATTACTTACCTCCGTTTGCACCGGCTCAAGCGATTTTATCGATCAGCAAGTTGTGGGGGGGTGAGGCCCAGTATAGCAGATTATTCTGGCCTGTGATATTATCAGCAGCTTAAATAAGTTGATTAGCACAAGCACTATCTTTAAATAGATCTAGATGATGATGTTGATTGGGTGGAGCAGAGCACCATCCATCTTTTTGATCAGCTAATAACTGGAATCCATCACTGTTTCTATCAGGCCCCTGCTCGCCCTGGTTCCTCTCTGTCTCTCTGTCTCTCTCTCTCTCTCTCTCTCTCTCTCTCTCTCTCTCTCCAGAGTCCACAGGTTTTTCAGGAAGCACGCCCAGGAATGTAGGACAACATAGGCCATGCTGTTATTTGTCAGCGGACTGTGAAACTAGTTGCCCTGGACCTCCTCAGATGGTGCCTGAAAGGGAGAATGAGGGTACTCTTTTTAGTGCAATACTACTAGTAGAATAAAAACACCTCTAATGTTGCTTACACTGTATTTGTTTATGCTGATATAGCAAGCTACAGCATGTGATTTATACTGCTTGAGTGAATTTTTTGCATTTCTCTTGGAAAAAGCTTTTTCAGACAAACTGTGTACAGGCTCAGCTTAACCTCGTAGATCTCAGAAACCCTAAAAACATATTCAATCAGAGGGCCTAGTATGATTTTTCAAACACACACACCCACACACACAATTTTGAGAATATGTTGCAAAATTGCACCCTTAGGTTTTAAAGGTTGCCAGATTTTCTTCTTGTGATTTAGTTCATTCAGTTATATTACTGAGTCTGTAACACAGAAACATGTATACATGCATTACATTATAAAGAGTGATGTGCAAAATTATGAAACCACTTATTTGTTTTCAAGTCAAATTAGCCTTTAAGTTATTCCATTTATTCTTTAATCCACAAGCATAAGAAAGGTGGACGTAATGGGGGAAAAAGCAGTTTCCAAAACTGGAGAT
Organism: Hoplias malabaricus; assembly: GCF_029633855.1. Lineage (NCBI taxonomy): Eukaryota > Metazoa > Chordata > Actinopteri > Characiformes > Erythrinidae > Hoplias > Hoplias malabaricus. The sequence continues at coordinate 25,557,531 of NC_089813.1, read as the reverse complement.
TTTAAATAAATATTTTATATTTAGATTGCAAATTATTTAAATGTATTGTTTTTTTTATCATTGCACAGTAGAAATAATTCACTCTGTGCTTTAAATATAAAACGAAAGCTTGCACAAAATAATGCAGTTTCATCTTTTCTCTAAAACACCAAATACATTTGACCCATCTCATAAAAGTAAAACAATTTGCTAATAAAGTAGATCAGAGTAGCTGAAACTGTGGAAGGCTAGGGGCCTGCAGGAAACATGTTTGTCCTTCTGTCTGTAATGGACTAAATGGAGGAGTTGTGTGGATAAGGCTATAAAGTTATATATATATGTATATATGAATAAAATTCATAAATGGCCCAGTGCATTAATTTATGTTTTATTTATATTTTGCTATTTTTTAAAAATCATTAAACAAGTTAAGAATGAAGGGAATAATGCATGGTTACTTTACTAAACTTATACCACAGAGCAGTGGTTTCTAGAAGGCAGATATTATTCAGAAATGTTTTATAATAAATAAGATTAACACCTCTTTTGTTGGTCTACATGTCATTCAGGACACTCTTCAAGAATTCAAAACTGAAATATTACTGTAGCACAATTTTTAAATGTCCACACACATTCAAATACATTTTTATTCATGTGCAATATCTTGAACGATGTGACACATTTGATTAACAGCACTTGTCACTGTAACCTATCAATTAGTTTTATAGAATTTACAGAGTACATGTATTTTAGAGTTTGTACCAATGACATTTCATTTGAACTTTATTAGGAAACCATAAAATAAAACAGGAAACTAACAGCCACATGTGAGCTTAAGGTCACCATAGTCTATGCCACACGTATGCTAGAGTGGTGACGAGCCTCTTGGTGCTGGGCAGTCCAGCAGTGGAGCAGTATTCTCTGGAGTGCTGGAGCATCACCCAATGCTCTTAGGGTAAGTTGAAGAAGTGATTGTGATTCAAAAGAAAAGTAGAGGCTGTTACTCATAGTTCGTTGTTAAGTTGTTTAAACTGTGGGCCTACAAAAGAAACCTTAATGTAACAATTTGTCTATAGACAAGCACCCAGCACCTATTGATATAGTTTGTCTTTTTTTTTTTTTTTTTTTTTTAAGTTCTGGGAAAAGCTTTTCTTGCTTAGCCGACTGTGAACAGCACAGCCTGGCTTAATTTGATTAAACACTTTGTTAGGAATAGCAATTAATGTACTTTCTCTGGCTATTTTTAAATGGTTCACCCCCCACAATTAATACACTGAATCTTGTTAATTATGCTCTAGCTTTGTTTCTTTCTTGCTTGCTCTCTCTCTCTCTTTTTTTTTATTGCTAATGGTTCCATAGGTGGAGAGGAGTGGAGGGGGTGTAACTCGACTGTCAGATGGAGAAAGCTCAGCAGGGCTGAGGCTCTCACAGGAGTCCATTTATTCCCCTGTACAGGCCTAATTATTCCTCTCCAGCCTGCTACAGGTAGAGAAAGCACCTTCACCCTGGCTGCAGCAACGTGCCTCCACAGAACCAATAGGAAAAGATTAATTGTTTGCTTTGTTTCACGTCCCCTAGGACAAGGGTCACTTAATAAAGAAAAATAATTCCCTCTTGCTCTTGATTCGTTTTATTTTCCTGAAACGCTGGTGGACAAGAGCGCAACGCTGAGCTTTGTTCTTGTTAGCACATTTGCCCATTTACCTCCAGAGCAGGCCCTGAATACTTGAGAAAAACAAGTGCAATAAATAAAAGAGGATTGATGAGGGCGCAGGCCGCTGTTAGTTTACAAGTTGTATCATCATTTGCTGCCTCTAAATCCTCATTAAAAAGGATGAAATTAAAAGACCTGCCCATTGTTCTTAATTGCAAAGCAAGAATATTAGTGAAGGCTCTACAGAAAGGAGGCACAATTAGAGAGCTTTGTTAATTGACTATCGCCACATGTGCTGAGTGAACACATCACACCAGCAAACGCATTAATGGCAAACGGTCAGGAGCTTGAGAGTGAGGGTCAATAAAATGTACGCTTAAATGCAAATGACACTGTAACATGTCAGATGTCAGATAAGTGACCTTTTGTGGACAAAGGACAGCCTTGGGATGGGTCAGTGCTACCAGTGCCGTGATCCAAATATGTACATCTACACAGGAAAGTTCAATGTAATGAGTTAGCTGGAGATAAAGTCTGTAATATATTTATAATTGTTTTTATCATTAGGAATAGGGAAATTAAAATATGAATATTAAAGTGCATAAAATCTAACATCTGTGACATATAGTGAGGGGAAAAGTATTAATATGCTTTCATTTTTGTTATTTATTTATTTACTTCCAGTTCATATGAATATATACTTTAAGTGTACAGACATAACACCTTTTGACTTAAATAAAATATAAAAATATTCATAAGCATCAACAAAAAAAAATACATTCTCAGGTAAAAACATCCAGACACTCAAATCAATTTATAAGACCTTAAATTTCTCTGTCACTACACTCTCAGAAACAAAAGTACATTGTTTTCACTTAAGGTACAAAAAATGTAAATGTGCCTTTAAAAGTACCACAGTTGTTTTGAAGTCTGGTTGTTTTCACATTCTCTTCTCCAGAAGGAGAGGTGAATGTTTCATTACAGAACTGTGTAAAACAGAAGAATATAATATAAAATCCAGGAGATTAAACTGGGCATGTGAAATCAACAAAATTTTTAAAGTATAAATGAATAAGGTACAATTTTGTTCCCTAATTAAAGGTACTTGAAATGTACCCTTGACCATACCACCACAGTGACATTTTTTCTGACAGTGTACTATTGCTTTAATGTTATGCAGACTTAAAATGTAAGGAAGTCCAGCACACTGTCCTAGACCCACACAAGATTACGCACAATCTCAGACTAATGATAATGAAGAAGCAGACATTTACATGAAATCAGTTGTTGGATGAAAGAAGCAAGATGAGAAATACACAAGGAACAATAAGCAATTATTTGCAATGCAATCTTTTACACCCTACACAAAATATCTTCTTTCAGAAATATTGGCAAGTGACCATTTAGAAAAAAAATCAGGTTTCATTTGGAACAGTGTACCCGATGACACAAAGGAAAAAACTCTATTGTTCAATAGTTTAGCACAGTATACAGAACAAAATACGGAGCTGTGAGCATTAGTGCACATCACTGAAGGAACATGACCTGAGAGATATATTATGATACATAGAGGAGAATTTAGTTTTATTTGCTTAGAAACTAGAACTGAGAAGAAGAAAATTATGCCAAGAATTTGGCCAAAACAGGTTTCTAAAAGGTACTTGCATGGCCTAGTCTCTTGCCACGATTCCCATTGAAAATGTATTTGGTAGTTTCAGTTTGTGAGACCATTATAAAGGCCTGTGTAACCTTGTGGGATTGAGGACAGCTTTCAAAGAGAACTGTGACAAAATGAAAAAAAATTTAAAATAATAATTAAAAACTTTAATTGCCAACAATGGCTTCTTTTCATATATTTATGCTTATTAATAGATTCTTTTTCTTCACGTTTATATGTACAAAGGCTAAAGATGTTTTTGTGTGAATTTGAAGTGGATTTTCACACTTGACATATATTAACTAACAACTTTAGTGTTTAAGAAGTGTTCCATCACTTTCTTTAATAGCATACAATAAACCTTTATTATTATTAGATATTCTGGAGGTGCAGCAAGGCAAAACATTTTGACAGGCAAGAACAATTGTCTACAAGAGCAAAAGTGTTGTATGATTTTTTTTTTTTAAAAAATCTTTAACACCTATCAGATGAATACTTGACGTCACCAAACAAGGATTCTTTTATTTTTCCCTGGTACGAGCTCAAAGAAGATTGATGCTGGATTGCAAAGGGTGTGACAGCGTAATGTGCTGTGGCATGCAGCTTCGCTTTATTAGCAGAAGCTTGTTATTTTTCTTTGGCCGGATGAGGGGGGACCCTAAGTGTGGACAGGCGTTGATAAATGCTGTCGTGCGCTGTTGATGCAATTCATTTGTCAGCGGCGTGAAAAAGGTTAATCAGTATTCTCCAGCCAGGTTACAGTGCCTCTCTCCTGCTCCAGTAATTGTGCCTCTGCGCGCCCTCATCAACCAGAGCCTCACTGACTCGGACAGAGTGCACTAGGGCCTCTCCGCCAAATGAGCCTCAATGAATTACCTGTGATTGGCTGGAGATTATTTGCAATCCCCATATAAAAAATATATAAATAAGCAATAAATATAATGGAAAACAAAAAATACATAACAAGGCTACAAAAAGGAGCTAACAAAAACAAAAAAGCAGGAAGGGGGAAAAAAACCCAAATGATGTCAGCATTTGGTCATAATTTATATGGTGAGTATTTCATACACAGAGCTGGATGACCATGCGAAAGGGGGGAAAAGAAATCGATGAAAATTCATATTTCATAAGCCCATAATTGCGTTTGAAAGTGTGTGGTAGTCATTTGTTTTAGAGGACTGCATAGCGGTTGCTTGATGACAGTGCCATACATTTGAGAGCTAGGTCTTATTTCTTTCCCCTGCCCCATTCCTCCTATCTTTTCGATCTCCACTCCCTTTCATCTTTTTACAGCTACAGCTGTTGAAAATAAGGGGTTTGTTGTCAAGAAAATTGCACTTTTTTTTTTTAAACTTGACAACGTTCTATCATCTGTGAAGTTATCGATTTGCCAGTGTTTTAACCATCAAACTGGATCTATTTGAGTGACTCTGGTTTTTAAACAATTTCTTTTGACAGGCCAGGCGTCACAGCAATTGCCCCGTTTTAAAGACAGTATTTCAATTTGTGGACACTGCTCCAGCGCACGCTGGCAACCTCCCCCTCCCCTTTCCACCTCCCCTTTTTTGAAGGAGAATCAGACTTCCAAAGGGCCCCCATGGTAGACAGAGTTGTCATGGAATAGTGGGGTGGGAGGTGGTGGTGTTGGTGGGGAGAGAAAACGAAGCAGCCTCTGCTTTATAGATTGCTGTTAGGTCAACAAAACTTTGGCAGCATTGATTAACTTGACAGTGAATGCGGCAGTACATTCATCACTAATAGCCGTGCTGCAGAAAATCTAATAAGAGCCAAACAATCCCCCTGGAGCTGTAACAGGTTCAGTGTGGCCAGTGGAGCATGCCGCGGAAATATCTGCCTCTCCCTGGACGCCGCAGTTGAGGGGTCAGACGAGCGATGATGCCCCACGAAAACACACGCATCATCTCATCAGAATTTCCCCCACCTCTCCCCACCCATTCCCTTTGCCTCTTTACGCACCATATGATGCAATCCATGCATCATGAGCTACGGGTCACATGCATGTCCAGTTTGTGGAAGTGAAAAACATGGCAACAAACGCTTGGGGACGGATGCGGATCATCAGTAATTGGACACAAAAAAGTACATTCTCCTCACTCTGACTGCCTTATCTTCTTATCAGGGTGTTTAAAAGAGTTCAAGTGGGTGTTAGCGGAAAGTGAGAGAGAGTAAAGGATTCAAATTTTGCCGGAGAGGAGGGAGATTTGCATGTGTGGCTATAAAACACTCCGGCCGCGTGTCAGAGTTTAGCAGGGAGGCTAATCGATTAGCTGTCACCTGGGCATCAGGTTCACTCTTAGGATTCAATTTTTTTTCTTGGCCCTGCTTTGCATATCGCATCGATTGGGCGGTGGGGTAAACGAGCAAAAAGCGTGGAGGCCAGAGGATGAATTGTTTACTCGCATAAAAATAACCTTTCAATAGGGGAAGATGCATGGCGCGGACTTCTGGTGGCGTTCTGCTGCCCCAAGCAGATGGCATTCAGCTGCTATTGATCTGGCCCCTGCAGGAGAGTGGGGGGCAGGCCCTGGCCAGGGCATGGAGAGCAAAGCTGTCCATCCTAACCGCCTCCCCTGACCATCCCTCTAAACAAAGAGAGACACAACGAGGGAACGCATTCAATTCCATTTGAATATTGGGCAAATGCACAGGAGATGCAGAACAGTTTGTTATCCAGTGGCAGGCCATTTAAGTCACAATGAATTTTGACGGTTCTCATGAGCCTCTAAGGCATTTGGAGTGTGGTTACCTGAACTCAGGGAAGCACTTATGATAACTTCACTGAAGAGCAGGAACAATGACCTCTAGAAGAATTGAAATCATCATACGGTTATGTGGCAATAACGAGTCCTTGATGTCGGGATCAAGTTAACTGCTTCTCAAGATCCATTGTTTCAAGCCTGGATGCTCTTTGCAGCTATAAGAGAATCAGCACCCCCCCCCCCCACACACACAGACACAGACACACACACACACACACACACACACACACACACTCCCACCCAACCCTTCCATGTCTCACCGTCGCTAGCCTCCCCTAGCTCCAGCCTTCAGCGCTAATTAGTTTCAGAGGGAATGGGAAAGGGGGCTCCAACCAAGCCCTTCCCCGCACAGCATCCGAGTGTGGAGGAGACGCATTAGTGAGACAAATACGGGGGAAGGCTTGGCTCCACTGTAAAACTGTTGGAACTACTGTCGTGGAGATGCATTTTGGAGGGCTTATATACAGCATCAGCTAGCATCAGATCCCATTGTCTGGAAAATGGGTTCAGACATGGCAATCTGTTCTAATCTGCTCCAGGTGAAACTTTTCCATGTTTGGCGCCTTGGAGCCAGATTCCATTCCATCCCCAAGATGTCTCTTTTCAGGCTTAATAGATGGACCCAGTTTTCCACTTGAGCTTCTTCTTCTACCGCTAACACCAAATGTAAAATGGCCCATGATCGGGATTTTTTTTATGTACACAGATCAGCCACAAGATCAAAAAATCACTGAGAGGTGAAATAAATAACATTGATTATCCCTTTATATTGCCATTTGTCAAGGGGTGGGATACATTAGCAGGCAAGCAGACAATCTTTTCTTGAAGCTGATGTGCTTGAAACAGAATAACACACAAGCATAAGGATCTGAGCGACTTTGACAAGAGCCTAATTGTGATAATCATATTGTTGTAGTCATCTCCAAATCAGCAGGTCCTGTGGGGTGTTTCCTGGTATGCCTATGTCTGTACTTATCCAAATAATCTAAGAAAACACAATGAAATATGCAACATGCACTCGCTATATTGAATTTACTTGATTTTATATTATAGCTTCAGGCACACCCTACATTCCCACTGTGAAAGCCTACACAACAACAACAAAACACATTGCCTTTTATGTGAAAATGTGAAAGTGCTGAGAATGATTCACGCAAATCATAGCTGCTCTGCAGTGGTCCTATGGGGTTTTCTGACCATTGAAGAACAGAGTGAAAGGGGGCAAAGGAAATATGCAGAGCCACACTGGGACTTCAGTTTGTAATTGTAAAACAACGGCTGATACAGATCAAACATAGCATATGTGTATCTGTTGCTGCATATTTTTTTTTCTCTTTAGGGTTAAATTTGCAGATAGACCAGATTACATTTAGCAGCACCAACTAAAGCAATTCGTTGTATTATTTTTACTGTTTCAAATATCTTCATAGGCCAAAATAAGGTATAAAATATTGCAGAGATAATATTAAATTTGGCTTTCCTCAGGCACAATTTAAACTTTAAAACCTAAATGAAATTAGAGTGTGAAAAAACTATCTGAATTTTAAAAAATGTCCACTTATTGTGAAAACAGGTTACAGACCCATTCCCAGGAGGGGACTATTTAGGGACCTTTAGTTTTACATTTTTTTACATTATGTAGGCTGATTTGTGGCAATGGGAATATGCAGTAAATGAAGCAAGGTGCCACACACACACACCAGAGAACATCTGCTGGCAGTGCCTTTGCCCTGAACTGTCTTGGGTGGGGAGGCTCTTCCTGCATGCTATATCACCTGATTTATTAAGCACAGCATTATTTTCTGGCTTCTGAGACCCTGCGTTGTGCTCATGATAAATGTGGTGTGATGCATAAATTTAGCACAATGGCTCTGGCATAAACGTTCTTCTTAATGACTAAACATTGCTGCGATGGCTGGCCTAAACACTTTCATCCATCCTCTGTGATAAAACCCTGTCATTGCTATATCATAGACTTGAAGATTTTTGTTAAACTGGGAACATTTTTCAAACTTGTACTAGTACTGCTTCTGGTTTTTGTAAGTTTGTTCTTTCCCCATCAACAAAAAAGAGAAGTTGGGGTATTTGTTTTGGATGGCAGTCTGCAAAAAAGTGCTATTACAAGGATGTGCGATTTCAGAGCTGGATGTGGAGAAGCTTCAGTTCATTTATAAATAGCTCCTTTGGGCACAGACACCCCGAGGTGTGCAGTTCAGGCTGTTTTGGCATTGTACACAGTCCTAATCTCGCAAGGTCCATGGCATTGTTGCCCGCACTCTGAGAAGAGCACTCTCCAGTTACCACGGTAATTGGCTGATGAGGAGGCCCGGGCCCTAAAAAGAATGTCAGCGTTCGATTTCCCTGCGATCCTAAGTGAGGATATGTCACCATTTATGCCGCTTTCGGGTGACACCGGCTCTTGGCAGAAACTCTGGGGAAATCATTACGCTGTTTATACCTCTCCCCTGTCGGGCGCCACTTCCCTTTGATATTTTCACAATGTTTTCCACTGAGTGATGGTACCTTGCCAGGGTCAGGGGAGCACAAGTCCCTCTTGTAAATTTGCGACCATATTTTAACTGCGGAAAGAGAAAAAGCCTGACAATTGGTGACGTGTAGCGGAGAGCCACTGAGAGAGCTTGAAGGAAAGATCAATGCTGTCCACCTGGTGTCTTCTTCTGGCTGTAAAGAGATGGAGCTCTAATGATTTCTGGGGCCGCTCAGCCACATTTTGGGGGAGCTGGAAATGTTTCAGCTTTTGTTGTGGTGGATTTTAGAGCTCCATTTCACTTCACTTTAGAGCTGTTTACAGCATTTTGTTGATGAAATGTTTACATCAGCGTATGGTTTTAAGTCTATTTAGTTATTACACATCCTTTCTTAACAGAGTAAGCTGTTGGATTTTCATACAGACATATCAGACAACCTTGTGAACTGATTTGGTATAACGTAGTAGATAACACCACGTTCCTCCAACATTCCAGACTAGGTTTGCTTTACAGCTTGAGCAGAAAAAACACATCAGTAAATAAGACTCCTCTCCTAACACTGCAATAACTAACTCTATAACATAATTATGTATACAGTTTTGTTATAGAGCTTTAACATTATAAAAATCTCTTAGAACCATGTTAAAACATGGTCCAAAAAAGGTTCGTCATTGCCCATCAAACCTTTTTGTGCCTCCTTTATTAAGTGTTAAGTACTGCAAATCAAGCCACATTGGAACTTTTTTCTCTTACAATTTATGATTTCTCTTAGCCTAGCCAGCACCTCCTAACTCCATTACTTTTGGAAGGATTAATGGTAATATACTGTATTTTTATTTGTAGTTAACTCAACATTAAAGAGCTTAGTGTAAAAGGCACATATGGTCCAGCCATAGGCATCATTTCCAGAGGGCCAGTGGTCATCCACCCAGAAAAGTAGATCCTCTTTTTAACCACTCTCTAAAATATAAAAGAAATCTACAGCGTCTCAGAGTCAGGTACCCTGAATAGGAACTGCTCTCACCATCTGTTCGCGAGGCTGTCCGAAGTGCGTCAGATATGTCAATATGATAATCCAGGGCCTAATTGTGAAGGCCTGGAGGACTGGGAGCACTTGGTGATAATTGTCAGAGTATAACAGGGTTAGACACTGTCATTACTGGCCAGTCAATATGGCAGAAACTGAAAGATCTGTAAATGATTCCCCTGTCAGCAGCGAGACATGGAAGAATCTTACTGTCGCATCAACCTATCAGGGATGACTATGTAAAACACTACAGAAAACCTCACAAATGTCACCCACGTTTTATGACTGATTCAGCTTTATTAAAGAAACCAAACTAAATAAATGGTGAATCATTCTACTGTAACATCAGATGTAATTCATTTTATTTAACTTTCCTGAAGAGGAAAGCAAACACAGCGTGTTTATTAATTATACAGTACTGGGCAAAACACATTTAATCATTACATTCCCACTTATTTTTGTTCAGTTACTCATTTTTGTGGTGATTAGATTCACCTGCATAAGGAAGGGAAAAGTCAAATGAAAATATGTATAAAAACAAGACTTGAACAAAAATATAGTCGGCATCTGGTGTGACCACCATTTGCCTCAATTAGTGCAACACATCTCCTTTCGCATAGAGTTGATCAGTTTGTTGATTGTGGCCTGTGGAATGTTGGTCCTCTCCTCTTCAATGGCTGTGCAGAGTTGCTGGATATTGTCAGGAACTGGAACTCGCCGTCGTATGCGCCGATTCAGAGCATCCCAAACATGTTCTCAGTGTCCAGTGAGTATGCTGGCCATGCAAAAACTGGGATATTTTCAGCTTTCAGGAATTGTGTACAGATCCTTGCAACATGGGGCCGTGCATTATCATGCTGCAACATGAAGTGATGGTTGTGGATGACTGGCACAACAATGGGCCTCAGGATCTCGTCACGGTATCTCTGTGCATTCAAAATGCCATCAATAAAAGCACCTGTGTTCGTTGTCCATAACATATGCCTGCCCATACCATAACCCCACCGCCACCATGGGCCACTCCATTCACGTTGACATCAGCAATCCGCTCATACACACAGTCTGCCACCTGCCATGTACAGTGAAAACCGGGATTCATACCTGAATAGAGCACCTCTCCAACGTGCCATATGCCATCGAATGTGAGCATTTGCCCACTCAAATCGGTTACATGACGAACTGCAGTCATGTGAAGACCCTGATGAGAACTACAAACATGAAAATGAGCTTCCCTGAGATGGTTTCTGACATTGTTTGTGCTGAAATCCTTTGTGTATGCAAGGTAATTGTTGCAGCAGCTGTCCAGGCTGCAGCTGGTCTCAGATTAACTTGGAGGTGAAGATGCTGGAGTTTCCTGGGCTGGTGTGGTTACACGTGGTCTGTGGTTGTGAGGATTTTTGAGATGGCTTATGGTAGAGAAATGAACATTTATTTCATGGGCGACAGCACGGACTCCCTCAAGACATGTGACATGCTGTGTGATAAAACTGCATGTTTTAGAGTGGCCTTTTATTGCCAGCATAAGCCACACCTGTGCAATAATCATGCTGTCTACTCAGCATCTTGATATGCCACACCTGTGTAGTGGATGGATTACCTCGGCAAAGGAGAAGTGCTCACAAAAACAGATTTAGACGAATTTGTGAACAATCGTTGAGAGAAAAAGGCCTTTTGTGAACATAGAGTTGCATTTATATTTTTGTTTAGTATAAATAAAATTGGCAGCATGGTGGGGCAGCAGGTAGTGTCGCAGTCACATAGCTCCAGAGACCTGGAGATTGTGGGTTCAAATCCTGTTCCAGGTGACTGACTGTGAGGAGTTTGGTGTGTTCTCCCCATGTCTGCGTGGGTTTCCTCCGGGTGCTCCGGTTTCCTCCCACAGTCCAAAAACACACATTGGTAGGTGGATTGGCGACTCAAAAGTGTCCGTAGGTGTGAGTGAATGTGTGAGTGTGTGTGTTGCCCTGTGAAGGACTGGCGCCCCCTCCAGGGTGTATTCTGGCCTTGCGTCCAATGATTCCAGGTAGGCTCTGGATCCACCGCAACCCTGAACTGGATAAGCGGTTACAGATAATGAATGAATGAATAAATAAAATTAAAAGACAGTGAACAAAATGTGACTCAACAATTCTGCAGGATTTGGGAGTCCACTAAGTCTTACCATCAAATAAACAGTACTTATGGATTTTTTTTCTAAAACAGACAGAGAAAATGTTTTGTTTTTGCTTCCAATTTGAAAATATCTGCAGTTTCAGTATGTCCTTTCTTGGTATGAAGACAACCCCACAGTATAAGTCTGAAAGGATGCATACCAATCTCTTAGAAGAAAATCAAACAAATATATTTTTGGTGTTCTCAGTACAACAGAGTGTCCATCCTAAAGCCCAGACCCCAGCAAAACTGAATGTGTTTGGGATTATTTGGATTATAAAATAAAGAAAATGGAACTTCTAAGACTGAAATTTGGATCAAACTTTGTAATTTAAAAATGGAAAGCAAGTCACCTGAAAAGAATGGTAGTTGTAATAAAGACAAAGTTGTCTTTAAAATACAGCTTTCTTCTAAATGTGTTGTTTTTATCCCTAATAATTAATGTATTAAATGATGGAAGTGTATTTTCCAGATTCTCAAAGTTTCTCAAAAAACATCAAGTGCCTTATCTGCTGTTAAACAATTCAAGCCTCCACACCTGGTTTTATAACAAATCATTCAAATGAACTTAGAATAACTACCTTCACAGTAAGTTCTTAATGATAAATAAATTCTGTTTAGTGTCTCTTTGGTGGGTGAGTCGTATAGACAAGCAGCAACTCTCTAGACCAGCCTCTATCAGTGGCAGTTTAAGATGGTTTCTGCGAGGCTGATTTGTCTGCTCTTGACCTTTCCAGCAAACTGTCCCATCATCCAACAGCGGGGCTCCTGAGGGACCGCATCCACACAGCCCGGCTCTGCTGGTAATGAAGCCTGTCATCCCCCTCACATCCTCCAGCAGGCCCACGCTGGACGCAGCTCCAGCCCTGAACAGCCCTCCATTGATTCACTGCTTTATTCCAAACCTGCTCTGAGCTCCCGATGAAGCTTTTGGCCATTTTCAGACCTCTTCACACATCCACTTCTTGCTAAACTTGTTATAACCTCTACTGCAGAGGGGCTCATGATAGAAAAGTGGGTGTTTTATGCTCCTACTTAAACTGAAATCTCCAAACTATGCCAATTTTTTTGTGACACTGTTACAGGGTCTCAAACAAATCTGTATGTTAAAGCTTTTGTTCCAAAATGCAATAAAAGCCATTTTTGTTTGTTTTATGATAGATATCACTTTTATTACAAAAATAATAAGGCATTTATTGAAAATGTGTAAAACATCTAAATGTTACAATAAGGCCATAAAAAAGAGAACTTTTGATATCTACGTGTACAGTGCTTAACTTGGACTTTCTCAAAGATTTGCTGAAAATGACAAGAAATGAGCGCAGAACCTATTTTATGCAATTTTTTTGTTTTATTCACTTAAAGCTCAAACAGAAAAACAAGTTTTTTTTCTGATGTTGTATTGGACAATGCTTATTCTTACAAATATAGACTATTGTGGAACAAAACCTTTCATATAAACTGCGTATTAGTGTATGCCAGAATAACAGGGGCGGCACGGTGGCGCAGCAGGTAGTGTCGCAGTCACACAGCTCCAGGAACCTGGAGGTTGTGGGTTCAATTCCCGCTCTGGGTGAGTTGGTGAGTTGGTGTGTTCTCCCTGTGTCCGTGTGGGTTTCCTCCGGGTGCTCCGGTTTCCTCCCAAAAAAACACACGTGGATTGGTGACTGTTTGGTGTGTGTTGCCCTGTGAAGGACTGGCGCCCCCTCCAGGGTGTATTCCTGCCTTGCTCCAAATGATTCCAGGTAGGCTCTGGACCCACTGTGACCCTGAATTGGATAAGCGGCTACAGATAATGAATGAACATTATATAAGTAACTTTTTACCTTTTTTATCCTTGAAGCACCACTAAGAATATGATGTATTGTAAAACCAATACCACCTAACTTACTTTTTTCCAGGGGTCCTCAAATAGGCGACTCCCTTCACCAGTGTTTCTCTGAATTAAGCCTATGACACCTCCAGAACAGCAGTGTCAAGAGATGAAAATAACCCACACTTCTAATCCAAGCATATCTGTTTAAATGTACATCCAAACTGGCCTCCCTAGTGACTAAGGCCATACTCAACTCCAACTGGCATCGCTAATGCATGCTCACTGCCATCAGTTCAGCAAGGGAACACACAACTGTGCCCATCACTTCCTAATCCGTAAAATCCATATTGGCCTCCACAGTGAAAAAAAGACTACCCAACAATGCAAATCCATAGTGGCCACCCTGGTGATTAAGGCCACTGGCACCATTAATGCTTTCTCAGTGCCACCGGTTTCATCTGAATCTACACACACCACAACTACCTAGGCTTCCATGTACCTAAAACCCCAAAACACCTCAGCCATTCCGCATTTTTCCACCTAGTTTGTGTGCTGTTTATCCACAACATTTCAGCCATTAACTCCTTCACTGCTACCTATAGTTTTCAGCTTCAAATAGCAAACTGAATAAGCAAGGATGTGGCAGACTTGTCTATAGAAATTTCTGCTGGTCCTCTATGTGCCTGTCCCCATGTTCTTGCCCCTTAGCCAGTCAGCGTCCTTCAGCTTCTTCCATTCAAAAGCTTCATCTACTTCATCCTGAAATGGAAATGTTAAATCTAGAATATAAAATATCCATTTACTTTCAGAGAACACCACGTCTGCCCTCCATGTAGTTAATGCAATACACTGCGGGACCTGTAGTTTTTTTTTTTATTATCTATATTACCTAGCAACTTCCAATCTCGCGCTTCACAACATCTAACAATATTTATAGCCTACGCTCGCTCTCCAATACGTTCTCCCTCACACACAAACCTACACTCACTATTACTACCACCACTAAGCAATGAATTAACCTCATGGTGCTTACTTTCAAATAAACATGTTCATACGCTTAGCACATGGTTATATCTAAATGCATATCAACTATGTGACAAACTAACATTACGTACTGATACATTATGTTTCAGTGTGCCAAACTCCACACATTTTGCAACTGGTGTCTTCACCTGCATGCTGTCCAAGATTTTGCAGAGTTGGAAAGACATCGCAAGTTGCTCCTAGCAAAAATTGTATGTAACTCCTATCCATTGCCCACAACTCTTGCCAGGTGACCTATTTTAAAATATGCTTATTTAGAAAAAACACTTGTTTGCACAAAAAAAAAACAAACAAACAAAAAACTATAAAGCAAAAATCACATTTAGAAATCCTTACACACATGTTCAAATCTTTATTTCAGTGATAAGTGTGTGTTATCAGTGAACAAAGCAGCTAACAATAAAATATTGTGAATTAAAATGAAAAAATTAAAATAAACTCTTTTGAATTAAACAAGAAAATGATTGCCCATCACAAAAATTAAGTAAAACAAGGATGACTTTTACACATAGTTTATTTTAATAAACAAATATATTAAAAATAAAATATTTCACCAAATAAATATTCATAATATAAGAAGCAACTTGTTGGATCTACTATACAATTACTCTTAATGAAGTTAAAAGTATTGCAGCATATGGTAATTAAAGCAAAACTAGGTAAGATTTTGTATTTTTGCTCATGGGCTTCCCCTATGGTTGCAGAGTGTAATTCACATAAACAGCACTGTCTGAAAATTAAGGGAGAGATATAGGAGATGTAGTTTCTTCTTACCTACAAATACATAGTGCTGTTTCAGCAGTGCAGAGCCCAGATTAGCAATGGCCACTGCTTTATTCACCCTAATACATGTAATTATGCTTTTAAAGCCGAATTTTAAGATAAAAATACTACCTATTGTTGCTTTAAACATCCACATTTAATTTCAGGTTGCAGATATAATTCATCTAAATAATAAATAACACTGAAGTTTTATTGTTTTTGGCAGTCTCAGAAAGTTTAATTTATAAATCCCAGGTAAAATACAACATCAGGATTAAAAAAAAAAATCTGTTTTCGAAGTTGTTCTGCTAGGTCCTGAGTAGTGACATCTAATTCTCAGAATACTACGTTTGCAGCTAAGTACATTAATATTTGGCACTCATGAGAAAGTATGCATATTGTTGTAACCCCTAGGATCAGTATCATGATCATTGATATGTTTTAACAATTCACATTTAAGAACAAATACAATTACAAACACGGCATTTCATTATTATTTCAAAAGGTACCTCAATAGTTGTATCTTAAACCTTGTAGCTGTCCTAACATGTTTAAAGCATGTATATTGATGAAAATATATAAATCCTTATAATATAAATATATACATATGTCATTCCAATCAAACTGAGGTATAACATACAACATATGGCCAAAATTTTGTAAACACCTTTATGTCCTATATTTTTTTATTTTATATTTATTAAGGGTTTTAAAAGGTATTTTGTCTTATTTGCTGAATTAACAGTGTCTTCCCGTCTGAGAATGCTTCCGATAAGATGCTGAAACATTTGCATGAAGATATGATGGCCATGAGCACAGTAGCGAGGTCACTGAGAATTCTAGAATCCCATTTCTTTCCATATTTTTTACTGAAATTATATAAACTGCGTATGCACAAATAAACATTTGTTCACAGTGAGTTCACCTTAAACATTTTGAATTCACTCATTTCAGGGGGTGTCTATGAACTTTTGGATATGGACAGTATGTGAATAACTTATACACATACAATAACATACTATTTTGCTACTAAAGGACCCCTTACAAATCAAACAGTTCGTATACTAACTCTAACCTCTGCTGCTAGGGTAGAGCATGATGATGAAATCAACGATACCATATACATATATATATAAAAATTCTAAAATTTCATAGTGACCAGAATTATCTTTTGTAAATATAGATAGTAGTCTATTGATGATATGACCATTTATTGTCCAATGAATGTAAATTGTAAATGTGACAGTTCTCAGTTATCTGAAAAATATATATCATGAATAATACATAATGTAGAATTCTAAACACTTCTGTTAGTTTTGTTTAATCAAAATATTTTTTCTCTTCCCATTAGGGTGGTTGATGTTAAAGCAAAAGTTTGCATGCATTAGGTATTATTATTATTTTTTTTTTTGTCAAGTTTATCAGCCTTTATTGCACAAATAATATAAGTAGCTGAAGGTTGCTAGTTTAGCAGTCTCTATAAGAGTGTTATATGAGCTTGAGAGAAGTACAATTAGTGTTAGTGGTATTGATATGTATTTTCATAGCGATATGCTTTTTGTCCTCCATCTGCCGATGCCAAAAATATATAGAAATTTAATATCTGTAAGTGTTAATATGTAATCATATTTCAGTCAGGCTGTAGTCCAAGTCTGGTGAACCAGGCTACCAACCTTCCACTTCAACAACAAAAGGCTCTTTGACTTCGATTTTTCCACTGTTCACAATCACACACTCAGTGTAGGGCACGTTCCTGTCATTCGTGTCTTGGAGCTCAATGGTATGAACCACAGTCTACAGAAAATAGAGAGAGAGAGAGAGAGAGAGAGAGAGAGAGAAGGGGGAGAGAACACTTGTGAGAAACTGATATGGGATAATTCATTCTAGCTAAAGCTCTATTCCAGCTCATCATAAAAGAATTGGATGGAGCTCTAGTTGAAACTCATCACAGCCTAATGTTGTAGGGACTTATACCTCTCTAACTGACTGGGCATGGTGACCTTACACTCATATGTGGCTATTCCACAGCATCCCATTAGCCTGTACAAGCTATGTGTGCAAAATTGAATGTTTGTGTCCACAAGAGGTTATCTACAAACATTTGGACATATTTTGCACATACAGCCTAATTAAATTGCATAATTTAGGGATGCAAAATTCTGTTTTTAATGAGATCTTTATTTTATTGCTAGCACTCGCTCATAGAAAGTACTACAAATGTTCAGGTGTGTTTCATGTATTCATTTATCTCTCATAATATGAAGAAAAAAAACACTGTCAACACAAAAAATTTCAGCATTGACCAATTTGTCTAAAAACTGATTACTGAGTACAGTGAAACCTTGACTTACAAGTGAATCAAGTTATGATTTTTCCGATTTTTGCTTTATGATGCGAGCCGAGATGTGAGTTACGAGGGAAAGCGCTTACACCACCTGCCACTAGGTAGCACAGCGAGCGTTCAGTTCACTTGGTTATCTTGCTGTGCATCTCTGTCGTATCGCTGTTTTTATAGCATTGTAGTATTAAGTGTGTAGCGAGTAAGTTAAGCAATAGACCACGAAAAGAAAAACTCCCCCAACCTCCTTCACCTTTGCCAGCATCTTCATCTGATCTTCAAGGTAAATACACTTAATAGAACCAGTTTATTTCTTTACATTCTCTTTTATTATTCATTCATTCATTCATTATCTGTAACCGCTTATCCAATTCAGGGTCGCGGTGGGTCCAGAGCCTACCTGGAATCATTGGGCTAAAGGCAGGGAATACACCCTGGAGGGGGCGCCAGTCCTTCACAGGGCAACACAGACACACACACACACATTCACACCTACGGACACTTTTGAGTCACCAATCCACCTACTAACGTGTGTTTTTTTTTTGGACTGTGGGAGGAAACCGGAGCACCCGGAGGAAACCCACGCGGACACAGGGAGAACACACCAACTCCTCACAGACAGTCACCCGGAGCGGGAATCGAACCCACAACCTCCAGGTCCCTGGAGCTGTGTGACTGCGACACTACCTGCTGCACCACCGTGCCGCCCTCTCGTTTATTATATGTTATTATTTTTTATACATTATTTGTTATTTATAAAGTACATTTTTCTTATTTATAAACACGCAACAAAAAAAAGTGGTGTGGTTTTTAGGGAGCTGGAATGGATTAATAGCATTCCAATTTATTTTAATGGGGAAATTTAATTTGATATACAAGCCAATTGAGCTACAAGTGCGGTCACAGAACTAATTAAACTTGTAAGTCAAGGTATTACTGTATTTAAATTTACATTGCATTATGAAGTAAATATCTTACACACATTTATTGTCTAATAATTGCATATATACCTACCATGCCTTCCAAGACTTTGCCAAAGACAACATGTTTGCTGTCCAGCCAAGGAGCCCTTACTAAAGTGATGAAGAACTGAGAGCCATTGGTGTCAGGACCTGCATTAGCCATGCTGACCCAGCCTGTGCCCTGGTGCTTCAGCTTAAAATTCTCATCTGCAAATGTTTTACCATAGATGCTCTTGCCTATAGAGAGAGATTTACAACTGAATGCATCAAAATTTAGGGAACATTTACTGTATATTGTCCTGCATGGCATGACACTGGTATCTATGAAAAACAATGAAAATCCTCCTGAATTACCTCCTGATCCATCTCCAACTGTGAAATCACCTCCTTGTATCATGAAGTCTTTGATCACACGGTGGAACTTGCTGCCCTTGTAACCATAACCTTTCTAGAATGACCAAGGTTTGTAAGTTATGATAAAGCAAAAGTGAGTGAAGTCAGGTATGAAAATTTGTATAAATTAACTGCTACAGAGGTCAGTCATTCATTCATTGTTTGTAACTGCTTTATCCTGTTCAGGGTCACAGTTTGTCCAGAACCTACCCAGAATCATTGGGCGCAAGCAGGAACACACCCTGGACATCACAAACTCGTACATTATAACCTATGGACACTTTGTGATTAGCCAATCCACCTACCAACATGTTTTTGGAGACATGGGGAGAACACATCTCACAGACACTGACCCGAGGCTGGGACTGAGCCCGCAACCCCAAGGAGACTAGAGCTGCGACAGCAACACTACCTGCTGTACAAACATGCAACTTTGTTTACTTCTTTTAAATACATAAATCTAAATAGTTTAATCAAGGATTTACAGCTTTTACATACAATAGAAACAGTGGGCAACATGACATTGTATATTTCAAAACAAGAGTGATCCATTACTTTACAAACACTGTTATAAACAGTCAGAAATTAATTTCATCCCATAAGCAAGTCCATTTGAAATTATTTAATTCAATGTGGTTTGAGGCAAGTGGGTAATGATTGTAGCTTATAGCTCAAGCAAATCTAAATTAGCAAAACTCTACACCAACCATGTTTTGTTTGATCAAATACCTTTGAACACATGAAAACAAACATTCAATTCTAATCAGTCAGGCTTTGTGAAAACAGAATGCAGGTGGTCTCATGTCTAAAAAGACCAATATTTTCACAGTTTATCAAAAGAAATAACCTACCTCTCCAGTTGCAAGAGCTACAAAATTTTTCACGGTCAAGGGGACGACCTCTCCAAAGAGTCCAATCACAATCCTGCCAACCTCATGTCCTCCTACTGTGATGTCAAAAAACACCTGCAAAAAGCAGCAAGGAAAAAGACAGGATTAATAGGAAAACTTCTGCCATATTATGATCAAAATAGGCACAGTAAAATCCAATGATTTGAGCTCTTTGTCAAAAAGGTTATCTAAAAGTTTATTTTCTAAAAGTTCCTTATACTGTATTTATTATTTTAAACATGATAGATTCTGATGTTATATTAGGACAAATTTAATGACTAATGATTTAATAAATGAGCAAAAAATATCCAGAAATGTAATCTAGTTAAAGACATTTTAGTAAATATCATTCAATTATGCAGATATTAATAGTAATATTAATTATAGTAATAGCAAAATCTTTCTTAATTCATAAATCAAAGATAATATTGAAAAATATCAAAGGTACATCTTTAGCAACATTAGAAGTGAGGGAATCATACTGAAATTGACATATAAACCAAGCACTCAATATTAACACAACTAACAGATAATGTGAATAACATTGATTTTCTTGTTACAGTGGCATCTGTCGTGGGCTGGGATGTATTAGGCAGCAAGCGAACAGTCAGTGCTTGAAGTTGTTTTGTTGGAGGCAAGTCAAATCTACATGAGTAATGGTCTCATCAACTTTGACAAAGAACATGTTTGTCATATGTCATGTGAAGGTAATAATGTGTTGGTCAGGACATCTTCAGAACGGCAGGTCTTGTGAGGAATTCACAATATGCAGTATTTAGAACCTACCAAAAGGAAGACAAGCCGTGAATTGCTGACAGGGTTACAGTCACCCAATATTCGTTAATGGGATGGGGAAAGAATGGGTCAGACCCAAGCATAATTAGTACATCCACTGCGTTTTCTAACAAATTTATACTGGTTCACTGGTTGCCCTTCCTTGGAAAAAATTTGGTAGGTACCAACCACTACATAAAAAAAATCCATACAATACCTGGTATTTTGGAGATACTCTGACCAAAATTTGAAAAGCAGTTATACAGCAGTTATACACATTTTTTAGACAATTTTAATGCAGAAGGGCCATTTGAGATATTTCCTTTTTTATATACTGTTATTAGAATGCATATTTGTACAGAGAATATATTGCAACATAGGTTTGACATAATAAAATGTTGTACTAGAGGAAAATGTTAATCGGAAATATTCATTCATTCATTATCTGTAACCGCTTATCCAATTCAGGGTCGCGGTGGGTCCAGAGCCTACCTGGAATCATTGGGCGCAAGGCGGGAATACACCCTGGACACTTTTGAGTCGCCAATCCACCTACCAACGTGTGTTTTTGGACTGTGGGAGGAAACCGGAGCACCCGGAGGAAACCCACGCGGACAAGGGGAAAACACTAAATCTGAAATATTTGGAATCATAACATTAAATATATTAATAGCCTTGTGCCCAATGATTCCGAGTAGACTCCGGACCCACCACGACACTGAACTGGATAAGAGATTACAGATAATGAATGAATGAATATATTAATACTCATTTACATTTCTTCTGTGCAATTACATTGTTGAGATGTAGTGTCATTCAGATCTAGTAGATGTGAAATGGTTTATAACTGAAAAAATTCTGACTGTGATTTTTATCACTGTTGATGACAGGACAAATATAGTCATTTTACTTACAACCCAAAACCACTATATAGCCTACAGTTTTTTCTTTGTTTTGATATGTAGTGTTGACAATGTCAAAATAACAGTAAATTTCTTTGGAAACTACATTCCATGTACCTCTCCACCATAAACATATTTATTAAATTACACTAGACTTATCATGTCTCAGAGAGATCAGATATTCAAAATATTTTCTGTTATAGCATTCTTTAAGGTAGCTAATTAACCAGCTAACTTAAAGGAGCAATCTGTAATACTGACACCAAGCGTTTAAAATCTGAAATATAATACAGTTTACTGGGCGGGGGTGGACGACTACTGACGTGACATGATTTTAGGCTACTTCACCACTTCTTCAAGCGAACCAAACGGAGTAGGGAAGGACGGGACTAGTTTGTGAACGAAACGCTTCTCGAAATTCTATGTAAGCTCTAGAAAAACAGAATCTCGGACGTTTGTGAAATTCCGCCTGGACATTTTTTAAGTCTAAAATGTCCAGGTAAAAGAAGACGTCTGGTCACCCTAGTATTGTCTAAACCACATTCAAATTTTAAACTAGACAAGGCTGGTGTTATTTTCCCTTCAACCCTAAATGTCATTTTAGGAGGCAAATCCTTACTTCTTATTCACATTTTTAATATCCAAGTATTTAGTTCCGCCTTAAATGGGTACATTATTTGCGTTATTCTCCAGCTTTTTATTGAATACCCATTTCCAACTTAAACAGCTATGCTAAGCTAAAGCTAGCACTAGGTTTGATAAACTAAACTCGTTTTGAAACACTTCTAATTTCCCATTTTATCCATCCATTTAAAAAATGGACAGAGTGTACATCATGTCACTACCTACTAGTGAAACGCTTAAATATTTGCTGTGTACTACAAAGCTTGATTTCTCCATTCCACCTTAAATAGGTGAATATGCAAGGCTCTTCAGACACAATCCTTACTCCTTAATATGTTTATAACACACACAAACACACACACCACGAAGAAACACATGAATCTGCATCAATTTGTTTAAAACAATGTTATTTATACCTTTCAGTCATTTTGTTATTCACCTTCTTCATATAAAACATTTGAAACATCAATATGCCTCTCTCTCTCTCTCTCTCTCACACACACACACACACACACACACACATATATATATATATAAAACAAACTATGCCGTATATTAGTCGAAAAAGTTGCTGTTCTTTAGTGTTGCTGCTTCTAAATTGTCCCCACTTTTTAAACACAAGACAATATTTCCTCTCATTTTACACCGTTTATGTTCATGGAGATTTTTAGAAAGACAATGGGGATTTTTGGATCCAGTAAAATATAACATTAACCCTGTTCACTTGGTCATTTCATGGCTGCAAAGCACTATGTTTCACTATATATGACCTGGCAATGTGATGCGTTTTTACTAATATGATTGGACAGAAGGCAGGATCTGAGGCTGAAATTCCAGTAGAGCTCCACTCCGAACTGGGCACTTCTCAATGAGAATATACTGCTCCAGCACTGCTCTCAGGGATGCTAGTGTTTCAATGTAGACTGTTTCTTTAATCCATGACCACACACCCTGGTCATTTTATGACGTAAATACAGTAAATATATTACAAATTATATACAGTAAATATATAGCAAATTGCTCCTTTAAGCCCAAAGTCAAGCCTGTCCAATAGGAACAAAGCTGAGAGTGACACCTATTGGACAGGACTCAACTTTGGGTAAATTACCTGGCCAACTGAATAATCCTGCTTTGTGGAATACCACCCAGGAAGTGTAAGCTAGATTTGGAGAAGGAAAAAAATAAAATAAAATAAAATAAATACATAAAAAAAAAGATTAAAAAATAATAAGAAGGGTGGCATGATGGTGCAGAAGGTAGTGTCACAGTCCCACAGCTCCAGTGACCTGGAGGTTGTGGGTTCGAATCCCACCCTGGTTGACTGTCCGAGTCTGGTGTGTCCTCCCCGTGTTTGTGTGGGTTTCCTCCCAACAGTCCAAAAACACACGTTGGTAGGTGGACTGGCAAATCAGAAGTGTCCATAGGTGTGAATGAATGTGTGCGTCACCCGGTGAAGGACTGACGCCACATCCAGGGTGTGTTCCGGCCTTGCGCCCACTGATTTCAGGTAGGCTGCGGACCCACCACAACCCTGAACTGGATAAGCGGTTACAGTGAATTAATTAATGAATAAATATATAAATAAATATATAAATAAACAAATAAGAATGATAAACTAATAATAATAACAATAAAAAAGAAATGTCTGTATATTTTCTCACAATACTCGACAGTCAATACCATGAAATATAGTATGGTCTCCGTATGTACTGTAATAATAGACACTTTGACACTTTGTCTAGTGTCCACGTGGCACCGCTGTGCTGGGTTTAAAAAGCCGTTAGAATGCAAGTCATTTCACCAAAGTGGCCAAATGCTTTCCTGTGCTAGGGAGAGATTTTAAGCTAATTTAAGGAAGAACAGACATACATACATTGTATGTAACATTTCATTATATATATATATATATATATATATATATATATATATATATATATATATATATATGTTACATACAATGAGTTTATAAGGCCATTCAAGACAAAAAATGGCAATATACACAAGTGACGCCCTTGACGTAACAAAAATGAGGAGCTTGCTATATTTTAAAATGGATTCTTATTTCTTAAAGATGCTTTGAACTGAATGTTTATGTCTCCTATATATTATTTTAATCCTGAAGGTGTTGCAGTGCTGCTGCATTGTTATTTCTCGCAGACAGGAGACAATATATTGACATTATTTTCCGTTCCGCCTTGAACGGTACCGCAGCTACACGTCGGCCAATACCCCTTTAAGGTGGAATGGAAAATAAGATGAATATGAAGCCAGTTTCAGCCTCAAATATGGAGCTAGAGAATGCAGTGGTGAGATACTTACCTTCTCCGTCACCTTTGGGCCAACTTTCGCTTTAGAATCCACCACGTTTATTAAAAATGGTAAATAAAACACGACACATTTCTTCCAAATACTGAACCAGCGCATGGCTATATAATAACGTCAGCGACGCGGGTTCGTATTGACAAGCTGGGATTTCACATTTCCTGTGATATTTTGCCCACCGAATTTCTGACAAGCCCCGCACTTCCTGAGCTCAGATTGGCTGTTTGTTCTACAAAGCGTACGTAAACACATCTGGTCAGCCAATCACAGCACGAGACACGACGCGCTGCTCTTCAGTCCTACCTCAGGAGAAGGGAGTCGTCGAAATACGGGTGGTAAACAAAAGTCTCAGGCTGTGTCCAAAACCACGCTTAACTAAAATAAACAGTATGTTAAAAGAGCACCACAATTAGCAGTCCATTCATTAGATTAGCATGAATCGTGTAGGTATATGTGGTTTTAAATATAACCTCATTTACCGGACGAACCTGCTCACTGAGATGCTCTTTTAATATTATGCATTGAGATCCTATTTTTGTTCATAATTCTGAGAAAGTGATTTATTTTTATAAGTCATAATTTTGAGAAACCTTATTTTATGTGAGTATAAGTCATATAAGTAAGCAAACAACATTTGATTGATTGATGAAATATAAGATTAAATTATATGCACATAGGAATAAATGGTAAACAATAAATGGTACTTAGCAAAACCTAAATGTTTAATGCTTTAACTTTTCTAAACGCCTGCAAAAATAAAATATGATTTTGAGGGTTTATCAGATGAGTTTGATATAAAAAGTATGTAAGCAATCCCAATCTATGACTACAGAGTCAGAAACAGTATTATTGATAAAAGCCTCTGAAAGCAAAAGATACAAGAAAAAGATGCCATTATCAACAATAGTTAAAACTTTTTATAGTTAAAAATATGTAGATTCACAAGCTGTTTTGCTTTTGAAAACATTTAGTTTTCTCTGCAATGCTTCATTTTAACAAGTTTTAATCAATTAATTTATCGTCAACCTGTAAATAAAATTCATATGAATCTTTTACAAAAATTGTAGGAATACCCATTAGTTCTTCTGTATTGCAGCTTCTGATACATTAGTCATCACTGATGGGCTTATGGTATGTAACATGGAAGCGCTTGACCCCACCAGGTCTAACTGTCACAGATTTCCATTTAAATCCTATTGATTCTTTAATCAGATCACAGGCAAAAGTAGGCTGCAAGCTTCATTAAACTCCCATTTCAGATACAAGCAAAGACATTAACTCAACTGCAGCCATAAAACTACTCTTTTTAGATACCTATAAATGTTTTATGAATTTAAAAGAGAAAAGAAAATCTAATAAGGGCCCAGTTTCCCAATGAAGTTGTAAAGTGTTATCTTATGTTACGAGAGGCTGTTTTACTGTATTCATGTAAATGTCTTAGATTTTTAAGGTGCACAACCAATTAAAAATCCGTCAGATTTAACCCTTTGAAATAACCAATGACCATGTTTAAAAAATGTCATGGAAGTATAGGTGAAAAATATTTGCTGTATAACTGGGCACAACTGTGACCATTTGGATAGTGTGTTGTATATGGCATTAACATTTCATATGCAGTCATGAAAATTCTTTTATTTTCCAGTCCAGTTAATAACACATTTAAACTCTGTCTTTAATGGTTCCCAGCATTTTCCATTCATATTCTAGTGTGACCATTTTACATATTGAAAAACCCCTGTAACAACACCAGTATACTTACTGAATAATGAGAGCAGGGATAACTGTAAGAAGAGCATGTCTGAATGAGCATATGTTTGGCTTGGCAAAAGTGTGTGTGGTGTGTTTGTTTGTTGTGTGTAGTGCGTGTGTGTGTGTATGTGGTGAGTAGGGTGTGTTTGCGTGGTGGTGTGTTTGTATGGTAGAGTGTTCTGTAGTATTTGTGTGGTATGGTCTAGGCTGTGTTTTTATGCAGTGTGTGTGTGTGTGGTGGAGTGTGGCATGTGGGGTGAGTGGTGCTAAATGTGTGTGGATGGTTCACAAAAGGTTTGAATGGTTTACAAAAGGTTGCTAGGTGGTTGCTAAGGTGAAAATGAAATTGAGCCTATCCAAGGGTTGCAGTCACATGATTACTTTGGTTGCCATATTGGGGACCCACCGTCCGGTTTCAGAGCTAAGAACTAATGTAAACAGATAGGAAAGACGGATACATTTATCTCATATACAGGTCCTCTCCCTGCACTGGTCCACCCCCTACAGAAGCCCACTGCCTTTTTACATCAGGGGGGTAAATTATCACACCGTCTTGCATAATGAGGAGAAAAAGGCCGTTATCTTTTCTTAGCCACATTAGCATTTTAGAAAACTGTATTTTAAACTGTTATGCATTTGTCTGTGCTTGTAACCAAACCTGTGTTTTGAATTATTCATACACAGATCATATAAAAGCACACAAGCCACATTTTAAGTCTAAGTATTTTCTGCATTTGGGGCAAATAATCAGACCTTGTTGTCCCTGTGCACTGAGAGTGGAACAAATTCTTGGAGGATAATATTTTATTGTGACTGTCTGGCTCAAATATTTCCCTGTTTGGCTAAAATGTTAATAAATTAGTTCACCATGTCTGAAAGGGAGAGTGATGTTTCTGTGCTGCAGCAAAGCCAAGGATGAATCACAAGTCTCCCTACATCCTCTGTAGGGCACAGTGTGAGTCATACTATAACCGTTTCTGCACTCATGTAGTGCATTGTATGTTGAAAATAATTTTAGTTTGTTTAAAGTTAACTTTTCCTTGTCAAATTAGTGAACAGTCTGAGTGCAGTATATTTAGAGTTGCTATGTGTGATGTACACTATGTAGGGAACATGACACTATTTGGGTGTCTGAATTCCTGTACTGATTGATCAAGGCGAACAGATCTCTGTTTACAGATGTGATGCAGATAAATGTGTCAGGGTTTCTTACTTATATTTCTTTAAAATTATGGATAGAAACAATAAAACCATTTAAATGTCACAGGTTTTATGGATGATGTGTAGCAGATTCTATATGCTGTGTCATTACCTTTAACCCATGGATTGGCCACTGGTTAAAATGCAGGGTGTCAAATCAGCCCAGTATATGCTTGGTCCATAACTCTTTCCTACAATGAGAGCAATGGAGAGAAGTGTAAAAGAAAAGATGCCATGAGCGTTCTTTCTCAGCTGGTTTGTAACCATTGTGACATCATCAGTGTGACCTTTCTGAATGTTCCACCATTCATTCCTATCATAATGTATGATAATTTGAAGAAAACTATAAGTTCAAAAAGCTAAAAGTTCTATATTCGTGTCATATTTTGTGATAGCTCACAAATATGATCTGTACAGATGTTTAAAGCTTCAAAGTTTCAATGCATTTATGTGTTTAAATCTATGCTACTGGTTTTACAGGGATGCCAGATTTGGTTGTTATATATATATGTAGGAAGAGCAGGTTGGATTTGACAATAATAAAATAGCAACCATCAATGTATTTTAACATTGTTACTTTAGTGGAACCTGTACTGAAACATTAAAATTGCAACTTTATTTAAGATCTGAACCTGTACTTTACTGCAGCTTTCATTGTTACATAGTCACTGTGACATTTTAACACAATATTCACTATGAACTTTATAGCATTTGATTAATTCACATTGACCATAAAGACAATAGGATACTGGTAACCTGTGGAATATGCATTCAAATAGAGGTCTACACAAAAAAAAAATTATAAAAAAATATAATATTATAGAGGCAGACTTCAGAACCAAATCCTCTCTTTGGTATATCTTAAAGTACTCAGTGGGCAGTGGCACTTCACATTCCTTACAAGCAGTGTGTTTGTCACTATGACGACTTCTCTGGAAGCAGTGGATTGTCTTGACTAGCCTGTGAGATGCTTTGTCATATCTTGCCTGATCTTCAACAGTAGGAACCAATAGATATCTCCTTCTATGGCTCAGGGATTTTTTGACAGACTTTTGCATAAGAGATTGTGCCACTATCCACGGGGTGAGCAGTGTGATGGTCCCTCTCATTATATCTCTGGAAAACAAATGAAAGACATGTAAAGATGAGGCAACACCACTTCTTAAACCTGAGTTAGATATGGTATCTTGAAACCTATAGTTCATAAACATAAACACCACTCATGTGCTCCCTGTGCTCTCTGAGACTTTGTCAAAGTACTTTAGTGCTTATTCCATCTCTTGACATAGGTCTTACTGCATTTCTCTCCATGTATGTTGTCACTGTGGCAAAGATATTTTCTTTCCAACGAACTAGCATCTTGTCACCTTTGTTCAAAACCTCAGAGATTCCCTGGGGTAACTTCATGAAGTCTTTCTGTGGCTTGTTTGAGATTTCAAGCAGATGATATTGCCTCATTGTTCCAAAATTCCAGTACCATCCTTTTGTCATTTATTGTGGCGGCATCATGAGGCAAGGCTCCACAGTTTGGTTTACCTCAAATCCTCACTATCAAAATCATGAAGAACAGCATTTTTCAGTTTGAGGGATAACTGCAATGTTGCATGCCTTTATGATCACTGATGGGATTAAATGGATTAACAAAATAAACATGATATCAAAATAAACATGGTATCAAAATGTTTAGCATTAGTGTATATCCCTGCTGGATTCAGTAGAACGTCTGTTCAATTCAAGACAGTGAAGTCTAAGAAATTAGTTTTATTACCTGTTTCTCATACCCTATGGAATTTTAAAAAACATTAAATAATATTAAGATATGAGTTCTGAGTTGGATAGTTTGATTTGTGCTTTTCCATTTTTTCTTTTGTTTGTTTTTTGTCTGTATCCTTGTGTTAGTAATAGCTTCTTGACAGATACATGTCCTTTCAGGTCCATGATGTGGTCCACTGGAAAAATGGTCATAAACATATGCTGTCTAAAATGAATATGGAAATATAAGACACTTCACCTTACATTAGTAGCTTGTCAGCCACATAAGCATTGTTTTCTGGTGACAGGGCATGGCCTTGCATCATTTTCTGGGGCCTATTTCAGATGTCTGGCATGGGACATTGGCCTCAAATGTTCTACACATTTACGAGAACTTCAAGATGATGTTGTTGGCTGTCGTAGACCTTTCAGAAGACAGAAACACTTTCTTACACTCAGATCAACATCTGTAGTGTACATTGGAGGCCTCTGTAACTATACAACCAACTCGACCACTGTGGGGTTAATTTATTGCTGAGGATTTTGCTGTGTGGAAACATTGCACACCTGGAGTTAAACCTCTTAAAATAATGGCATCACCAGCCAGTTCTTGAGCCTCTGTCAGTTTGTAGAAGGCTACCTGCAGGTAAGGGAAACACTGAGGTAAAGGCTCCATATTAAACTATTTATGCTAGGTTTTCTATTAATCTGACTTATTACTGCAAAACAATTTAACTATAAAATACCCTTTGACATTACACTGTGTTTTGTTATTGGCTCTTTGTTTGGCTCAGCCAAAAATAATCCAAATATTTTATGTAATTCCCAGCTTTAGTATTACTATATAGAAACATGTTAGTACAGAATGTACACAGAAAATATTTCCAATATTTTACAGATAATTGTTGTTTCATCATTGATTCACTTTTTATATGAATTGGTCCAGTGCCTACCCTGAATCACTGGGCATAGCGCAGGAACATACACTGAACATGACCTTAGTTCATCACAGTGTATCACATATTAATACCTATGAGCAATTTCACGCAACAGCACATGCACCCCAACCAACTCCCAGACAGTTACCTGAGGTTGGGACCGATACCACAACCCCAGGACCCTGGAGCTAGGTTGTAGCAACACTACATGTTACACTACCATGCTGCCCCACAACACCTTTGCTTTTAATTATAATTTTCAGTAATTTGAGAACAGAGGATACTAGTTACTGTAGTGTTACAAGTTGGATTTTTGCTGCTAAACAGTCTCGTCACCATTGTCAGATTCTACTTTTCATGGTGCAGTATACATTATTAATAGGAGACAGATCTAGACTGCAGGCAAACCAGGAAAGCCCCAAGGACTTCCTTAGAAAAGATGTTGCCTTGATGGCATCATGTGTATTTCTAAAATCCCAATATATGTCTCCACATCAATAATACTTTTATACAAATACAATTAACCACACCATGGTCCCTGATGCACAACCTGTGGAGGATTAGTTTGTCTTTGCTACAGAGAAAGCAACATCTGTTTTTCCCCCAAAAACAAACACATGAACTAACAAACAGACTCATCTGACTGCAGCACACATCTCTGTCTTTTGGACCATCTGAGAAAAACTTGGACCCAAATACTTCATTGTGATTTTACACAGAATTGATATATGGCTTTCTCCTTGTGTATCCGAGATTCAGGTTGCACTTCTTAATTGTCTTAAGTGACAATTTTACAGTGACAACTGTAGCCTGACAGTTTCACATGTGATGCGGTCTGAGGTCTTAATGGTCATGCATAGTGGGTTCCAGTCTTGTTCTACATGGACTGAGATTTTTGGTTTTCTTTAATCTTTTGACAGGTGAAAGAGGAAGTTTGGCTGAAAGTGATGACACATGACCTTTTTATTCTTTGGGTGCTCCTGTTATAGCCAAACCTGTTACCATCACCTGTTACCAATTTGCTTGCTTATTGTGACATGTCACACAGTGGGCAAGTAAATATCTGTAAAATCTTATTTTGCCCCATCACAAATTGTTTTATATGTTGCCGGCATCAACCTCTAAATTTCTACATATTTACAAAATAAAATCTAATTATTAAGTTAAAATACTGGAAATCTTCACTTCGTACTTTTGCCAATTCAATAAATATCCAAGAGAATGAAAAAACAAACAAACAAACAAACAAAAAAAGAAAATCAGGATTCTTGTGGCATTTTAAAAAAGTCACATATTTTCCTGACATTGGGTTTATATTCTATAAATGTAACATATTTTGATTATGTACAGTACTGTGCAAAAATCTGAAAATATTTTCAGTCACAACACACATTCCAGTCAAATGATTTGCAGCATCAGGACAATAAATGGAAAATATTTACTGAACAGGAAGTTTCAGTTTTTCATCCTTCAAATCTGGAAGGATGTTTCTAATGCCTTCAAATGCAGTCTCAAATGTGTTCAGTTATACTGATAGCTGGCCTTTGGACCAGCTGAATGTCTAAGAAATCTTTGTTTGATTTACATTTTTGTCATTTTTCCTTATGACAAATACACAGGGGTGTAAGAATGAATAGAAAACCTGTAGATTTTTTTTCCAGATCCGAAACAACAGTGGGTTTTTTTTTCTCATCAAAGATGAAAGATTTAATAATAATTTATCTCTTGGTGACCATTTCAGTGGTGTAAAGGGTCTTGCTCTCAGATTGTACTACAGTTTTGGAAATTCTGTTGATGTTGTTGTTGTTGTTGTTGTTTTTAGAAATATCTCCTAAAAAATTAAACATGGTTTACCTGGAAATTCAATTTATAAGTGATGTCTCTGACATTGACACTGTATTCTGTGCACTAGTTACCTTGAAAGTTGTTTATTTTTGACATGCCGTTAAAACATTCAAGCAATTAAAAGGATGGGCTATTTAATAACGTATGTATAAAGCAAACAGTAACTGAAGCATACAATCCAAACCAAATCCTAATGTGTTACTTTAACACAGAGCTGAAGCTGCCTTTTATAGAAAGAAATTGTGTCCCATCTACCCCTCCCCCCCCCTTTATTTTATAGGTAAATGTATTACAACAACATGCACCACACACACCCATAAAAAGTCAACTAAATTAAATGTAAATATATTAAAATTAAATACAAATAAAATAAAAATTTAAAGTAAAAGTCTTTAATTGGTTCAGGATTTTTCTCATGTTCATATTCTCTGTTCAGTATGCGAGTTACACCACATTTCCCAGTACACTCTTGTTCAGACATTAGTAGAACAACAGAGATGAGCACAACCTCCCTCCCGTATATAGCCTACGTCTATATTAATGAATTATATACTCAGCGATCCGTGACCTTAAAACCATAAGAAGAGCCGCTGGGGGCAATGGGTGGGGGTTGTTTGTTGGGCGGGGTGGAGGTGCTGGGGTCTTCTGAACTCTCTATCGGACTCCTGTCACACACAGCCCTTCATTCGTCTTTCACGCACAAGGCGAATTCATTAAGGAGAAACGCACGCGCTCTAATTGAATGTCAAACAGAAACTGGTATGCAAATAAGACCACACTTCCCCAATGTTAGCAATGTTAGTGGCCTCGTGGAAAATATACAGATTATTATAACCGCGTTTTTTATGCTCCGTTAAGTTTTAATAAATTTGGTATACGCTAAAAAAAAAAAAAATGATGCATTTGTGCACTTTAAGTATTGATCCACTGTCCCCTGGAGTGCACTTCATTTCACCAGTCATTTATCAATGAATAAAAAAAAAATAATAAAAATAAAAAAATAAATAAAAAACAGCAAAACGATGTCACGCGCGGTGCTGTTTTGAACAGTGACTACTGCAAAAGGTCCTGTGATTGGAGCGAGACTAAAAGGGCATAGAATAACTCAATATCTCAGTTATATTTTTCTAAATACAAAGGCCAATAACGATAATATTTATAATCATCATCATCATTTAACTTTTACTTTTTAATTAATATTTGTTTTATTTTATTTTCAACCTTTTATTTCTACCTGATTATTTTTCATGACAATATTACTAAAAGCTGTTTTAAACAAACATTTTATTAAACACTCATATTTGAGATTACACTGGCTATTGGTCCTTTAAGGAAAAAAACAATTAAATATTCATCGAAAGTTTCGTGTGCGTGTCGTTATTATTATTATTATTATTATTATTATTATTATTATTATTATTAATTTATTTTAATTTTTTTTACCGCGGGTTGCAGCTGTAGTCAAGAATTCATTTCTAGACGATTGTGTTTGTGTTTGGGTTCGTTATCAATCTACAGAGACCTCTGGATGACGAATGGCGCTGTCAAAGCGACGCCAGTCAAAACATTTTACCACCGCTCTCACGCGGAATTGTGTAAAATAGGCTACCCAAATACCCTACATGTAGATACACAGGCCCTATCCAAACACATAGAATTTTCTCAAGAAAGGAAGAGAGAGAGAGAGAGAGAGAGAGAGACTGGGACTGGGACTGGGAAAGTTTTGGTCTGGATAATGAGCAGCAATAACAAAACTGAGGTCCGTTATCGCATGACCAACTAATTTAAAAAAAAGTCCTCAGAACTAATATAGATCTTAGTGGTTAAAGAATATGAAACATTTCCTGGCTTTGTGAAGCTGACAGTTGGAAAAAAACACACTTCACAAACTGAATACATTCCGTTGTTTCTGCCTAAAACAACATCAAATTAATTACGAGTAGTCTTGACTCTACTCTGTGTAGTGCTCTATGTAAGCTGTAAAAGCACGTGTGGAAGAATCTCTCCATTAGAAACGCTACGCACTGTTTGGGTGCAGGAGTAGTGCACTACGCAGGGAGTAGGGAGCCATCAGACACTGGGTCCAAAACGGACCCAAACAAACAGAAACATTTTGACTCAGTCGAGAAGTGTGACATATTTTCGCGCCACTTTCTGCCCTTCGCTGGCGTTCAGCCTCTATGCTCCTTTCCAGGGGGAGACGCGAAAATTGGAAAGAGAGAGAGAGAGAGAGAGAGCGGTGGAGAGGAGTAAATGAAAGGAGGAAAAGAGAGAAGGAGGAGAGGGAGGATAAGTGAGAGGAGGAGAGAGGGGAGAGAGAACAACGTGTGTGAGGAGAAGGGAGGGGTGGGGAGAAGACAGAGAGAGACAGTCGAAGAAAGAGGAAAGTATAGGAGAAGAGAGAGCCGGAGAGAGAGAGAGACGGAGAGAGAGAGAGAGAGCGCGTTCTGATGTTCTCTGTTCAAACACAACACTACACGGAGCGACTCACGGTCAATAATATAGTGATGGTGTAAGAGTCTGGGAAATATAGTCCAATCTCAACGGCCCTCACACACTCGCTCGGGCTCGCAGGGTAAGTTTATTTTATTTAACTCCGACCTATTAAAGGCAGGATATTTGAACTCACAGAAACAGTAAATGTTCAAATATTTCAAAATAAGTGTCTAGTTTCGGTGCTTGTCGTGCCTGTTTACCAGTTCAGATACTGGTAGTTTTTGTGTGGAAATTTGTCAGTTTTGTTTGTCCTTCCTGAGGTAATTTGCCTTGACTTTGTACTTTTAGTTAAGCTAAGTTAGCTTGCTGTTTGGACATGGGAAACTTAAGTAAAAGGCACTCTAGCGCGCAGCAGGTATGTGACACCCCACACACTGCGGCTGCGTCCAAAACCGCGTAATACTTTACTAAATACTGTGCCTAATACAGATAGTGGTGCATTTTTTAGTAGAGTGAGTAGAGTGTGGTGGAATGTGATTTTGGACGCATCCAATGCAAGTGAGGATTTAAAAATAAGTTTTAGAAATAGTTTCGAGAAATTAAAGTGCAAAGTGCAGTTCAAATAGTGGTATTTTTGTGTGGACATGTTTAATTGTCTCCATCATTCCTGAGGTAATTATTGGTTTGGCATTTTCAGGTTGTCTCCATTAAGGTCAACTTACCTTCTGGACTTTCTAGATAAGTTACAGAAACTATGAATTCGAGTTATTTCGGCTACAGTCTTAATTTTGTCTGTCTTTCCACCTCCCAGCGGCGGTAGTGGAGATGCTGAAGCCTGGGGAACCGAGTGGTTCTGCTTTTCTTAAGGTGGACCCGGCGTACATGCAGCACTGGCAGCAGCTTTTCCCGCATACTCAGCTCAAACATGCGGCTCTGGCGCAACTGCCCTTACCGGCGGAAAACGTGCGTCCGCGGCCGAGCCTAGTTTCTTCCTCTTCCTCTTCCACTGCGGCTTTAACTCCCGCCACCTCCTCCTCCTCGTCGTCGTCGTCCTCCTCTCTCTCCTCCTCGTCCTGTTCCTCCTCCTCCGCGGTAGCAGCGGGAGTTTCTCAGCTCTGCGGGCCGCAGGTCGCACTTCTCGGGCACGCCGTGTGCTCCGCGGCGCTACGACTGGAGGAGAGCGCGGCCGCGGGGAAAGAGCTCCTCTCCCCGGACACCTCGAAGTGCGGCTCACGCTTCAGACTCACTTCGGAGGAGCTGGACTATTACTTATACGGACAGCAGAGGATGGAGATTATCCCGCTCAACAACCACGCCGGAGACCTCAATAACCGTACGTAGGGTTTAAACTTTATACAAAGAAGGCCTTAAGCTCACATTTGGGCTATCTGAAAATATTGCTTGTTTATAAGGAGTATACTGATTAAAATAATGATTAACACACACTCAGCAGTGACACACGAATCAACTCTTTACTCACGATGATCATAAAAATGTACACCGCAGAAACGGTTCAGAATTTACTTTACATTAGTTCCATTAAGTTATTATAACTAGCTTATTGTACTTAGAAGACTCTTGGCAACAAAGTGTAGACATAGCATATTTTATTTACGTGGAACTCATGCAAACGTTTGAATTCAATTTTCTGTGTGATTCAACTCAAACATAAACAGATTTAGGAGGACGTTAAGAACTGTAATACATCGGGCGTCGATTTTGGGCACATTCATGACTTTACAAACTTTTTTAAAAAAAAGAAATGATTAGAGACAAAACCCGTCAAAATGTTGAGGCTAAATAAACCACGACCCGGAACCTGGCTGATGACTTATAGATCTTTTTTAAAGACAGTTGTTAAAAACACTTTTTATATGCTCATGTATAGAGGAATTGTAGTTATATATTATGAAAATGTCTATTTATTTAAAATGTACCAATATTAAATATAAAATATAACAGAACAACGAAACACTTGTCTTTATAAAGGGATGAAAAAGACTAACATTGTGAGATGGAGCAGCGCAGCATCAGAGCTGTAGATAATCATTCAGACATTAGTTCGAGTTGTGTATTAACTCATGGTGTCCCTTTTCTGGTTGTAATGAACGGATTAAATCCAGTGTCCTGCGCGCAGGGGAAGGCTCTATTAAAGCTCGCCGTGCCTGTTTATTTGAGGTGATAAAACGGGCCCATCAGCAGTAATCTCCATCGATACGCGCCACAGGCAGATGAGGGATAGGGGGGACAAGCCACAATTAATTGCTGTATAGTTTTGTGGAAGAGAGTGGATCACACATCGATCCTCTCCATCGGCCTCTATTCATCATCCTATCGCGGTGTATGGGAGTCTCCCGGGTTCAGGAACTCACCGCTTTATCTACGTTTGGACAACAACCCCCTCCACCCCCTTCCTCCATATTTCACACCGGGAACGCGCTTCTACAGAGTGGCCCAGAAGAACAGAAACACCCCTTTAACAACAGTGCCTTTTTCAGGCGTTGATTTGGAAAAGCAGTGCTTTCATTTACGTGTTTATCTGAAAAAAGAATATAATAAATGATTAATGCCATAATTCTTTTTAAATAGTCGCGAGTGTTTGCATGTAAAACTATATGGGAATAATATCATTGTAAAGGGTTCTAAGATCAATGTAGTTTTGTAAATGTAACATATTAATATTCTTGCTGATTGACATATTATTTAATAATGTGAATGTGATGGCTGACACATCCACCCAGACTCTAATGAGAAATAGGAATATTTATAGACTTTCAGTTGAGATTTTAAATGTCCCCGCTCTTAAGGAGAGGGAATTTTCAAGAATTATAATTTCCAATAAGAACATAGAGTCTCAGTAATTACAGCAAGAGTCTGTGTGGATTAACTGTATGTTTGTGATCATTTTTGTTCCAAACCTTTTGTAATGTCACCAGATCTCAGGTCTGAATAATTGTACAAAAAGTGGATCGTACAAAAAATAGACAGCAATATGTGGCTTAAAATAATTTTAAAAAATAATCGTTTGATTTGATTTACAGCATCAGGCAGGTGACAGGAAATATCTTAATATTCTTTTTTTTTTTTTATAGGCAAACTTTCAGATTTGTATTTTGATTCACTTGAGGTAGTCAGGGTCTCAGTGGTCAGTAGAGAGTAGGAGTCCCATCTGGGCAGCAGGGTAAATAACGAGTGTCTCTCCTGCTGTGCTGTCCCCCAGGCTGTGACATGTGTGCGGACAACCGTAACGGCGAGTGCCCCATGCACGGACCCCTGCACTCTCTGCGGCGGCTGGTGGGGACCAGCAGCGCCTCAGCAACCATGCCCCCTCCAGAGGTGCCTGAGTGGCTGCGGGACCTACCCCGCGAGGTGTGTCTCTGCACCAGCACTGTTCCTGGCCTCGGCTATGGCATCTGTGCAGCTCAGCGCATCCCCCAGGGCACCTGGATCGGCCCCTTTCAGGGAGTCCCACTACTGCTTGACAAGGTGCAATCTGGAGCAGTGCGCAACACAAGGCATCTGTGGGAGGTAAGGGATTCTTTTATTTTCTTTCCTCAAATTACAGTTGTATGCAAAAATGTGGATACCCCTGGTTTTGTGCCCATTTTCTATTTATTTTATAATTTTTATGAGAATTAATTTTATGAATGAAGGATGATGTCTGTATATAATTATCAATCAAAGTCATGCAATATGACTAAAGCATCCAAACCTTTGCACACAACTGTATATGACCATGTCATGTAGACTGCGGTATGATGCATTCCAATTAATACTGTGAGGAACATTTATTGGGGATACGTTAATCCTTGCATGTTCTACAGTTACCCTATTTGGGAAATAAATCAGTTTTTTAATAGAATATTTAAGTTTTGTTTAAATGCAAACAGCAGGTTGTGTGTCCACTGTAAAGAGGGGAGGTGATGGATGAGAAAATCTCATGCACACGCACAGAGATAAAGGTCACAGCCCTCAGAGATGACCAGCTGTTTCACTTGAGCTGACGAGTGAGAGAAAGAGAGAGAGAAAGAGAGAGAGAGAGAGAGAGAGAGAGAGAGTTAGTAAATTGCCATTTTGTTGAGAACTTTGTCCAGAACTGAACCAGCTAATACAGTCAGAAGTTATGTTTTGAGTTATGTTTTGAGTCTAATTGTAGAGAAGAACAAATAAAATTTAGAGGCATTGTACAGCACACAGTGAGTTCATGTAGACTAACTTTTATATAACATTTATTAGTGCATACTGAAAATGTAACTTAAAAACCTGCTTTTGAGAAGCCCAGAACATGTATACTTTTAGAAAGAGAAGTTATTCATATACTGTGGTGCTCTCCATCCAAATACAGGTTGCTGTTGTAGAAGCCCCCACAGACAGAATAGAACACTATTACTTGTTATATATGTTCTGTGTGACGCCATTTTAAACACTTGCTCGGCCAGACAGGACCGTAAAAATTCCAGTGGTTTAAACAGAACTGAGGTGGGTGAGGGAAAGAAGTGAACCCAATATTCCAAGATACACCAACCAAGCAGACCTGTCTTGCTTAGGGGCTTGTGATGTGTTGACTAATCTTATATGTGTTAAGAAAGTGTAAAACATGAAAATTTAAGCTCAGAAACTTTCTGTGCTGTGCAGCGCTGGAAGTGTGGTAGCTGTGCGTTTTTGGCCCACAGAGCTGTAAAGGGACAGAGTGTAACTGTTGAAACATCCTCTGGAATGTCTCACTGATCACTTTTAATGGAGAATTAATCACAAGCTAATCTTGATAAATGGTGCCAGAAGATGTTGTCATGCTCAGCATTGGTGCTTCTTTTTCAGTAGCAAACTGGAATGATATATTTATAACAATAGCCTACCTATTTACTTAACATCAGAGCAAAACCCTATACACTAAATACTGTAAATTAACGGAAATTAGGTGCCAATTAACAAAAATGTGCCTTTATTTATTCTATCTCGAGTTCACCAATAGGGCAATGTTTAGAAAACAACAAACAACACGCAATAAACTTTTATACATTTTTTTTAAAAATTATTTTTAATTAGAAAATCATTTGCTAACACTGGAAAATTATTGCTAAGTGTTTACAAGTGTAGTCTTCCTATTTTATATTTTTTATTTATTTTCCTTTTTTCCATTTCTTATACCACAGCAAAGGTTCCAGTGGAAAAAAGGGTAGAACAGAATAGATGAATATGTCTGTATTTCCTGCTTATGTAATAAAGGTTATCTGCTTAGCAGTCCCTAGAAACACTGCTTGTAAGGTTTTTTATATTTCACAAAGATACCCAAATATGCCTCATATCTCCTGATGCTCCAGAGCAGTTGGTTTATTGCACTAAGTCAAAGCAGCAGATTTCAACTTTAATTATTTTTTAAAGTTTTATTAACATTGGAGTTGCTCCATTATTTTAACAATTACCTTTATTCTAAGCCTTTAGGAAACACAGTCCTCTACACTAACTACTCATAGCTGAATTTACAGTGTTCATACTACCTTTACAATTAGTATGAGCTAAACCTGTATGTGTAGGCAGAATAGAGGGCTTCAGGCATTTGCGTTTTCTGTTGGTATTGTTTTTATTTGTATATTTGTGGTTTTTTTTTCTTAAAGTGACAGTAATGCTTTGAACATACAATATGGAATTTCCAGCCAATGGCACACACACATATATATATATATATATATATATATATATATATATATATATATATATATATATATATATATATATATATATATATATATATTGGCCACAGAATAATATGCATATAACTTTGAAAATATATCATTGATGTAGCACACAACTTGTAATGTTTTAATCTTTTGTATTGACCTGCACTAGCAATACTATTAGGCTTTATCCACTAAATATGCAGGGTTTTTACATGGGTATGATGGGAGGCAAGGTGCTTAAAAAAGAAGGATATCACAATTCATTCTCATTTAAAAGCTAAATACTGTACAAGTGTTATTATTACCTAGTGAAAATGATCCTATACGTCATACACAGTGTGGCACATTTAGGCTATAACATAACTCACAGTTGTTTTGCTTTCTTAGCTAGTATGTGGGTTTGTCAAATTTAGCTTCCTGTAGAGTAAACTTTTTCAGACTGTCTGGAATGTTTTTTTTTAATTATTAGCATTTATTTTAACATAATATATTATGCTTTTATCATTTGTGTTAAGGAATATTAAATTCGTATTTTTTTAATACCTGTCATTGTATGTTGTGCTGTTGCCCTGAATTATTAATCATGTATCACCACAGTTTTACTGTAAATCTGGACCTCACAGCATATAGTAACAATTAAAATGAAGATATGCAATTTGCCATTTAAATACACATAAAGATAGAAAATTTTGTTCAGGTCAGCGTGATGAAGTCAAGTGCTAAGGGGCAATCTCATAGGAATAATATTTTTCAGTAGTAGCTGGAGGATCACTGGCTTTGCCCTTGTATGAGCTATCATTGTGTGAACAGTTCGACTACAGTGATATCATCCCTTAGGCAGGCACTGCTGGGTGTTCTAGAGTAATAATAAAGTGCCTAGGCCATAGGCCAGGATAATTATTTTTATTTTCTGTGTGCCAGAATGGAGATGACTTGTTAACGTAGGTTCACTGACACAGAAAGCTCCATAATTTGTCATTTAAGTTATTTTATGCTCCATTTCCCCCTTGATCCAAGGCTCTGTTGTGTGAGAAAGCATCTTGATGGCAGAACAATTTCATTTGAAATGTATCAGGCTTTACAAGGTAAACACTGGGCTTTTAGAGGGATGTTTTTTCTCGCCATTAGATTCAATAGTGCAAAAATAGGTGCTGAAAATGGTTTAATTTGGAAATAAGGCATGTTGGTATGTATGCTATTAAGTTTGCAAATTTCCTTGCAACATTTTTAGCACTCTTATTTTTAATCCACCAACCTAGAGTTGAGAATAAATTTCATGGTTACCACTTAGAGTGTTTGAATTTCATTTTAACAGATGCTTGTTTTTATTTTAAGGTTTGTGTAGTCTATTATATTACCAGCATCGTCTATGACCCAGGCATTACAATTACAGGTTGAAGCATTACCCACCAAATTTTTGGTCTCAGTATATCTTTTGCACCTAATTTAGGAAAATGTCAGTACATCAACATATTTGCAATGGACGTCTAGCTCAGTGATTTCATTCATACTGTATACAGTCACTCAGACAGGAAATATGCAATGCTTTTTGAGCTTTCAGTGAGGACAAATAAAAAAAAACTCCTATTAATGCAGTCCATAAAATGGATTCCAGTCTTCCCACAGAAACGTTTTGCTTCGGTGTTCATGCTATTTTATATTACTTACTTTTCTGTGCAGTAAGACATCATTTCTAATTTTTGAATCATCACAGGTGCAGATTAACTGGCATAGAGATATGTTTGTTCTTCAGCACCTTGTGATGTACTGTGCGAATCTTAGACACTTATGATTATTATAATTATTTAAAATATTTTATCTTCTCAGTAAGCGCAGTGCTTGTATAAAATCATATATAATTACAATAAATACAAAAATATAGATATATTAAAAGTATAAGGATTTTTTAAAAATTAGTAGAAGTGTTGTGAGGTAGTGTGAAGAAAAATATTTGTTTGCAGATATTCTCCTTGATTGTATGTATTTTTTAAACCAGCAGTACACTTGATTTAATATAATGAAATATTTATTAACAAGTAGGTATAAGTAGGTATTTGATGATAACCTCAAATAATACTGGACTGCCACGAGGGGAATATGGAAAGGGTTAAATCAATTTTCACATACTGAAAGTCACTACTTACTGTAATCTTACTTGTTTTTATTTTAATATATGTTATTCTTTGAGCAAATAAAATCTTACAGCTCAGATAAATAGCTTTTCAAATTTAATTTTCTCAGGCGCATAAGACTTTTGCACAGTACTGGAATTTATTATATTTGTATAAAATAGGTTACCAAAAGATGTGGAGCATTCATTTAACAGTTTGATGCATAAACTATGTTTGTTGAAAACAAAGCTACTCTTCCTTAAAAAAATATTCTCTCTGTCATGGAGTTACAGTCATCATATCTGAGGCTCTCATACCCTGAAGCCATGAATCAGGATGACTATACAATGCTTATGTTAAGCTGCATGGGCAAAGGTAATAAGGGGAAAACAAACATCTACCAGAAGGTGTTTTAATGAATAGATAACAGTACAGCACTATCGCTAGCTGTAGCGCAGACACACTGCATCGCTGCTCAATTCAGCCATTTACATGCCCCCAGCCTGCTCGGCCGATGGCCACTAAGTGTTTCCTCAGATAAGGCAACCCCGTTCCATTACCAAATGTGTTCCATGCTTATGACTCACGCTGACCTTTTTTCAGTGTCTCCTGTGCCACTGAGACATTGGTTCTCTCAGCTCACAGTCTAATGGCTGGAGGGCCCTGATTTACTCGCCATAATAAGGGCTGGAGGTCAAGCGACTGACGGCTGGGTCTGGTTTAGTCTCAGTCGCTCTTCTCTCTCTCTCTCTCTCTCTCTCTCTCTCTCTCTCTCGCTCTCTTGCTCTCTCTCTCCCCTCTCCATGGTCCCAGCCATCGACGAGCAGCTGTTGAAGGACGATTTACAGCATTTGGTCAGTGACAGGGGCCAATCAGCGTGCTGTAAATGTCGGTCCGAAAAGATTGAGCAGTAAGTAAGGCAGTGACAGGACACTACTAGGCCCGATCAATGGCTAGAAGGGGGGGCCACTGAAACATTTAATATCCCACCCCTTTCCCCCACAAGGAGTAAAAGTAAATATGAAGAATTTAAAACAGGTTACGATGTAATGCTATTTAGTGATGTGCACCTACAGCTTCAAATTTTTGTTATTTTTTTATTTCAGTAATAAATGTTTATTTATATGGAACCTTAAATTTGATTACAACATTTCAAATTTCTTTGCACAGAAATATAGGTAAGCAATAGAAAGACAAAAACACCACACTCTAAATGACAATAACAGAACAATTACAAGCAGGAGAAAATGAGCAAAACTACTTCAAGGCATATGCTAGCCTAAACAAATATGTTTCCTTTTTTCCCAGTTCTGCCCTGTGATGCAGCATTGCATTGAAACAAGCTGGATGTCATTATCCCTTTTCTGCTACTTCTTCCATCCCTACAGCAATTCCCATATGGGCTTTTGATTAAAATCCACTACGTTATGCTTTGTGTCTCTCACTGTTAACCATCAGTCACAGCCCACATTGTTTCACACAAACCTACATTTCTCTTAAGGCTTCCAGAACATTAACACTAACAGTTACAGAACCATTAAAATCACATATGAGGAGATTTATAAATAAGGCAATTTTCCTGATTATTGCAATCATTTATGAAATTGATTGCTCCACCAAGCTATAGACAGATTGCAGTAAAGCTATTGACATGGTTCACCTCCGTAATAAACTGGCCCCGCTCCATAAAGTGAGATGTCATTACACCAGAGATTGTTTAGCATATAGAGACATACCAAGGTCAGATATGTTCAGAAATACATAATGTAGCAGATATCCCTTATTGACAGTGAGGGTAGCTTGAGTGGAGACAGTCAGTGAAGAAAATTAACTGTTATGAGCTGAAGTTCATGTGAAATATGACTAAATGTCCTTTTTTTATCCATGTTCTACCAGTGTTTTATTCTATGTAAAGATATGCATGTGGAAAAAGCTGTTTGTATTTTTGTTTTTTTGCATATAACCAGTGTTTTATTCACAAAAGTTGTTAAAGCCTGTTTAATGTGTGATTAGAGTATAGCTCAGCTGGAACTGTCAGACTTTGATGCAGGGCTTAAGAT
Source organism: Hoplias malabaricus (assembly GCF_029633855.1). Lineage (NCBI taxonomy): Eukaryota > Metazoa > Chordata > Actinopteri > Characiformes > Erythrinidae > Hoplias > Hoplias malabaricus. The sequence goes on along the minus strand of NC_089813.1, from coordinate 25,513,198 downwards.
GACATAAATCACTTTTATGGGCTGGTTACTGTAATTCTTACTTAGAGCAGTAACAAGCCTGCCCCACTCAGTGCATTAGTGCACAATGATGCCTATCAATCAAAGTGGGTTTTCTACACAACTTACTATGTATCATGCTTTTTTTTTAGGCCAGTATGGGGAAAAAAACCTGAATCTAAGCAAATCTATACTATATATAGATTCAAATCTATAATCTAGTATCGGAAATCTCAGCAAATGATTCTGTTTTAAGGGAGTGTATGAATAATTAATTAAAAAATAAATAAAATTCAGGTACACATATATTTACATTGCAATTGTGTAGTTCTAAAAAATACCCTGTTTTGACACTCTGATGAAACCCAGATGAACATACCATATTCAATGGCGAAATACAATGCCTCACGCAAATAATCTTTTAATGCCATGAAGTAAAAACACAACATAAACAATCTGCTACACAAACATTTTGTGAGTGAAACAATGCGTCTACTTGAGTTATGTGGTCCAGCTGAAAGTAAAGCAGGGAAATATGGGTCCAGAAGTACCTTCCATGGGTAGACAGATATAAGGAAGAATACGTACATAGGAACTAAAAAAAAGACACAAATTATTAACAAAACAAAACGCATTTATAATTAATTTCCAAATGAAACTGCAAATGTATACAGCTTTTGTTTGTTACCAAAATATATATATACATTTATAGTTTTCTGTTTTCAGACCACTTTATATGCATATTTTTTACAGAATTTAAAAATAAATTTCCTCATGAATTGGAGTAGTTGGAGACTGCGATGTAGGTGTGACCTGTAGAACCATACATAAGAAAATAAATAAACAATCAAGAAACATTCAAATTATTATAGCAAAAATCAATAGAGGAAAAGTTTCTATAGGATTGAAGAACAGTGGTTAGAAGTGAACTCCTATAACAACAATATACTGCTTAAAAACTGTCAGAATGACAGCTTACAAAATAATTCAGGTCTGCTTTCAAGTTTTTTTTTTCTTTTTTTAAACTTTGGAAGCTCTAATTAAGCAAGAAATTAATAAATTAATAAGAAATTAATATTTCTTAAAACATTTTCACATTTTCGTTTTTTCTTACATTTTTACAGAGCTACAATAGAGAACATAAATATTCCTAAATATCAAAGGTACTGCTCATCCCAAATGAAACAATATAAAAAAACTGAAATGACATACCTGAAAAAGGACTGTGATCAAAACACTTATTTTCACATTTCTTGTCTGTCACTTGATACTACATTTCTTAAATATCTGACAAACATTATTTATCTGCAAACATTTGTAGTCATTTTGTAAGATGGCAAATTGCAAGCTGACTGAAACCTTACAACAGTACATTGTCACCGTGGTGGTACCTTTTGCTGTCACTGTGGTGGTACAATCAAGAGTACATATTCATACCTTTAATTAGGGTACATAATTGTACCTTATTCTATTGCAATTGTAGATTTTTAATATTGTGCTGATTTCATACAACCCATTTAATCTCCAGGACCTATATTAGGTTCTCTTATTTTACACAGTTCTATAAGGAAAGATTACAGATATTCACCTCTCCTTCTGGAGAAGAGAATGTAATGTACCTTTAGGGAACACAATTGGACTTTAGCACCACTGTTGTACCTTTAAAGGTACATTTACACAGTGTGTACCTTTAGTGACCAATAATGTACCTCTACCATACTTTTTTTTCTAAGAGTGTAAGTTGATATGATGAAGACTACATGCATTATCTTTTCAGTAAATGCAAGAGAAGTCGGTCATTCTAAGGGTAAAATATCTGGAAATAAAAGATTTACAATACAGTTCATTTTTTGAAGTCCCCAAAACAGATGCCCGTGTAAAACAAATAGACAAGAGAACCAAAAGATAGAGAATGGAATTGGTTCAATGCTGCAGCTGGATTTGCTCACCAATTCAGCACTGAATACCTTGGCATACAATTTTTCACCATCTGAGAAAATTCAGACTGAAATCCCATTCCTCAGTAACCAAGCATAACATCAGCAAAGAATTCAAAAGGCTTGGCTAAAGTTTGCTGAAGGTGTTATGTGGATGGAGGAGTATAAGTCCAAAGTTTACTTTAATGCTGAGAGCAAATTTAATGTACTTGGATCAGATGGGAAACATGTTTGGTGTTGAAATGTGGAAAGACTGAACATGACATTTGTGAAGAAGCCCATTAAATATGAAGGAAGAAGAGTCATCATTTGGGTAATGTTTTCATCAGATGGAATTGGGCCCTTTATACAGCTGCATGGCAAGGTGAATGCAAATGTTTATTGGATCTCTTTCGACAACAAACTGGTGTTAACAACACACTGTGAACATCTGAGTCAGACTGTAATTATTATGTCCCTTGTCACAATGCACATAGGTAAAGCACTACCTTGCAAGCTGTTAATATTGAAATAATGAAATTGCTGGCAAAGATTTCTGATTTAACCCGGTTGAGATTTTCTGGTAGAAATGGATTTCATTAAAGACAATGCTGTGTCTAAATCTGCTACAGTTACAAAATGGTAAAAAAGCCTAGAAAATTGGGACAGAAAGTTCATCATCAAAAATGTATTTAGGTGCTTTCTTCTGCTAATGTGAATAACTATTTTCAAAGTTTGATCATACTTCTTGATCTTTGATTACAAATTTGATATTTCTTTGTTTATATTGTGATATAAAATATAGTTCTGAAAATCAAATGCATATAAATGAAAAAGTGTCATTTTGTAAAATGACTGGCCTTCATGTCATCCATATCGGTCTCCTGTGACGTATCATGAAGAGAGGAATCAGACAATGGTGACCATGAACAGCTGAGCAGCTGAGGTCTTGCACTAAACATAAATGGGCAAAAAAGCTTACCTGTAAAGCTTTGCGTGCATATTTCCCCGAATGATTAAATATAAATTATGTAATTAAAAAGAAGTATACTATAAGCACACTGGAAACCCACTGTCCCTGCATTCCATAAAGTTTTGCAGGCCCAATATTTTAAATTTGTTAATTTAACAAATACTATCAAGTTGTTCAGCAAAAACATTTTAAACATTTACTTTGTAGTTTTATTCATTCGTTCGTTCGTTCGTTTGTCTGTTCAAATCTTTCATTTGTTCATAACACTTTAGCCTGTTCAGAGCCCACCCACAATCACTGAGCGCAAGGCATAAACACACCCTGGACGGGGTGCTAGTTCATCGCAAGGCATCACACACTTACATGTTCATCTATAGACTCTTCTGGAAAACCAGTCCACTTACCAATAGGCCTGGACAATAATTCAGTATCAATATATATCACAATATAAAATGTTTCAGTAACAATAATATTTTTTTTTAAGCACAATTTACAATATTTCATTATACATTATTTACCACACATGTCACTGACTGATATTAATTGCAAGGCATGCCTGTCAGAACATTGCACTCCACCTTAAATATAGTTTAAAAATTTTAATATTGGCAAACACAAGAGGTTTATGTTTGATGCTGATTTCTTTTTCTTGTTCAGTTTTTCTGTGGCTTTTATTTTGTTCATATCAATGTCGGAATTCTTTCATTTGTGGCACTGTGGTGCAACAAGGAGTGCTGCCGTCACACAGCTTCAGCGAGGATTTTGGTGAGTTCTCCATGTGGGTTTCCTCCTGGAGCACTCTGAACTATGAATGAATGAAATTAATTATTTCATCCATCCATCCATTATCTGTAACCGCTTATCCAATTCAGGGTCACAGTGGGTCCAGAGCCTACCTGGAATCATTGGGTGCAAGGCGGGAATACACCCTGGAGGGGGCACCAGGAGCACCCGGAGGAAACCCACGCAGACACAGGGAGAACACACCAACTCCTTACAGACAGTCACCCGGAGCAGGAATCGAACCCACAACCTCCAGGTCCCTGGAGCTGTGTGACTGCGACACTACCTGCTGCACCACCGTGCCACCCCTTAATTATTTGATATTGACTGAAATTAAGAAATATATTATAATATAGATTTTGGCCATTTCATCTATCCCTACTTAGCAGCATGCGTTTTTGGACCATTGGGGAGAACACAGCACCCTCCTCACAGACGGTAATATAAGGTGGTGTTTCAACAGACAATCCCAGAACCCTGACACTCCACAGTGCGACCTTTTATTTGTACTTCTGTTAGTTTAATATAGTTTCAGGAGAACTATACATTTACTGGATTTCTGTACATTTTAATTATTCTATTCTGATTGTTTAATTAATCACAGATTATTGTTTAATTGCACTATTTGGAAAGGTTGCATGCTTCACCTATATACATTCCACTCATTTTAGGATAATTGTGGGTTAAATGTAAGTTGTTCTCAACATTTAGTCATCACTGTATACAATTTTATTATTGTCAAAATAATTTGAAATGGGCATAACCACATTCAGTGATTTATGGCTGTTATTAGAAACAAGACATTCTGGCTACGTATAATGAATGTTTTGATGGTGCTCTATCGCCTCTTGATCTGGGGATAGAGGCTGCTGTTCAGCAGGACACTCTGGAGCAGCTCTAGCATCAAAGGCCTGAGGACAGGCCTCCATAGGCTACAGAAATGAATGAACTGTCAGGAGTTTTTCAAGTGGATTCATTTTTAATGTGCCAGGGTTCATGTGCACACCCATGCGTACGTATGTGTAAGCGAGAAAGAGAGACTTTGTAGGGTTCAGTGGTATTATTTGATCGTAATAATGGGCTGTTATTTTAAAGTGTATGAAAAGCTGTGTGTTTTTATAAAATTGTTTCATATATTCAGTAGCATATTTAACCACAAAGCACTGTGGACTTTCAATATTGTTCATCACCAGATTTACAGCTCTAATTTGGATGTTACACATATCCTGTTTAACCAGTATGACCACATGTAATAAACATGCTACAAATGGTAACCAAATGAGATCATGACTGCACTAATTAAGTACAAATATATCCTTCAGGCACTTAGGATTTAAATTTGGTTAGATTTACATTTTGGACTGATTTCATTTTTTGAGTACTATCTGTCTTAAGTCTCTAACTGAGGAATTATATCAATTTATTTGAAGGTTTTGGAGGTCTGGTTAATGCATTACTGAATAGCCAATCATCATATTATATTACAGTCAAGAAATTGTGCCCAAAACAGCACATTGGCACCATAGTAAATATATGTACTTTTTCATGTTGGTTATCATATTTATCTAAAAAGAGCTAAACAACCCAGAAATCAAGCATTTCTGTGTACGATTCGATAAAGCAGCTGGAAGGTTGGGCTCAGGGCATGTGTAACAAACTGCTTCGCTGTAAGCAATGTTGGAGCATTCTATCATGCTGTCAGAGGCTGTGGAGGTTCACTAAAAAGCCATGAGGATAAGCAAGGGGAATGACTGCAGACAAACTGGATGTCAGAGACTCAGTGGGGTCAGAGGGGTCTCCAAATCCCATTCATTCAGCCTTGCTTCAGTGACAAAGCAGGGCATTTCTTACTTCTGTGTTAGGAGATGGATGAAGCAAGGCTTAGATAGAGATGTTGAGATATGTATATATATATATATATATCGAGATAGCGAGCAAGAGGAAGTCTTGTTGTTTTGGTTTTTGGTCTTAGAAATGTTTTTTGTTCCACTAGTGATTTATTTGATTTGATTTTATTTCCTCTGGAATTATTAAACATATATAAACATAGCAATTAGGATTTTGTAGCATAGCTTTATTAATTTATTTATTTTAAGGCATACAAACCTGCAATGTCTATAAAAGGAATGTAAAAACTTCAGTAGTAGAATTAATTTCTCCCGTTGCTTTTTTTGTCTGTACCAATGCTCCACATATTTTATAAAAAAAATTATATTTTATCATTTATTATCTGTTTTAAAACATTATGCACATTCTTCCCTGAAAACTTTATCAATTACATAATGGGAACTTTATATAACATATAATGCTGTACCACTTAATGTACATTTTTCTACCTGTAGTTACTCACATTGTAAGGAAGCAAACAGGCCTATTTATATAGTTAAATATTACTTATAGTATATTATTATAGTATATTAGTTATGATTTTTCTTCTGCATATTCATTTTTACATTTTACAACAAAAGCATACAAGTTTTAAATTTTTTTCTGACTTTTTTGTTTGTTTGTTTTGTGTATGAATATTTTTACAAGTTTAGGTTATATTTTATACACTCTCTTTTTTATCTTTTAGATATATGACCAGGAGGGAACTTTACAGCACTTTATTGATGGAAATGAGCCGAGTAAGTCGAGTTGGATGAGGTACATCCGCTGTGCCAGACACTGTGGGGAACAAAACATGACAGTGGTTCAGTACAGGTAAAGAAACATCTTTTAAAGTTTCAAAAATTCAATTTGAAATTTGTAAAGTTCCTTCCATTTATGCCCTTTTTATTACATGTTTTAATCCACAAGAGCCCAAACTCATTTCACATTGTATATTGAGAAATATAAAACAGACCAAAGAAACAACCTGGAACACATTTTTTTCATATTTCCTGAAATATTCTATAAGTATTTTTGGGATAAAATACAAAAGAAACATAAACATCCCCACAACAATTTGGTATTTAATATTTTTTTTTCTTGAAATGGGATCACAATGGGTCGTATGAACCTTATTTCTAAATAATTTAAATCATAAAAATGTTGAAATACATCTTTTAGAAACAAAAATATGCTTTTAAAATAAGCATTTCTAAGGTCTCTAATTGTCATTCTGTAAATGAGGCGTGTATTTTTATGAAGTAGGAGGGGTTTGGTATATGTGTATATTACTAGCTATGCATATCAGCAGGCAGTTTGAGGGCATGAGATGGTGTTAATCTTTTGAATTACATCACTCAAAGGGATTAATCTGTATACAGCTTCAATGTGTATCTTCAAGTCTTTCAAGTATCTACATAAACTGTTTATATGTGTCATTTTACTTTTAAGACAATGCGACAACGTAGAGTTCTAAATAGGTATACACACAGAGGATTGTAGCTGTAAGGCGACTCAGAGGTGAGACCTTCCTCACTTTCAGACTCTACTGTGCATACATATACTATACATTAAGCACAGACTGTGAGGAGTTTTTCCAAGTTGTGCACGCTGTACAGTGGGATGTCCTCTCCGTCAGCTGGATTGAGTTCCGCATGTTATGATTTGCAATATCTAAATGGAATTCTCTTCAAAGCGGCCCATGATTGATCGACCCCGAGCTGGCTGTTTTGTTTTGTTCTGACAATAATGTCCATTGGCATGTGCTTCACTTCGCTTGCACTGGGGACGCCCCGCCGTTGTCTTTATGAGTCATCCAACCACAATACTAAATACATGTCAGCGCGGGAAATGTTATCCAAGACGGAGAGGAAAAAATGGCCTTTGATGTGCTTGGCCAGTGCAGAGTTCTGTGCACATTTTGGAAGTGACGGCAGCGTTGTAAGAGATGGTGTTCGTTTACACTCGTTCGCCCTCCTCTGAAAGTGTGCGAGACCACCCATTGCTCCAAAAACAGCCCTCTTTCAGCGGCCAACTGAGTCATTTAGTCCGAGTACATTTATTTGTGTGCTCCAGTGTTTATGTTAAGTGAAGCCAAACTGAGAGACGAACTGTTACAACGGTATAAAGTACATGGTATAGTCTTTTTTTTTTTCCTTTCATGGGTTATGAGATGATTTTGATTTATAGGATAGCCCCTTGTTTTATTTTGGTGTAATGGTGGAAAGAATTAATAAAATTCACAGACTTCAGCAGCTCTGCAGAGACCAAAGGAGTTTATTGCTAAAAATTTGAAACGCCCCATCCCAGTTTAAAACTCTTCTGATGCATTAAACAAACAAAATCTGCAATAACACATTTTGTGAGTATTACAAAATGTAAAAAATTAAATGAGTATAAAACATAAATATTACTGTTTGAGTGCGGCCTCAATTGGTGCTAAATACTCCTTAGGTTTAAATTGTAGTGGCACATATCCTCATGAGTTTATATATGCTGTTATATTGGGAAAAAAAACATTTTTTTATGGGTGTCCTAAATAAACATGCCTCACATTTTTCTTTGTAAATCTTCTGTAGACATGACAACATTCTGACATGATTCTTCTGCCTCTGTAATTGCTGAGTTATATGCTGACTGCTGATAAAGTACCAGTCAAATGTTTGGGCACGCCCACTCAGCGAGGTTTCCTTTGTTTTGGCCCATTTTCCACATAATGTGACTCTACAGTACCAGTGAAAAGTAAGGACAAATTCCCATTAAATGTTTTTTCTGTGTTTTTTTTTAAATATATTTTCTACATTGTAAATGAATGTGGAAGACATTAAAACTATTAAGGTACACATGAAATTATGTAGTAAACAAAAAGTGTCAAACAAACCAGAATATGTTTCATAAATTAGATTCTTCAAAGTAGCCATCTTTTGCTTTGATGACAGCTTTGCTTACTCTCGGCATTCTCTCAGTCAGCCTCTTGAGGTCGTCAACTGGAATGCTTTTCAGTGAACAGCTGTGGCTTCGTCAAGAGTTAATTTGTAGAACTCCTCATCTTCTTAATGTGCTTTAGACCATAACTTGGGTTGTGCAGAGGTAGGGGCTGGTACAAAGTTCTATACAGTGAACAGCCCCATTCCACTAATAAGAAGATGTGTCCAACTTTTGATTGGTGCTGTATGTATGTATCTTCTACTACATATATATTCTGTACTGTGTATATGCTGCTTGGTTCTGTCTGTTCTTTTGTATTAATTATTTTCTCCTAGCTTTTGCATATTTGGTAAGTTATTTAGTGTTGTGTAGTATTCCTTTCTTTATGTTGCCCCATGTTCATGGAGTACTGTTGTCTTCATTCAGTGTGTAATGGTATATGATTGGGGCAACAATAAAACCTCTTGATTTGACAAATGATTCATAGAGAGAATTATGGAAAGAGGGAAATAGAGTGAATGTCTCTTTGCAAAGTGAACAGTATGATTGACACATATCCTGTGATCATGTTTTCAGGTCTTGTATATTCTACCGGGCTTGCATGGACATTCCTCGAGGAACAGAGCTTCTGGTCTGGTACAATGACAGTTACACTTCCTTTTTTGGCATCCCCCTGCAGTGTATCGCACAAGATGAAAACTGTAAGTCTTGCTTTTCTGACAGGTAGACAGTGCCTCATTCACTAAGCTACTAGATATGCAATAATAATTTAAACACATGAGGGCATGCTACTACATGTTTTGTGTATTAAAAAGACATTAATGAGAATATTGCCAAATAAATCTGAGTTTTACAAAAACAAATCACAACCGCAAGGAATGTTATTGGGCATTGAACAGTTATTCCCATTATTCAAGAATTTCACCATTCTTACACTCAACTTTAGGTTTAGTTCATCCAAAAAAATTATTTTTTTCACATAAGACATGGTGGTAGGCCAGTCAAGTTTACAGTAATGGAAGTCAGTTGAGTGTCTCTGGTTTTTGAACTGCCTTATAAATCTTAACTTGTATTTCAAATATGGACGTTGGAGATTAACAGTGGTGGTGCATTTTAGGTAAAATATATTTAGGTCTCCCAGGAATTCATGAAACATTCCGAAATGTTTTTGGATGTACTTCTTGAGGTAATACATCTTCTTTGAGGCAATACATTTCCTCAACATAAACGAGCATTTACCACATACAGTTAGGTCTAGTGTTTGTTGAGTCCATTGGCCAGTGGAACGCCTGGACATCTGACAAAGTCTGACAGTTTAGTGTTTATATGAGAGACATTTTATGACTTCAGTCTGGTTGCTGTTGTGTTTAGACAACTCCCCCTCCCTCCAAACTGTTCTCCAAAGTGTACAGTATGATTTGATAGATGCAATACTGAAACCAAAAGAAAAAAAGCACCACACAGCCAGAGCAATAAGCTCTTGCCTATGGTGGAATGTACCCTAGTACTTTAGGTCAAATGCATACATACTGGATAAAACTGTGTACGCAAATGTTTTATCTAGACCAATAGAGAAGATTTATTTATTAGGAATCTCATTGATTAAACATGAGTAAACACTGCTTACATTGACATTACATTGTAACAGGACATTTGCTGTCTTTATTTAAGGACTTCAAGTCACTTCTGAAACCACTTTTCTTATGGTTTGTTGTTTTCTTTGTATTCGTTGTTGTGCATTGTCTTGGAAAATGTTTCAGTTACTGAATGTGAAGGACAAGTCAAAGCCACAAACTGTTGTACAACATCGAGGCATTTCCCAAAAATAGAACTGCTTTGTTTACAGGAAAGCTTAAGTTGGTCAACAATGAACTCTGCATCTTAAAATATCCCCTACAATTCACGGCCCCAAGAGCTCCTTAACAGATCTGTGTGTATTTTCAAATACACATAAGTGCTAACTCTAATCACACTACTTTACCTTGATGCTCAGCAGAGATCACAATCATACATTAAAACTCAGTCAAGAGATACATAATTCACATATTATTGAATTGGATGCATTGGGTTTTTAAAATAAGAATGGCTTAGTTCTTCTCCCACAAGTCTCATCTTACAGTTTGGTAATGTTATGTTTGTGTGCACAGCATGCTGTGTTACAAAGAATGTGGAACATGGTTTGTCTAAGCATGAGATAAACTGGCTCTGCCCTCTGAAATGTAAAGTTTTATATGAAATTATCTTCTGAAAACACAGTATTTCTACAACAACAGTATTCTTTCAATGAAAATGTTGAGGTCTGCTGTTTGTCAGGCAGACAGTAGTAGTAAATGCAGCCAATTTTAATTTGTCTTGAGTAGTTAACAAGAAATATGACCTACATATAAAAATTATTTACAATATATAATCAGCCAATAAACTAAAAATATTCTGTCACTCAAATTAACCTCTTCACTGCTTTTGTGAATTCACATCCTAAGTTTATCCTTGTGCTTTTTTGAACAGTGAATGTGCCATCTACTGTAATCGAGGCCATGTCTCGACAGGAGAGCCTGCAGCCCTTTAGCAAGACATCCAAATCCACCTCCAGCATTCTGCAGCGCTCAATGGTTTTCCCTCACTCACCCTGCTCAAGGAGTTTCTCCCTCCTGGACAAGGCAGGCAGCACAGAATCTGGCTTTAACCAGCTGAGCTCCAAAAACCAGAGGGTGCTTGCCAGTCCCACCTCTACTAGCCAGCTCAATACAGAGTTTAGTGACTGGCACTTGTGGAAGTGTGGCCAGTGTTTCAAGACCTTCACCCAGCGCATTCTTCTACAAATGCATGTGTGCACACAAAACCCAGACAGGTAACTATACCATATGGCAAAATTATTTCAAGATGTCTTGAAAAGTCATATATCAAAAGTGGGCTGGTTTAGGTTATATGTTTATATGTTATAGTAGTATAGTACTAGATGTGCTATAGATGTATAAATAAATTTTAAAGTGTTTTTGTATAATGTACAATTGTATCATAAATTTCAAACATTCTCCCACTCTATTGTCTTTTTATGGTAACTGTTGCATGTAATTAAATACTACAATTTCTATTTTATTAGAAAAAAATTATTACGTATTAATACGCTCCATTCACAATCTCTAACATTGAAATCTTCATTTTTACATCTTCATTTTTGTATATTGGGACAGTATTATCCCCAAGAACAGAATAAATCGATGCACATGCTTTTTCAGCACTTTTTCCTTAATGGAACTCATAACGAATGCAGTGACCAATTAATTATTATCACTTGCCATTTTTAAACTGCTTCATTTGTAAGTTATATTTTGTTGAATAAATAACATTTAATACTATACAACAGTTACGATAAAATGACAAATGAACGGGTGAATGTTTGAAATTTGCATTACAACTATACATCACACACACACAAAGCTTTAAAACATATTTGTAAACCTAATACATTCACAGGCTCAATATATTAGGTTTTGATTTTTGGGTGTTTATGTTCTTGAGATGACAGGCTATTTGTTGACTTTTATTTGTGTAAGCCAAAGCAATTGGTTTATAATTGATGTCAAGACATTTTCATCTAAACATTAAATATTTTCCTTAGAATTTAAAAGCATATCAAACTAAGGTTATCATTCCCTTAACATGTGATACAGATCATTATTAACAAATGACAAAAACCATAAATTCAGGCACTACTTTGGAGACACAACCTTATAATATCAAATCAAATTTAGAATTATGTATCGTTTCACCCATAATACTTAACCTGATCTCCCTTATTGAGTAACAGTGAGCAAACCTAGTAAATCCTCTACATTATTGTTTACACACTTGTTAGGTCAAATGATTTGTAAGGCTGTGTAGCATTTGCTGTTGCTACTGCTGAAGGTTAAGTGGTGAGCCAGTGTTGGCAGCATGGCCAAAAGCATCATGATGGTAATTCTTTTTAGAACACTGATAGTTTTCAGTCATTCTTACATCACTTTCTTAGCTGTTCTGCCAGGAAACTGAGTGGTTTGAATGTAACAACTGATCAGTGTTTTTGACTTGCAACATCACTCATGTGTATCCAATCATCTGACTAAAGGACTCTTTTGCAAACACATGTCTGGTGAAAAAAAAATTAATAAAGGGTTCTCATACACTACCTTTCAAATATTTGGACACACTTCAGAACTGAAAAGCATTTTTTATGCTTATGGTTAATTTGAAAAAGAAATGTGTTTCTAAGACAAATACAAGTAATACAGGTGAAGGTATGTCCAAAAGAAATTAATCAATTTATTGTTTGTATTTAATTAAGAAGCATATGGTTTTCAGCTATAGCAGGGTCTCAGCATATGCCAGTTAGCTTACAGTGGCACTGTCAAGAGGTGGGATGTATTAGACATCAACTGAACAATCAGTTCTTGAAATTGATATATTGGAAGCAGGAAAAATGTGCAAGTGTAAGGACCTGAGCAACTTTGATAAGGGCCAAGTTGTGATGTTCATAATGTTTAGGTCAGGGCATCTCCGAAATAGTAAGTCCCCAGTATGCAGTTGTTAATATTTCAAGGAAGGATTGTGGGTGAGTCAGTGACAGGGTTATGTGTGCCCAAGGCTCATGGATGCCCAATGAAGGAAAGAGATCAGCATGGGCGTGCAGCCTCCAATGCTGCAAACAGCAATGCCCTGTTTGTTCTAACAGCTTTCTAAAATAGATTCTTCCATGTGGTCCAACCAGAAGAGCTAGCATTCAGTGAAATTTGGGTATCAAAGTCCCTGTCATTATTCACTGCTTGCCTTCGCTTAGATAATGCGTGGGAAATAAAAAGGCCTGGAGATTCTCTGGCCAAAACATTATGACTGTCACAATTTGGCTTTTGGTGCAGTACTGATTCAATCATTAATGAATTCATTTAAAACATCAAATAATGTATTTTTGAGCAATTAGTAATTTAATATAAATTTAATTTTTTATTGTAAAGTAGCAGGTAGTGTCGCAGTCACACACCTCCAGGGAGCTCGAGGTTGTGGGTTCAAGTCCTGCTCCAGGTGACTGTGAGGAGTTTGGTGTGTTCTTCCCGTGTCTGCGTGGGCTCCCTTCGGTTTCCTCCCATGGTCCAAAAACACACGGCTCCCCCTCCAGGGTGTGTTCCTGCATTTTGCCCAATGACTCCGAACCCACCGTGACCCTGAACTGGACAAGCGGTTACAGAATGAATAAATGAATGAAATAAACAATTGCTGAAAGAACATATACTATATATAAGACATATATTATTAAGCATAATCAGAATGTTCCCCATAGCCAGTGCAATTATTTCACCGTATGTCATAAATAGAAACAATTTAGCTTCTCTGCAAACTGTGTAAGAGATGTAGAATCCTTCATTTACACACAGTTTCACATCACCAACCTTTGTGGATTTAGGGTTCAAACACAGTGTGTAACATCTCTAAACCTAATTAAATACAGGCCAGGATCTATTGGAAAATTTTTGCTTAGCACTATTTTTCTTGGGTGCATACAAACCTATAAATCAGTTGCTGCTGTCACAAAGAAATACCCACTCCAACGGTGATGCAGAGGAAAACAGATGCCACTTATTCAATAAACTAATATTCATACAGAAGAAAAATGTTGCTGGGATACCCTAGGAGTTGAAGTCAATGTGAGGGGTTGTCAATATTAAACTTTATGACCCTGGGGTGCAGATAAAATTTAGCTGAACAAGGGAATCTGGATCTGTTGGTATTTGGAGTCGAAGCCAGTGCCATAAATGACCCTGTGAATCTGTTTAAAATGCTCTCAGCTATGTTTTATGGGCTTTGGCCTATACATATTTATTGATGTTTGTTTTATATGCACATTTCACAGGAGATAAATTACTCTGGTATATCATCACGAAAAGGGTTTTGCTTATCTGTTTTGCTGACCTGTCTGAGCAAAAAGTGTTTTTCTTGTTTTCCGTTTGAGTACATCAGTCATCACTGGTGTCCTAATTTTGTTACATCCCATTAATGAATGAAACTTTCCATAAACACCAAAAATACAATCTCTTAACTCTCAGAACTGTCCTTAAAATGTGTTCTCTTTCCAGAGCAGGCATCCTTGATTTCTACAGATATCCGCAGTCCAACATATTTTCATTTTATATTCGTTAAAGGCTTAAAGGGTTGTGCATGTTTTGGTACAAATGCAGTCCAGTAGTTCAGTAGGCTATTTATCTCTAATATTGTGCCACACCAGGGCCCATTGCGGCAGTAAACAATATGTTGACATTAATCACAAGTGCTACTGTAGTAAATACTTGCCAAACATTTATCATGTTAAAATATTCATAATCAATGCATCTTCCAACAGAAAAACTTCAGTCACAGAGGCCAGTGGATACTATAAAAATGCATGTTGTGGATTAAAAAAAACCAAACAAACAATTTACTCAGTAAATGTGTACTGTTAACAACACACAATGATAAGGCAATACTGTTGCAAAACATTTTCCTTTGACTTAAATGACTTAGCTTTCAGGTGAACTATTTTGTCTTTTTCCTCTAACCATATAAATAACGTGATTGATGGCACAGTTGAATTGTCGATTCATCTAATTACGCCTGTAAGTGCTTTCGTTTGTTGCCCCTAATTGTCAATACATTTGTGATTTGTTATCAGCTCTCCATGATTAACTGGAACTGGGCTAATAATTAACAGAGATCATTACAGTTGTAGCTATGCACTCCCAAACTGAAAAGCAGAAGAAACCCTATCCCTCTGAGCAATGCTACGAGCAAGTGAAAATATTGATAGATGGCCCAAACCCTGTTCCTTGCCCCATTGTTGATGAGAGGTCATGCTGCCATGGTAACTGCACTGGGATGTCACTGATTTGCTCTTGGGTGTGTGTTTCCAGACCGTATCAGTGTGGACACTGCTCCCAGTCTTTCTCCCAGCCCTCAGAGCTACGCAACCATGTGGTAACACATTCCAGCGACAGGCCTTTCAAGTGTGGCTACTGTGGACGAGCTTTTGCCGGGGCCACCACACTCAACAACCACATCCGCACACACACTGGGGAGAAGCCATTCAAGTAAGTAACAGTGAGTACCATTGCTTCCTCGTCAACATTTTATTTATTTATTTTTTTTTTGCAATTCTCTTGATAGAAAGTGTTGCAATAACAACACAAAAATCATCGATATTTAAAGGTATAATAAATTCAATTAGATGACATATTTCATAGCATGTGGTATAGCTAGTGAACTAGTGTGAATATTCTGTTGCCAGCCCCATAATACATCTTGCTTGAATTAAAACCACCATAAGGTTATATAACAGTTTGGTTGCATTTGGCCCATCATGGTATTTCCAGCACTGACAGCACTGACATTCCTTTGGCCACAACTTATGGGAAGAAAATATTATTGTCTAGGTCTGGGGTTAGCATTTTAGCTAAAGCACTTAGATTCAAGAGAGGAACTATGTGAACTACATAGATTTCTTTAGAAAAATAGAACAAATTGAACATGCAGAGTGGTTAATGGATTTCTTTTAAGTCAATGGGCTGTTACTTACATATGACCTTTTTGACTCCAGCCTCTTTCCCTACACCAAATACAGGTCATGTTTTCAATAAAGCTCCCAAGCAACACTAATTAAAGACTACCTGAGGTTTTTTTATTTAAAGCGTACTTTCACATAGCTTCACATTGAAGAGCATGAAAGCCCAATTAGAAATCATTGCACTTAAATTGTACATCACTTCACAGAGTTTTGAACAGAAATACTTAAGTAGGTCTATAACCCGGATGGGGGGTTACTCTGTCCTGATTATGACTTGCATAAGACATTGAGGCTAACACTAAATGAAACAGACTAAAGTTAATATAAAGAATGCCATCTCAGATAACTGTATGTAATTTATATACACAAACACTACTCAAAACCAATAACAATAAGGAGTATTCCAACATAATAACAGTGATCTCACATGTAAACAGTTTACTCCATCATTATAATCCCTCTATGAATATTGCTTATTCAGTATCATTTAACTGCCCTTTAAGCATAAAAATCTGCTCTGACAAGTCAAATATTTCCTGATGGGGTTTTTAAATAAATGCAGGAACTGATGATTTGGTCTAAAGTGCTGTTTGTAATGTGCATGTTTGACTTGAGAATCTTGATTTTCATGGAGCTACTGGGATCAGGATTTGTGTCTTTGTCTTGTTGACAGCAATCAGACTCTTTCTTTGTTACAGCATGATAGCATTCAAAATTTGTTCATGCTGTAGTGTCAGGGTACAACATTGCAACTAATTTTGACCCTGACATTTAACCCATCCATGGCGGAAAGAAAACACACACACACACACACAGACACAAATGCACAGCAGTGGGCAGCCACCCTCGGTGCCCGGGTGCTTTTGGAAGTTGGGAGCCTTGCTCAAAGGAACTTCAGCCATGCTGAGGGAGGAGACAGTGTTGTTCCTTCATGCCCCTGCCCCCAATTTTCCTGACGGTCAAGGAGATCAAATCAGCAAGCTGCCAGTTCCAAGACTGGTTCACTAGGGTTTAGGCAATGTCTGATAATTTTTCTAACACACCATTATGGGGCAGCCTTGGACTAATTGTTAGCGGACCAGGCTTGGTGCCAGAAGTTTGCCAGTTTGATCCCCAGGACAGGCAGGAACATCCATGGGTTGTTGGAAATGCTGCCCCTGGGCGCCAGGGAAGGCTGCCTGCCACTTTAGGTGTGTGTTCACAGCCCCTAGTTAACTAGTGTGTGTATGTTCACTGACAAATAATTGCCCATTATTATTATTACATTATATAACATTTATTTACAGATTGCACTCTTTGTGGTACAAGACTGAGGCCTTATGTAGAACTCCTCTAAATGAGATTCACCTGTATCTTCTAGCTGTTCCTGGTCATATGACAAATGTTAAGTCATAAGTCAAGTCTATAATTAAAGTCTCTTTATAGCATCTCACTAGCTAAGCAATTCTAGTGTTAGAAGTTGGGCTATTTGGAGCAGAGCAATCCAGTAACAAATCAGTTATCTAATAAGCAATCAGTGATACACAAATGTGTCATCAGCACTTCAGGAGCTCCAGAGAGGAAGAAGCACACAAAGACATTAATGAATACACCACAGAAATCTTTAGTCAATCAATATGCCTGAGTTATTCTCATTGAGCTGATGTGCTTGATAGAATAAGGCTGGCATTTTCTCTTTTCTTTGTGGAGAATGCTCAAGTTTTTTTGCACTGTAAGACATCATCTACAAATTTGGTGTTCCAGCTCAGCTGTTTGCTGTCTAGAGTTTGGTTGCAAATAACAATTATGATCTGATGAATGTAATAACTGATCCCCTGCATAGTGTAATTGGTGTGGGGTGTGTGGGAGACGAAAAGGTGAAAGACTGATAAATTACCTGTTGTTTCTGACTTGGAAACAATATCGCAAAGAAATAAACATGAATTAATTACGAAAATGCTCCATCTCTTTGCTGATGTCAGGGCAACGAGAGCTTGGAAAAAATAAAGTGGCCATATTCCTTCCATAAGTTTGTATGTCACCATTTTTAAATGCAACATATTATTGATCTCTGTTTTATGAAAATTAATAAAAAATAATACCTTTATTTTTAAAAACTTTTAAAATTAAAATATTTTAATGTAATGGACTAGAACTAGAGACAAAGAGGTTTTTTTGTACTTTTTTGTACACTGGCTGTTGTGATGTGTCCTGAGTGTCAGAATACCAAATTAGGTTTTTTATAAAGCAAAAAGAATAAACAAAAAACAGAAAATGAATTCTGAATTAATATTTAAATCTTTTTCTTTATTTTTCTTTTGTGAAAACTTTTTGGAGGTAGATGATACACCATAGACCCCTTCCAAATTTCTGAGCTGCAGGTTACATCCAGCTGAATGAACACCAACCTCCATACACTTTGTGCATGCTATCATTGCTTTCAAGCCTGCTAAGTACAAGCCATCAGGAGATGCTCCCTTTGATAGCCAGCCTCCTGAAAATCTCTTTTTGTTCTTTATCTATCGTAAGTGACAATGATGTGGGGTCTTATCTAGACAGGCCTCTCTGGGGGCACCCCTTCCTCTCAGATTATTGACAGGGTCCCTGTGTTGTGAAGCGTCTGAGCCTTCACCCATCATCGGCATCAAGGCCCTTAGGCGTGGGCGGCAATTACACCTTTCTGGCCCAGTAAGATTCCCAGCCACTTTCAAGTGTCACTTGTCATTAAGGCAACACAAGATGAGACGCAACGTCTGATGGCCCTCACTAAATGCGTTATCTGTTTTGTGTGTGTGTGTGCCCAGGTGTGAGCGGTGCGACAGGAGCTTCACACAGGCTACGCAGCTCAGCAGACACCAGCGGATGCCCAACGAGTGCAAGCCCATCAGCGAAAGCAGCGAATCAATTGAGGTGGATTAGCTGATTGACCGAGCTGGAATTAAACGGCAAGGGAAAATCATGATTAAATGTCACGGACACTTAAGCAAAACCAAAGATTTCCTCTGAGAAACTCTCAATCAGCCCTAGAAAACCAAAAGCAGTAATAAAATAAGTAAGATGTTAAAAGTTATCGATCCAGACACAGATAAGGGACTGGAAGTGGCAGTGGATGGGAAGGGCAAATAGAAAATAAGGGAGGGGAGGGTATTAGGAGGGCAAGACAAGATTATTTATTCATGACTGGGAGAATCATGGCTGTGTTAAAAAGTCACAGATGCTGCGACAATATGATGTAGCCACAAGTTACCAAAACATGGTTTACTGCTTTATATGTTTGTCTTGTACTCTGTACAATGAAACCAAAGGGAGAAGTCTAGAAGGGTGCACAGATAGGCACCCTTCAAAATGAAAATGCACAATATCTGTATAATCGTACCATTTAGAAAGCGGGATTTTTGAGGAAAAATTTTCACAAAAAGAAAGGAATCTCTTCTGTATAAAATGTAAATTTTGAATTATATTTCTCTCATATCATGCTTTTTGGCACTTTTGACAGTTATTATTTAATACTTCTGTTGGATAATGCTCCAAAATGTAATTATGGAGTCTATTTAAGTATGAGTAAAAGAGAAAAAAATCATAGTGAAATAAATAAAATATGAAAAAAAAAATTCTGTTGAATATGAAAGGCACAGGAAGATGTATAAAACGTGATTATATAGAACTGAGGCTGTTGCGTTATTCATAAAAAAACTTTTTAAAAACTGCTTTTACAGCCGTGCTCCTTTTATTTGGGGAGTGTGGCAACTGAATGTTGCAATTTGTCAGAAAGAATCTTTAACATCATTATTCCAAGACAAATATTACAATTTCTGTGTTCGCCAGACTTTGTGGAAGGTTTATCTTTCGAAATCCAGAATGTACATAGCCTTATTTTGACATACTTTTTGCTAATCAAAAACACAGACAGACTGAGCTGCTCAGTCTCAGATTATTTAACATAGTGTTTGACCAAGTGTCAAAGATATATATTAAAAAAGATCACACTGATTTACCTCTGAACCAAAGTAACTCAATCAAGATGTACTACTTTTTCTAAGGCTCTACAGACTTTGTTTTTCATGGAACTAAGCCTTTTGAGTTGAACAAAGAGTCAGTTGTGTTGAAAGCAGTATCATGTGTATGATAATCATTACCTGTGCTGTGTCTAAGACTGCTTTAAGTTCTGGATGGTGAGATGAGCTCAGTCTTATCCACATTTGACTCTCGTTTGCATGATTTCAACATTTGCCTTTTTAAATAAACAATGGGCTACAGCCAAAAACAAAATGCATTTCTTGTGAAAAATGTAAAAACAAAGCTGAAACGCACTACTGGATTGTGTGCTCTTTTAATTTTATGAATCATTCCTAAGTGCTTAAATCATTCCTCATACAGAGGGACAAAACTAACTTAATGCCTGCATAAACATAATGCATGGACAAAATAAACCACTAGCATTTACTTTCTACATATGAGGGCATTTCATTTAACGCAACTGGCTCTCTGTGTAAACAGAAGTGACAGAGGAATGTTGAAGTATGTCTCCACCAATCTCATGAAAGTATGGTCCCTCAAAATAAAGGGCCAATAAATAAGGGAAAGTGGGGCGACACTTTACATAGGGTAAAATACATTTTGCAGTTAAAACAGGTTCAAGAAGAATAATGTGATTATAGTTCATTCATTCATTGTCTGTAACCGCTTATCCAGTTCAGCCTCGTGGTGGGTCCGGAGCCTACCCAGAATCACTGGGAGGGGACGCCAGTCCTTCCCAGGGCGACACATATTCATACCTATGGATAAGTTTTTTTTTTTGAGTCACCAATCAACCTACCAACATGTGTTTTTTACCATGGGAGGAAACCCATGTGGAAACTCCTCACGGACAGTCACCCGGAGCAGGACTTGAACCCACAACCTCCAGGTCCCTGAAGCTGCGCTGTGCCATTGTGCCGCCCATGATTATAGTTATTTTATCGTATTTTTAGAGCAATGCCTGCAGTTTTTGACCAATTGAGTCTATGACATTTCTGAAACATAAAGGTATCGTTTATATTCGTATTATATTTCAGCATATGAGTTGCCCCATCTACAATCTTCCCTCTTATTTGCAATAATAGTATCCTGTTGTGAACCTGAAGCTGAGGTACAGCCTCCACATGGCAGGGTTAGTTGTAATGCAGTATGATTGTAAATTCAAAAAAGTTAATTATTTTGAAGGTACAAATGTATTTTAAATGCTTTTTAATTTGTTTTCAATCATGCTGATATTAGCTTTTCTACTTCATGGTGAAAAACCAATTTACCAGATTTCACAAAGCCACATATCATTAGTCATTCGTATAATTGTAATTATACACAGGGTAAAATGTAAAATGTTCTATGCCAGCCCATTAGAGGTTAGGGCCCAGCCCATCAGCAACCACAAAAACCACCAGCTCTTCTCGATGGTCCTCAGAGAGGTTCTTGTATGCGCCTACCACCCACATTCTCTCACCTCAGCCACAGTCTGTGTACTTCCACTTATTCCTTTGAAAAGCTTCATCCACTGCATCTTCTGTTTACTTTCAGATTACAACACCACATCCGGCCTCATTGTAGTTTACATCTTACACTACAGGACCTATCGTTTTTTTTTTCCACCTACGTCTGCTAGCAATCTCCAATCTGGCGCTTTATACCATCTACTGATATTTATAGCCTGCGCTCACTCTCCAATACTTTCCCCCTCATGCACAAAGCCTACTGCTTTATTGCTACCAACACTAGGTATTGCATTAATCTCCAGATGTTTACTATGAAATAAACATGGTAATATGCTAAGCATACAACTGCCTCCATGACATAACCTTACGACCCTACAGAACTCTTGCCATGTGTTCTTCTGCTTCTCTAAATTTTTCCAGCAATGCTATTGGCCTTGTTTTCATTGTGACACTGATGATGCATGCTGGGCATCCTCTCTCTCTCATATATATATATATATATATATATATATATATATATATATATATATATATATATATATATATATGCAAAGACTTCTGTTGAAAGTTAGTTTTGTTTTCTTTTCCTATAAAGTTGCTATTTTGTAGATACATATGTTCTTTCATTTTTATCCAGGATGCATTGTGTCCTCACTAACAATCAAACATGGACTTTGTAAGCACATCCTATAATGCAGTTGGTTACATAGTATTTTCTTCATCTCCATTGTTTACTTAAATCCTAGCTACTGTTTGATACAGTCTAGGAACAATACACAATCAAAAGTGATGTTTTTTTCTGCCTTGCTTTTTCTTGTGCAAAGCATGAAATCCATCTTTAAGAGCTGGTGATGTATCAGTGTGGCGTCGGAGGTTAGCGCTCTGGCTCTGGCCCCTGTGGTGTTTGTGTGGAAGGTCAGGTCCCAGAACGCCTCTGTATCTGCGGCTCAGGCAGCTGTCGGGGGGTTATGGATCTGACCCATGGAACATGAACTCAGCGCTGCTCGCTCGCTTGTGCTCTGATTTATTAGGGGTCGCCATGCACACCTTTCAAGCGAGTCCCCTCCCCACAACCAGCACATGGATTACACAAAAGGAATAAAAACAAAAACTTCAAAATTATCCTTTTTTGGGAAGAGTTGGAATTGCAGGGCTTTTTTTTTTTTGTGGATGTGCTTCATGTTCCTTGCTTGAAACATTTAATCTGTTAGAAGGTAAATCAGTTCAGAGATACAGGACATAGGGGAAGAGAATAAAACAATTGCTTTTCAGTTATCATTGACAATCAACTCAAATGAGGAAATGACTGGATATTGTTAGATCAACATTATTTCTACGTTTTTTGGCACTGCCTTGTTTAGTTTGGCTTACTCAGCATCATTCAGTTGTAAGTGTAACAGCTATGCATCTTAATATAGTATTAAGCACCCTAGTTTTATTTCAGTGTAGTCTTTGGACAGCTCTGTTTAATTTGATGTTTGGATATATATTTTTTTCCAGCTGAAGATAATCATTAGTTTTCATGGTATTTTCATAATATTGAAAAACAAAGATCTTGATGACATAGAACAAGACTGTAATTGTTTGTTTTTGAGAGCTGAAGACAAATGGGTATGCCATTTTGCATTGTTGATTTATGTAATACTTGGAGGCACATTCGTGGGAAACATTCCATCGTATTACGGTAACGTGCAGAGCTGAAAATTAATCTTGAACAACGCCAGCCAGATTTGTACAGTGTACAGATGTACTCATTCTCACATTTGATCAGGGAAGAAGTCCACCTGACTTCTATTACTTAATAGTTATATGATTTTGAAATTTAACATAATTGCTCCCAAGGGAATATTACAAATTCACAAAGCAAATAGTTAACATTTCAGGCATCAATCACAGCACTCTGCCATGGGAACTCAGACCTGTAAAAAGCAGTGTAGCCCTGGGGCTCAACAAACAATCAGATGAAAATTATTATTTTGAAAACCTACATGAAAGTGGCCCTTGGGCTTTCAACTACAATGCTTCACTTTCCTTGGAATTTCCTGCAGTTGAAAACACTAAACAGACAAAGGTCACACTCTCAGAAGCAATTAGTGATAAAGCTCAAGTTTTTCTAAGTGAATTTAAAAGGAAAAAAACTTCTAATTGGAACCATGCAATGCCATGTAAAACTCAGAGAAATCCTGGTTCTCATCTGACTGTATTTGCTTGCACGCAGTTTATTCACATGAAAAATGTATCTTGAGGCTGATTCAGTACATGTTTCATATTTTCTTCATCAGTGTACTAATGAGGGATGACTTTCATCTAAAACACACTCACATTCTAAATATTCTGGAACCAACTGCAAGAACATTCAGTAGACCATGTACAGTAGGGAACCTGAAGAGTGAAATTAATGAAAAGTACATAACCACCTTGAAACCTTTAAAGGTTGAATGATTTCACTAGTTTGCTGCTAAAGAGCTCCAAATCTCATACAAGGTCAGAAGTTCACCAACTCTGCATGAAAGCTATTAAAATGGCCAAGTCAAAAGCAAGCAGCTGAAAGTATGTGTATATGTATTTTTGAGTCTAGATAAAGCAGCTGACTGTACTTACACTGTCAGTATTCAGTTGTCATTTGTTATTAGGCATAAAAAGATAACATTATTTCTCACAAATTGTAAACGTCTATGAAGATGTGAGTTGTTTTCATAAAACGTGATGAGAAATGGCTGCTGAAAAACAAATACTTGAACGCAGACTAAGAAGACAGATGGTGAACACGCAAACAAATGATTATTTGAACTACTTTGGTGCCAAGTTTTTGTAACACGAAGGTAATGGCATGGAATTAGGTGCGTAACCACACCGAAGGCTAGGTTCCCTGTGGTTCAAGGCCTGGATTTATAAGCTGCTGTACTTTATCTGTCATCCTGAAAGGGGAATATAGAATCAGATGAGCCAAGTCTATGCAGTTCCTTCAGGACTTGTTAAGAAGGAACAAGGGGTATGTGTGAAACTGAAGGGGTGAGATCAAAGCTCAGCAGTCTGGAAGTATGCTGAAACTGGTCATCATGTTTCAGACAAACATTAATCCTATGGATAGGCATGGAGTGTAGGGCTCTATACATGTGTAGATAGAAAGGCTTCTCTATCAGCTGTGTAAGCTGTTGCTGACGAACTGTCCTCATAAGTGCCAAGATGGTTGGGGGGGGTGCTCTTCTGCAAGTGCCTAAAACAAGCAATATATCACTATCTGCTAAAACAGGCTTCACAGACAGCAGTTCATGTGAATGGCCCCAGAGTGATGTTCTTCATAGCCAGATAAAGTGTAGTATGTATTTCTCAGTAACGGTCAAGGCAGGAGATGGACAATTAGCTTTTGTGTGTGTGTTTGCACGCACAAGAATGCGTGTGGGCACACCATGAGGTCCCTAAGCTGACACAAAAGGTGCAATTTATTTACCAATTATCGTATGACTACATGCTGCAAGACGATGTCTAAGCATATTTGTACAGTTTGATCACATTTGTACAGTTACCTTGGGTCTGGATTACACCGAGCAGATTTCACACTGCTATTTCTCTGCTTTTATCTAACCAACAGGATTTCAATTCATCTTCAAAGACAGTATCAATCTACAAAGAATGAGGTTGCTTTAAAAGAATGCACCTAGAGTAACACATCATGTTCTCTTCACTCTGAGGCTACAAGAAGAAAAAAAGGGGGAATACAGCCCCTTAGCCAGCTCTAAAACACATACATTGTTCCCAGTATATTCTTATTTATGTACATTGGGCTTCATAGGGTTTAATGCTATGCATAGCATTAAAACCTATGAGGTCCTACGTATATAGAAAACTTAATTTGTCTTATTATTATTATTATTATTATTATATCAGGGAACACTCATTTATCAATGAGGATGTAATAAATATATCGAATTGTTTCTACGCTTTAGTACATGAGTGTGTGGTGCCCTGTGATGGACTGGAGCCACATGCAGGGTGTGTTCCTGCCTTGCAGGAACCACGCTGACACTGAAAAGGATAAAGTGGTTACAGAATATGAATAAATGAATATACTGAATATGTTATTATTTTAACATTTTCTGTGACAGCTGCTGTGACAGACTCTGGTACCTAAACTGCATACAAGATTTTACCAATCACCATATTTTTTTTATTTGCTACTACCATGATTTAATACACTTATTTCCTCATTAAAAATTCAATTGTAATTAATATACATATTCTGATAAAAAAATAAATAAATAAATAATAGGGTGGCACGGTGGCGCAGCAGGTAGTGTCGCAGTCACACAGCTCCAGGGACCTGGAGGTTGTGGGTTAGATTCCCGCTCCGGGTGACTGTCGGTGAGGAGTTAGTGTGTTCCCCCCGTGTCCACGTGGGTTTCCTCCGGGTGCTCCGGTTTCCTCCCACAGCCCAAAAACACACATTGGTAGGTGGATTGGCGACTCAAAAGTGTCCGTAGGTGTGTGTGTGTGTGTTGCCCTGTGAAGGACTGGCGCCCCCTCCAGGGTGTATTCCCACCTTGCGCCCAATGATTCTAGACCCACTGAGACCCTGAACTGGATAAGCGGTTACAGATAATGAATGAATGAATAAATAATAATAACAATAATAATAATAATAATAATATTTCCTCCGGATCCCTTTGAGACCCTGCCCTGGATAAACAGTTACAGACAATAAATGAATGAATATTTTATAGTTATAATAATAAAATAAATTTTTCTATCACCAAAGACAAAATTTCCAGTCATCACAAATAATTTATTAGACAAAGACACAAATATAAAATTTACACCACACATAGACACATTAAATACTGACACAACAGTAACAAAATTCAGAAGATATTAAAAAAAAAAAATAAAAATACCCCATAAAATTCTTGTAACTATTTCTTGAGCAATAGTGCTATCTGGTGAAATATTTATCTAGCCATGGATTGTCACTGACTAATTCACACAGAACCAGACCTCAATTGCTATGAGTGGTGTACCATTATTAATTCACATATGTATGAAATAGGCCTTAAATGGTATGTCTATGATAAGTATCATCTGATTTATATTACATGTATCAGATGTAATATATATTACATCTGATATATTTCTCTGACTCAGGAAAATCTGAAATGCTGCACGTGAGGACTGGGGAATGATGAGGCTCATATTGTTGGTATTGATGTGGCCATTAGTTTGGGGCTCTGTTGGCCATGGCTTCTTGAATCTGTCTATTGAGTTCAGTAATGATACGATCTTCATGCGTGTATACACCTGTGCGCAGGAGGGTGTCTCTCTCCTCTAGAAGGCGACTCAGATGGTCATCAGCACTCTCATTCAAAGATACACAGACTGGCTCTTTCCACGTCTTCTTTTCCTCTTGCTGCTTTAGTCTGGACAACAGTGACAATGTTATTAGTACAAGATTTTTTTTGGCATTACCTTAGTTTAAGGAAAGCTTGTGAGCCAAGGATCTGGTCCTATTGAACAGAGTGATTGAACAATGAGTTTTCTCTATATTTAATTTCAAAGTTTATAACTTAAGCAACTCTAAATAATAAAAAAAAATGGGGAGGGGGGAAAGAAATTCCCCCATCACTCAAACTACCCACATGTTTGTAGCAGTCACATCTGGATTTAACAATGCTAGTTTTTTGGATGGTGGTTCATACCTGTTCAGCTCATTGCGAATGTCCTGGAGCTCATGTTTCTCGTTCTTGACAGCTTCCTTCTCCTCGGCTGCCAGGTAACGCAGCCTCATGTGCTCCAGCTCCTGCTGCTGCTTCTTCAGCCGTATCATAGCGTTCTCCTGCTCTCTCTGAAAACCAAACAAACCCAAGGGAAGAGTGTGAGAGGGAGAGAGAAATTCAGTATCACTTAGTGCGCCACATACCTCAATCAAGCAAGCTGATTTATTAAAACTGGATTAAAATTTGCTGTAGTGGCATTTAAATGTTTCACCCTTATAACCTTTTAGATTTCAGCGATGAAAAGACATCCTTAAAATAATGGTAGTTAAATTCTGTCTGCGCTAGTGCAATTGCTTTAGAGCTATGCAGTGCATTCTCAGTTGAATTGCTTTTTAATTGAATCTGACCTTCAGAACTGGCAGTCTAATGTGAAACCGCTGAAATCCGAGGTTAAAATCGTTGTTATGGTTCTGTAGTACCATTACAAAACCACACATCAATATTCTGGACTATTCGCTGACAGAACAAAGTCCGTGTGAAAATTTAAGCATGTTTTCACCTAATAGCCCAACTTGGCCTTATTTTATCACTGAACTGATATGTTTACATATAATCTAATTTAATTTTGTGTTTTCATGGCGCATTAGAGGCCAATACGCCATTTGCAGTAACCTAAATTGCAAGAAAAACAAACCCACCAAGACATAGTCATAGCGCTTATAGCCAAGTGAATGTTGAGGAAAAACACTGAAACAATTATCTTTGAGATTTTCTTTGGGTCCCTAGGGTTAAAGTGTTTCCTTTGCTACCTGTGGTTGATGGCTAAACTAAATATTTCCAGAGGCCTAAACTGACGATTAAAAAAGACATGGCACAAGGTTCACCTAACCAGGCCTAAACTAATGGTTGTAGGGCACAAGCATATTTTGCGTCGCCTTGACCTGCAGGGGCAGAGGAATGAGAAAGCAGCCGAGTGACCAGTGAATGACCTGTGGCTCTACTCCAGAGAGAGGTCAGACAGAGGACTCGGAGAAGAGAAAGCTGCCAGACTACAGCTCAACTGCAGTTTTTTTTGCAGAGGACTGAGCTGACAAGACCAGGACAAGCACCTGGGGGATTTCATGGCTTAAGATTTCCCAGGTCTTCAAACTGACAAAAAAAATACCTAAGTAGTTTGAGACAGAAGGGAGTAAAAAGACAAAGTCTGGTGCATTAGGGGCTAAGGAGATAAGATATTCCCAGACTTAGTGCAATGGAATGTGCATTGGGCTAAAGATGATCATGGGTTTTCTCTTCCAAGTACCCTTACTTCATGTTTTCTGCTTTCCATCATGGAAAAGAGAAATTACTGATGTCAGAGCGCATTACTGATGTCATGGTAAAGCACAATTCTTGAACAAACTGTACAGCATGGATCCTGCTCAACCAGCTACTTTTCTGCAACAAGTCCTGAGTTTAATACAACATAGGTGGAATATAAGTTCCATGCATTCACATATATACTTATCCAACAAGTTAACTTGACTTTCAAACACATAATACAAACCTGATTTATAGCTCTCTCTCATATTAAGTTATAGACCCTGCTGAACACCATAAATCAACTGCTGTTTTCTTAACATATATCTGGCACTTAGAGAAGAAAGAAAAAAAAGGCTGGTGTGTGTGTGTGTAGGGGTGGGGTGTCTCGCTCAGATTTCCAGCTGGACTTTGTCTTTAACAGTTATTAGCAAGGCCTGATAAGCTCTTTGCATCTGCTCTGTTTATACTGGTATTAGTTCTTTACAGGGTTCAGTTGAGAAGGAGTCCAATATTTCAAAGCAAATACCACAAGCAAGTGACAAGCTTGCTGTTTCTCTCTATGTACGCTGTGGAAGTTTTCTTCAGCCCTTGGAAAGTGCAATTTACATCTGGTTTAAACACAGAAGGAAATTAGTTTTCTTGTGCCCATTTTCACTACCATGCATGGCTACCATTGAAAGACACAGGATACCACCATTTTTCTTTGTTTTTGATCCATGCCTATGATGAAGGACAAGTGTAGCTTTCCCTGGCTATGTGTGTATATTAGGTTCAGTCTACCCTGCAAATTGTTTGTGGATGAGAAGGAAATGTGTGGTACTAGACTTCATGTAACAAAGATAATTGCCCGGTTTCATTTAAGCTAACCACTCTATGTTTTTATATCCTAATAATTTACATTTATTCAATTATTTACATTCATGTAATTTGTTAGATGCTCTTATCTAGACTTTCAATTCAATACAAATACTCCTGTGTAAAAGCAAGCATTAAACAAACCGCATAACCTGCTGTCAAAAAAGTTTTACAATATTTTACTTTGGAAATAGAGGCAAGAAATAAAGAAAGGCTGTGAAATGGGTACCTGCTTAAATCTGGCCAGTTCTTTCAGAGCACGTCCCCACTGCTGCTTGTAATGAAGTTTAGATTTTGTTGCCGATTCCAGTTTCCGTTCTAGTTCCACCTTGTGAATGATGAAGCAACAGTTTTCAGTACATTATTCTCAGTCATTAAGGACTACACATTCAAATCCAAAAGTCTACACCTCAATAGCATTTATTAGGGGAAAAGTCAAAAAAATTAAGGCCACAAATGTATTCCTCTTAAAAGCCATTAAGCCCATACATAACTCATTCACAATTTGCACTTTTACAAATGAAATGTCAACCACAACTATGAATTGCCTATCCATAAGTTGTGTTTGTATTATATATGTTATGAACTCTTCAACTATTGACCTTAAACTAATTAGACAATTATGAGGAGTTCATTCTGACATTACATATGAATTCAAACAAACACACTAGCCAAAACGATGCTGATTACTGTTTTAATCCTCGCTTTTACTAACCTTCTCCAATCTGAGCATGTTGATCTCAGACTGTAAGCGGATTTCTGGGCGTGTGTTTTGTTGGTCACGATATTGATGAAAGTCTTTTTCCAACAGCTTGTATTTCGTTTCAGTATCTGTTAACTTTTAAATGGGAAAACACAAACACTACATGTTGTAAACCAGAATACAGTGAATTAAAAAAAAAAACAAAAAAAAAAACACACATTCAGGCATAATTCTGTTATTTTTACAACTTGCTAAAATAAATTCTATAGAGTTATGTAGAGTTATGTATATCTATATATATACACACACACACACTATATCCTGAAGAAAATTGCTTATGGTGCCCTGAATTAAAAAAAAATACATATTTTCCTTCAGTGACGATGCTGTTGTTCTTTCCTTTCTAGTTTGCAGAAAGGTTTAAATGGAACGCTTAAAAAATATATGTCTAGTAACAGGTCATCTTATACTTCATATAATTTGAAATCAAGTCCAGACTACAGCAGAAGGGGCAGAGTATGCTAATGATAACACCAGTGTAAATGTTCAGCTGTTCTGTGCCAAGAACTACTTTAATGAACTGTTATGTTAACAATGTTAACTACAGGGAAAAAGCTATTTAAAGTATTTTCTAAAACGTAGGGTCACCTAAACATTCAGTTTTTCCACAGAAAAATAACTGCATCATTTGTTTAATATAAAGGTAAAATATAGACATATGTCCAATGCCTTTTTAGAACAAATATTTGGCAATTCTGGTATGGTTCCAATATCATTGTGCATCCCTTAAATTAAATTGGCATAGAGGCTGTGGACTTATGCAAATAATCAATATTTTTATATGCACATCTCCTTGTGTTGTTAACAACAGTAATTTGAACTGATTATATAAAAAAAACACATATAGACACTTAAAACATCCTGCAAATTCCCATAATGTTTACTAGCTAAAAAAAAGCTCCTGGCAAAGAATTCCAAATGAGTCTACTCATGTGGAATATGGGCTATTTAATGCATCAGTGCATCATACAAGAATTAAATCTCACTTGAATCCTTATATCGAACCAACATTGATATTGTAATTTTAGATAATTACAGCATCTGCTGACAGCAATATACTACGGATGGTATAATGCATGTGCAATAAAGGTTGGATAGTTTTATTGCTTTGTTAGACATGCTTATAGCTGCTGCTGAGAAAACAAGGAAACTTCAGGAAAATGAAACAATATTCTTAAGTTATAATGGAATTCAAGGAGAGAGACAGGAGAAAAAAAAACCACAAAAGAAATATATATATATATATATATAATTTTTTTTTGTTCCAAGTAATTCTGTACCATTTCCAAGGCCATTCATCATAATGTTTTCAAAGGGTAAATGCCAGCAGGTCCAAATATAGAGCTGGTTTTGGTTCTGATAATGATAAGAACTGAATATTGCTAAAATGTTTAGAACAATTATGCGCGTTAAAAGAATTCTAGTTCAACATGTGAACAGCAGGACTCCTTGCACTTACTGTTTAACACTTCTCATTGCAAACAAATGCCCACCTCTCAGCTAACGAGAGCTACTGCTCCAGCACACTCAAGAGCCGCAAGACTTCAAGGGTGTTAGACAGCGTCCAATGTAACTAAAACCTTGCAAGCACTCTCCATTCCACAGTCTTCCCTTTCTGACAAAAACCAGACAGTGAAAAGAAACCCAACACACACAAAGCATGGCATTCTAAGACAAGGCAAAGAGTGTCCGAGAGAAAAGGCGGAGGAGGATTCTGGCCTGATAAACTGGTTAGAGTGTGCCGACACAGGACAAATGTATGTTTACACGTTCTTGACACGGGAGGGAAGACAAGATATAGAGCCGTGTGGCAGGCCTAGCCGAGGATCTCTCATCGCAAAGGCCCTTCTCTTTTTCGCATGTCAGAAACCTACTTTGCTTGATTTGTTAAAGCCGCGGCCTGTCCAGATGTTTTCTGGTGAAAAAAAAAAAAAAAAAAGAAAAGAAAAAAAAAAATACATGAGACGGCAGACTGAACTATTTCAGTAGGTGGGCTGTCTGTGCAAAGGACGATGGGAGAGACTGGCTGAGACCAGCCTTTTTTTTCTATTAAGAAAAACCCCTGAGAAATATGGTCATAGGGGAAAAATGCAAAAAGAGAGAAACATAGTCTGACAAGCTAAGTTTTGTATGGCAGTTAAGCATAATTTTCTTTTTTGCAGTTGGCCAGTTGATTAATTAGGTCAATGATAAAATGTGTTCAAGTAAGCAGACATCACGTGACAATTGTAGATGATTAACATAGGGAGCCAAAGTTTGCCTAATGCTCTCATGAGTATCCTTGCCAGTAAAGCAATCTGTCAGCCTTTTTTTTTTTTTTTAAATAGACTTAAAATAATAATAGAGAACACCCCCCCCCCCACCCTGCCAAAAAAAACAAAACACTTGGAATCATCTACCCAAGCAAACATGACACTAGAAATACAGACCTGTCCAAATGTGTTGATTCTACTTATTAAAAATTGATACTAGATGCTCTTACACATCTCTTACTTTTTTTGGTATTTTATTTTGTGTTATTTTATTAATTTCTGGCAGGTGCTATGTTTATGTACCAATATTCATCATTATTTTTACATTATTATTTTACCCAACTCCGGAAAGGAAAAAAAAAAAGCTTTGTTACTGCGTCTTTGAGCCACACAAACAGCAGCATCACTTTTTTTTTTTTTTTTTTTTAAATCAAATCATGTCATGGAATTAAATTTCAGCAATGATACCTTGCTACATAAAACACTTACAGATTACAGAATTAGTTTCACTATTTCTTCCAAAATGTTTTAAAATATGATTAGCATTTCAGGCTACAACTAACAGGTCCAACTAAAGCAGAAATAGGTAAAGTCAGTACTGTCAATGGAGAGTCTCCACAAGTTTGTGGCAAAAGCCTTCAAATTTCAGCAATGTCATTTAAAATAAATGCCTGCGATTGTGGGGAACTGCAATTCTCTCTGGTGTGTTTACGTTTAGAAGTTCCATCTTCTGATTAAAAAAAATTATTTTATTTTTTATATTAAAAAATAAATAACTTAGCCTTTAAGCTAACTCAACTTCCCCATTCAGTCCTATCAAAATCCAACCAATTTGGTAGGAAACCACCCAATCTGGCAACACTGCTTAATGTATGGATGAGAAGAAAACAACTGATTCTAGTCATTAGGGCAGTATCCGTAAGTTTTCAGTGTTAAGATAGGCCTCAGTGGAAATCTTGTTTTCTTTCACTTAAATCTGCCAGAAGGGAAAGGGGGAAGACTGATCTTTCCTATTGACTTCAAAATCAACATTATCATCAGTGCTGCTACTTGTAGGCCAGAAATTAAGCTTGCTACACAATGTCTGTTATGGTTACCTGCTGTTGCTGCCGGGCAAGTTCCTCCTCAAGCTGCCTGACCTTTGACCTTTCCAATTCAACCTGGTGTGCACAATCTTCACGCAAACGTCGGCTACTATCCTGCAGCTCACGAATGCTGAACTCATGTTCTGCACGCATCTCCCTCTGCAGCCTCTGTGTCTATACACATACACACCCATTAACACAAGTACAGTCATATTCAAAAGTATTTACATTTTTAAGCAGGTAAATATACCTTATATTTAAATTTTTGGGCAAATTCCAAAAATGTTCTCCCTTACTTATAATACACTTAATATTAATATTATTTTATATTAATATTATAATTAATAATAATAAACTTAATCTCTTCATGCTTGTTCTGTTTGTTAATGTTTTGTATTCTCTATTTGCTCTGTTTTGTATGTCTTTGAATGTGTTCTATGTATTGTCTATTGTAAGCGTCTTTGAGTTCTTGAAAAGCGCTATATAAATGTATTATCATTATTATAAAAATGCTCATGAAACTTTTTTCTGTTGCTTTTCAAATTCAGCAATAAACAGTATAAAGAGCATGTGTAGTCCCCTAATGAGTATCTGTACTGGTTTTCTTTCAAGAAATCAATGATATGCCATTTATCCAGGGGAGCCTAAAGGTTTTCATACATCTCTAAATTGCAACTGTTTATATTAGTACACTCATTTATTTGTTTTGTAATAATGACATTGATTACATCTTTAATATCTGTATTAATTTATGACACAAACCTGATTTCAAGGCAATACTCAGTGCAGATCTATTACAAGTGTAAAATAATAGAGGAGAACACAAACTATGCAAACAGCCAAACATTCATAGTACAATGTCAGTCTTGTTTTGTTTGTTTTTTTTTTTTTTTGGCACTTAGTGGCAATGCACTAGAAACTAACCTCCAACTCTGCATGAGCAAGAGTCTTCTCTCTCTTTTCCAGATCAGCAAGAGTCTTTTGGAGCTGTTCTTCCAGCAGATTATATTCCAACTCCTGGAAAAAAGTATTCCAAAAATGGACACAGTTTAGCAATCCTACAGTAAGCTGTTTAAACCATTATAAAAATGGAAACAACAATTTTCAAGTGCAAATAAACTAACAATGTTGGAGTACCTTCTTTTTAACAAGTGCCTCTCGTTCTCTGTCTCTCTTTCTCCACTCCTCTGCCAGGGCCTGCATGTGGCTCAGCTCTTTCTGTTTCAGCTTAAAAAAAGGGGCCAAACATTTTGTTCTTCATCTTATTTCAACCATCAATTTTTTTTTCATGCCTACTTTTATTTCCAGTAAGCCTGGATTGAGTATAACCAAAGTTTACTTCAAAATATGAAGCATAAAAAATACAAATAGTATAGAAAAAAATAGGCCTTAATAAAAAAAACAAAAAACAAACCTGGTTATCAAACAAGTCCTCCTGCATCTCCTTCCACATCTCAAGTTCAAGGGCTGCCTTATACTCCAGAGTCTCTCTAGACTTGGCTGTTGCCTGTGCTCCACTAGGAGGGTGAGGAAGAACTGCTGACTTCTGATGCACCTGAGTAACACTCTGTCATAATAATATATCAGAACAGCTTTTTTTGGCATCTTTTGACATCTGCTGACCAACCCATATATTGGAATAACATTCTGAGACTAATATTTATTCTTAACCTAGTTCAATAATATGTTTCATCTGAATAAAACTACCATGTACCATCACAAACCTGAACCATAAACTTTAGGCAAGTTTTACCTGAGAAGATTCAGAGATCAAGATATCCTGGGCTTTCACTAGACCAATATCTTCCAAAACTGCCACATAGTTCAATTCAGCCACCTTCTCACTGGATCTATACAAAGACGAATTATGAGATATCAGGTATATTTTAAGATGAGAGGTCACATTGTTAGAGAAGGCTTAACAAAAAACTACCAGGATTGCAAATGCCTTTGTCCTTAAGTGCTACATGCCTGCCATCTAAAGGTATATTTACGGTACTGCACTTGAGAGGCCATGGTGAATAAAATACAAAATGATCTGTGGTCTAAATGGTCCTGTATTAAAACATGGCCAAACTAATACCCTTTGTACAATACAAACCCCAATGCTTTGATCACAGGTAGCCTTTCAGTATATGTCTGTCTCCAGTGCTGCTGGCCAGATTGGCCAAGGAAGCGGGTCTTTTCTGAGGTGAGGAGATGGGAAAGTTGGATGCTGGCTGTGCCCAGCAAAACGTCTTTAGAACTGGCGTCTCGGTGCCACATCTCCACTATTAATGGAACCCTGAAAGAAACAGAAAAGACATACAAAATATATGCAGCTATAATTTAAGGGATGTTTATTATGTTAAACTATAGATGTTCACAAAGGAAGCTGCATTCAGATTTATTAATTAATCATAGTTTGTAATTGCAGTTTCTATGATTTGAAAGATTAACACACTTTGAGATTATGATAACATTATTATTAAAATCTTTGTAAATGCCACCCAAAAACGTCTGTGGTGCAGACTGGAGCCTGTCAACATACTGCAAATCTCATATCAAAATTATTCACTGTATATCTCATTATGCATTTCCATTCCATTTGAATAGTACAGCCAAATAAAAATTAGTCAACTTCAAAGCGTTACAAACCTAAATTTAACCTAAATCTAAATATATTATTTGCTAAGATAATTAGTTAACACTTTCACGTTTCTCAACATATAGTTATACAGTGTAATGTAAAATTCTAAATGTAGGTTTGCAGGACCAGCTACCTTAAAAATGTGTCCTGGAGTTGATTAGGCAGTGCAGCAAAATCAAAAGCACAGTAGGACTGAGGTAGGAACACCTCAGTGTTCTTCTTTATCTCCACTGCAGGATTTGTCATGATGGGGGCTGCACTCCCAAAGAACTGGTAGGCATATCTAGTTTCAGAAATCAGAAAGTCACAAGTCACCCATTACTCTGTGTGTGTGTGTGTGTGTGTTGGGGGAGAGCATGCTACTTACAACGGAAATAAAATAAAATACCTCAGGATGCAATTTACAGGGAAGCTCATGTTTAGACTTCTGATGCTGCGCAAGTCCATGGAGAAGCAGTAATGATGTGCTGAGGCTGGGATAGCAATCTTTGGGGCAGATACAGTAATAGAAGGTGCCTGAATTTCTGCTTCACTCTCTAGTGGTTTGTCTACAGCTGCAGCCAAGGGAGAGAGCAAAACAAACACCTGTAGAATCACCAGTTACACCTAAGATATAAACCTCTAATTTGTCACCCTAAATGTGCAGATCATTCCACATGTAAAAAACCTACAAGAAAATAACCTGGTTGTTTTTGTTGAAATTTCCCTGGGTCATCAGGCAGGCTCTCAGCCTCGCTCTCCGAGTTCTGCTGTTCAGGTGATGGTGATTGTGATTTCATATCCCGGACAGGAGATCTAGGGGGTGGGCTAAGTGGTTTAGCCTCTGGAGCTGTTTTAGGACAAGTGCCCACAGCAGAACTTTTCTTTACTGGAGTCCTAGGACCATCTCCACTCTCAGTGGGAAGATGATGAAGCTTATCAGAAAGAGAAGAGAGTAAACTCACTCAAGATATATCAAAGGTTTTGATATATCATTCTTAAGATTATTTTAAATGATTTATTACGTATTTATACAGCATTCTTTTATTAGGATCAGAGCAACATGTTATGGAAACCTGCTTATGCACCTGTAGGAATTACTGTTGTCACAATACCATAATTATGACTTTCAATACAGTACCTGCCTAAATATCTCAATGCTGGTACCAAAACGATACCATGGCAATACTTTTTCTTTTGTTTTAAAGTTATGTGCTTTCTCTACAAGCTGAGGGCGGTAGAAAAAAAATCAATGGAATTTGATTGTTAAGTGTGATGCCACATGTGATGTTTCACCATTTCTGGGTCCAACTGCCGCTTCAGCCGTGTCATACATTCATTCATAAGACATGTTTTTACTGTTTGAATAAAGCTGAAGGCCTCAATTAATTACGTGATTTCAGTTCAGCATTTCAGAAAAAGGAATAGGTTCAACATAAAAGGAAGCAAACACGTGTCTTTGGCAGCACTTTATGCACATTTGCAGCTTATTATGATCTGTGTGAGCTGCCGTGCAGACTGACTGTGCTTTTCTCGCAGTTCTGTGTCTGGAGCAGTGGAGCCGCATTGAGGGAGCAGTGTTGCCCGCAGCTCTGTCTCTGGGAACAGAATAACCACAGAGCCATGTCTCCTGCTCACTATCAGTCCCAGTGTTCTAACGAGTTGTGCTACCGGTGATTCTTGTCTATATTGACTATATATATAGCTAAGGTTTGTACAGAATGTCACTGGTGCTAGTCTGTTTTTTTGTTTTTTTAAATAACTTGCTACAAGATCTGAAAAGTCGCTAAAAACTAGCAACAAAATCATTAAGGGATGAAGAGGAGGCAGAGCGCTGTGGGCGCACACTTCCCACTTGTGGCACTCATTAGAAATGCTGCTCTTATTTTAAAACACTACTGATATATACACCGTTTTAATGACAAAGTCTTGAGATACTTTGCTTGTATCAGTGTACCATGCAACACTATGAGGAATCATATTCCTTTCTAAATCTGTAAGTCACTGCAAAATCAGAACAACTAATGAAAAATTCAGCTTTACATTTTATTGAAGGCCTAAGAATAGTGTTTACAATTTCTTAAAGCAATACTAAATACTCTTTGCAAGTCCATTGCTAGTCCCAAAAAATTCCATATAATCATCCACATCTTTTCAACACTATCCTGAAACACCACATCTTTTTAATCCTGAAATTAAAAACTCATACTCATATTTCAGCTTCAAAAATATTCAACTTGTTTATTTAAATACCACTAATTATGGGCTAAAACATACTGGGATTAACATAGACACTAGAGGACATGCAGAAATTGGTCCTCTGGTACAAGCCATTAGATACCAGAGTGTTATTTAAACGGCTGGACCTAAACATGGGCATAATATTGCTCAGATGGAACTAGGCCCTTAACATACCTCTGCACTGACATCTTCTCTTCTCAATGTAACCGCTACCCCAACTGTTGGCTGTAAATCTACTGGAACAGTCTGGAGATACTGCTTGGTACGATTTGGGGGTTGTAAGACAAAGGCTCCCTCTATAGTGGCTATTTCCAAAGAGAAATCCACATTTTTCTTTGCCAGTGCTGCCAAAGGGATATCAGTTTTTCCCAGTGAATGGTTTCCACAGCAGAGATGGATCTATATGTTTAACAGAACATAAGCATTCAAGTAAAACAGCTATAACAAGGGATCACTTTCACAGTCAAACACCAAACATTAAAAAAAGAGCAAAAATCTATTACCTCAAGGTTCTGTTGCTGACTGAGAAATACACGTAGCAACTTCTCATTGCTGCGGATCCGAACTGATGCTCGTTCAGGCTCAAAGTTTGAACTGATGAGATTTTGGAAAGGTTCACTCGTGACATCATTGCCCAAAAGAGAGTAGAAGAAGAAGAACTCCGAGCCTTCAGTGGTAAGCTTTTTCAAACTGGAGATTAGCTTGAGAATAAAAGGGAACATTTTAATTTTTATCTATATGCCTTGTCAATAAATAGAAACAAGATGACTAATAACATGTAAAAAACACAGACAAAATTTATGAGAGTTTAGCATTTACATTTTCTAATGACAGAAATGTACCTGCTCCAGATTGGATGCAAAGGCAAGAGTAACAGACAAAACAAACATGTCCTTGCAAATATCCGCTGGCCCAATTTGATGATATCCTTCATCTTCATTTAGAAAAGCTTCCAGTTTAACTGTCTCAAGATTGGCAAGCACTGGAGAACCTGGAGGTAAAAGTTATAAAGTGGAATTAAAAAACATTTACAGCATGCACACTTTATTAAAGCAGAAGGAAATTGCAATTCTAGGGTTAGGTAATATCTACCCTGATATTTTAAGAAATATTCACTGACCTGAAAAATACTTTGGAAAAAGAAACAAGCATGTAGGAAAAGATGCTTTGGAAAGATTGAAGGATGACATTAACAGAAGCAAAAGATAAAAGAAAGTATCAAGATGGAAAGGAGGAAGAAAAGAATCAAAATTTTAGGTGTAATATATAATAATAAAGTTAAGGCAGGGAGTTCCCCCGAACAACCAGGCAGAGGAAGATATAAAATTTACCTGGTCTTGGTGGAGCTTTCTTTGCTTTAAATTGATCTAGTGGCTGTTTGTTATCATTCTCCAGCACCATGCTCAACAGCAGAGCAGGCTTTAGTTTGGTGTACTTGCTACTCAGCAAAGGATACCACTTAGGAGGCTGCAAATATGTTATTTTAATGAGACACAAGAACTGAATATGTACACATCTAGAAGTATGTTTTTAGCTGTTCATCTATTTATCATGTGAACACAGATCAGACAATTACAAACATTACACAAAAAAACAAACAAAAAAAACCCACAACATGTAGCATGTGCAATATATAGTGACACAAAGCTTACTTGTTTAACCTCCTGTACTGATCTAAGATCTAGGACAATATATCCAACACATTCCTTTGCAGATGTATTTGAATCAACTGCATAGCACTGTAACTTGATGGGTGTCCGCTGGAGTCTGTAATAAGGGAAATCAGATGTTAACAAGCTACCTAAGATTTAGAGAAAAAGAAGTGTATAGATAAAGTGCTAGATAAACTGTGTTAATGACAAACATATTCAAAATTCCTACCTATGCTGATGAAGTGTTCTGCGATCAAGCTCCCATGCCAACTCAGTACAAAACTGCGGCTGTTCCTTATGCTCTACAGGGTCTGTGGCTAGCTGCTCACCATCAAACTTTGCTTGAACTACTAAAGTATGCCGTTGACTTTTGGGAAACTGACGTCCTAAATTAAGTAAAAGAAAATACAAAACTTGACAAATCACTGTTACCACAGTAGCACCCTTAATGTTATTATAAATGTAATAAGAAATATTCTTATTACTATGTGCAAGGGTTAAAAGCGCATATGGCTTTAATGCTCTTATTCTGCAATATTCATACAGGCATAATGTAAATATGTGTAATGTATGTAAACATTATTTATAAAATTAAGGCTGCTTTATATCTTCATATGAACCAAGTTGAACCAACGGTTTAGGTAGTCCCATATCTTGAATCTACACTTTTTGACCTTACCTCATATTTTTACCTTATCATAGGGAAGCACTTTTACAATTACAGATTGTGTCCATGTGTTTGAATAGATAATTTGTGAAATAATTAATTCATTAATGGGCCATGATATATAGAACAGAATTGTCATAATCACCATCCTCATCTTTTCCGCTTAATTCATTTCAGGGTCGCAGAGGACACCACTAAGCATGTATTATTAGTTTGGAGATATATTCTTAATACTGCAGTGACAATGACATTGCATTGGCAAGTGGTGTATGTGTATATGCGCATGCGTGTGTGTGTGTGTGTGTGTGTGTGTGTGTATATGCATGTGTGTGTGTCACACAGAGTGACTCTCAAAGAACAGTTTTATTGGTGTTTGTAACTCAGTGACTCAAGGACACAATACACCATCACCAACTAGACAACCAACCACTATCCAGCATCCTGGGGCTAGAAAGTCACAGTCAAATATATGTAACTTACAAGCTGAACTAAAAAGGTATGCATCTAACTGCGTGGACTGTCACACACTGTTTAAAAACTGCCGCAGCAGTGCTGAGAAAATCTGGATTATATTTTGGAAAAAGGGTGATCATCTACAGAATTAACGCAATAAACAATATTTTTTGTAATTCATATTCAACTACAAAGTATATAAGCCACCAAAATTAATTCGGAAATTAATTGGTAATTAAGCATGAGAAGCAACTAAGCTATGCTTTAAAAATACTTCATAATGTATCATCATAAATTAATTGGGCATATACTAGATTTAGTGTTATTAACATTATGTGTAATTCTGTGGGGGGTTTTTTTTCCTGAAATATTTTTCAGTATAATGCATTTAGGAAGTTCAGCACCAAAATACATTAAAATCACTTTTATCTTTGTTTTGTGACATAAGTTTTTGGAAGTGAACAATATCAATGCTCTATTATCATTTTGTTTATTAGTAAAATGAACGTCTTTTGTCTTTCACACACAATTAATTCAGCTTCTACACTTTATCAGATCCATTTACAGTAAACATGTACTTTGTAGTTCTACAATTATAGAATATACTTAATCTAGTGCTGTGCATATATTCTAAATTCCCTTTCACCCTATACTTCAATTGCCAGGACTCAGAGCAGGGTTTCTTTAGATGATTAATCATTCTCAGTACATTGATGTGGTGGTGATGTTGCACTGCTTTAGGTGAAACAGACAGAGCAGTGATGCTGGATCCCACCAACCAAAATTATCCAGCCAAATGCATCCTGTGAGCCATGTCCTTTGATCACTAATAAAGTATTAGAAGATGATAAATGCACTGTAGAAGAAGAGCTACAGACTCTGTGGTGGACTAACATGGTCCGTGTGTCTAATCCAGGGGCCAGTGAGTGGGCACAGGGATTTAAAATGTAGTTAGCTCTACACCATACAGCTCCTATGAAATATTATGTCTGTCATCAAAGTCGTAAATTAAAGTAACACATTTACTAGGAATCACCCTTTATAATTAACTTTAAAAACATTGGAACATTTCAATCAGTAAATTATTTTTACTACAACTGTATTATACCCTCCAAATCGTTACAGCCTGGACACAATGCATTATTTTTAGTTTTTAAATATTATTTTTATTATCCATGTTGATATTAAATGAACAACAAAATACAGAGCAAGTCTTCGTTGTCACTTATTGTTAACATTATCAACAGGATCGAATATACATGCACTTAGCGGTGGCGTTGTTCTCTAACGACGCTTAAGATTCGCTTGGATACAACAGCTGTTAAATCTGTCACCTGCTGGTTACATGTAAACAATGGGAAAAAATCTCAACAGCTAACTTACATTTAAAAGCCTTTCTACGCAGTACATATCGTAGAATAAACGGTGACGAAACACTATACATGTATAACTAAAGCTAAAGATCTCTACATCACATATATCCTTTATGAAAACTCATTGTTAGCAATGTAGTTAGCACTAGCACTATTCCACCGGCTTAGCTTTAATGTTAATGCCAAGACAAAACGTACCTTCGAGAATGGAAACCACAATAAGAAGTTGGTCGGATTTTGCAGCCATTGCATTGTCTTCATACACGGTTTGTAGTATTCATAATTCTCTAAGGTCGGTAAATCCGTCTGTTCAGCTCTAAAGTTAGCTAATGTTTACTGCCGCTACTTTTTTTAAAACTGATTTCCAATGACGCCGTAGTGCGAGTAGAGAGCAACTGTGAGAGGAGGATGCGCGCCCCCTACAGTGAAGGATGACGTCCGGACATAT
Source organism: Hoplias malabaricus (assembly GCF_029633855.1). Lineage (NCBI taxonomy): Eukaryota > Metazoa > Chordata > Actinopteri > Characiformes > Erythrinidae > Hoplias > Hoplias malabaricus. The sequence continues at coordinate 25,470,314 of NC_089813.1, read as the reverse complement.
GTGAGTAATGTATGCTACCTGTGAACTGACTTTTCAAAAAGCACTTATTTGTTATTCTCCTGCTTAGAGCTCCGTAAATCCTAACACGGGAGCCTTGAACTCATCTTTGCATTTAAATCTCACAACTGTATGAAAAAGGCAGGAAATTGCCCCACAAAATGTCTTAATATGTACGTCATTAAATACACCATGTAAATTAATTAAATTCTAGAAACTCATCTTAAAAGCCCATAAGTTAACGAGACTGGTTCCCTTTTTTAATTTTTTAAAATTTCTATTAGATCATTCACTCTAAGCAACCTGGTACCCATCCTTTCTCTTTATGTCAATATGCTACCTTAGTACCCCCAACTGTTCAAACACTATACACTGTCCCATGGTCATATGATTATTGTATCTGCTTTTACACACCACTGGACTACTCATTCACATTGCCTTTTCATTACTACCACCCAGTACAGATTTGCCATAAATAAGTACTCGCACTCTCAAAGACTGCAGAGAGCTATTTAGCACTGGAGTAACCATCTGCTTGTCTCCACCTGTGCTAGCTTGCTAACTGACCCTAATCATACTGCTCCAGGTTCACCAGCCCTGCAACAAGCACTTCATCATTTCGCTGTTCCAGGAGAGCTGTGTGCACTGCTCTGACCTCTTAGAACAAAATAACAAATACGGGCTGTGTCCTTTGTGCTTAGCCCTAGACCATCTACAGGTGCATTGCAATAAATTAGAATATCATCAAAAAGTTAATTTATTTCGGTAATTCAATTCAAAAAGTGAAACTCATAAATAGATTCAGTACAAACAGAGTGATCTATTTCAAGTGTTCATTCATTCATTCATTCATTATCTGTAACCGCTTAACCAGTTCAGTGTCGCGGTGGGTCCAGAGCCTACCTGGAATCATTGGGCGCAAGGCAGGAATACAGCCTGGAGGGCGCGCCAATCCTTCACAGGGCAACACACACACTCACACATTCACTCACACACTCACACCTACGGACACTTTTGAGCCGCCAATCCACCTACCAATGTATGTTTTTGGACCAAGGGAGGAAACTGGAGCACCCAGAGGAAACCTATTTCAAGTGTTTATTTTTTTTAAAGATAATGAATATAGCTTACACCCAATGAAAACCAAGAAGTCATTATCTCAGAAAATTAAAATGTTAAATAAGAAAAATAAAAAAAAAATGATTTTGAATATAGAAACAGTGGGGCTGCAGGTAATTTCGCAGTCACACAGGTCCAGGGACCTGGAGGTTGTGGGTTCATGTCCCTCTCTGGGTGACTGTCTGTGAGGAGGCGTGTTCTCCCATGTCTGTGTGGGTTTCCTCCAGGTGCTCCACTTTCCTCCCATGGTCCAAAATCACACATTGGTGGATTGGCAACTCCAAAGTATATTCCTTCCTTGTGCCCAATGATTGAGGGTAGGCTCTGGACCCACTGCGGCCCAGAACTGGATAAGCAGTAACAGACAATGAATGAATGAATTAAAAGTATGTACGGTATATGCACTCAATACTTGGTTGGGGCTCCTTTAGCATGAATTACTGCATCAAAGAGGTGTGGCATGTAGGCCTGTGGCACTGCTGAGGTGTTATGGAAGCTCAGGTTGCTTTGATAGCCTGCTCGCCTGCATTGTCGGGTCTGGTGTACTTTTTTTAGATTAGATTCAACTTTATTGTCATTACACATGTACAAGTACAAGGCAACGGAATGTAGTTTAGCATCTAACCAGAGTGCAGTAAGCAGTAAGTGCAGAATGTACATATATAGAAAATATAGGCAGAGGTATGGACAAATATACATGTGAATATATTAGAGATATTTAAAACTATACATGTAAATATATATTATAACATAATAAATACAGTTTGGAAAGAAAATACCATAAACATGATGTACACATGGAATAGAAAATACTATAAACATGATATACAGATAACTAATTTACAGGTTGGGTTACAATGGGAGGGTTGGATATTTTTATATGAAGTGAATATGCAGAATATGTCTAGCCCATTAAATATAATATTCATTCATTCATTAAATGTAATCTCTTATCCAGTTCAGGGTCACGGTGGGTCCAGAGCCTACCCGGAATCATTGGACGCAAGGCGGGAATACACCCTGGAGGGGGCACCAGTCCTTCACAGGGCAACACACACACATTATAATGTACAATTATGTACAATGTAATAATGATATACAGAAAATGTAGTGCAGTCAATGACCAGAATACAGATGAGTGTGTGTTAACAGTGGACAGAGCTCAGTAAGGAGACAACTCTGGGGAAGAAGCTGTTCCTCAATTTACTTGTCCTGGTCCAGAGGCTCCTGAAGTGCCTGCCAGAGGGCAAGGAGACAAAGAGACTATGAGCAGGGTGTGAGGAGTCTTTAAGTATCCTGCAGGCTCGACGCAGACAGTGTTTCTTCTGGACGTCCTCAACTGATGGAAGTGGAGTCCCTGTGATTTTCTGGGCAGTATTCACCACTCACTGTAGTGACTTGCGGTCTGTAACAGTGCGATTCCCAAACCAGGCTGTGATACAGCTGGATAGAACACTCTCAATCACATAGCGATTCACCAGAATAGCTGGAGACAGATATTGTTTCTTTAGCTCCCTCAGAAAAAAAGGCGGTGGTAAGCCTTCTTGACTAGGCTGGAGGTGTTGGTGGTCCAGGACAGATCCTCCAATAGATGTATTCCCAAGAACTTGAGGCTGGCGACACGTTCTACAGACATCCCGCTGATATAGATGGGGTCGTGCATGTCACCTTTCTCCCTCCTGAAGTCTATGATAAGTTCCTTTGTTTTGTTGATGTTAAGGAGCAGGTTATTGTCAGCATGCCACGTGACCAGATGTTCTACTTCCTCTCTGTAGGCTGTCTCATCATTGTTGCTGATGAGACCAATCACTGTGGTGTCGCCAGCAAACTTGATCATGGAGTTTGATTCATGAACAGTCTTGCAGTCATGAGTGAAGAGGGAGTAGAGAAATGGGCTTAGCACACAGTCCTGGGACATGCTGAGGCCTGTTGGTCAGAAAGTTTATACTCCAATGACAGAGAGAGGAGTCAATGCCCAGATCTCCAAGTTTGGTGACTAACTTGGCTGGGATTATCGTGTTAAACACTGAGCTAAAATCAAGAAACAACATTCTTGTGTATGTGTTGTTATTATCCAGATGTGAGAGCACAGAATGTAGCTCAATGTAGCATCCTCTGTGCTTCTATTATTGCAGTATGCAAACTGATGTGATTCCAGTGTAGGTGTGAGGCAATCCTTTGGTTGTTCCAGGACCAGTAGCTCAAAACACTTCATAATGATGGGTGTAAACGCTACAGGGCGATATTCATTCAGGCATGTTGGGTTGGAGCGTTTTGGTACTGGTATGATGGATGTTATTTTGAAGCAAGTTGGAACAGCTGCCTGGGCGAGAGACAGATTGAAGATGTCCGTGTGCTCTGCACACGCTTTCAGCACAGGCCCAGGAATGCCATCTGGGCCGCTTCTTATCCTCCTCTTGACAATACCCTATAGATTCTCTATGGGGATTAGGTCAGGTGAGTTTGCTAGCCAATCGAGCACAGTGATGGTTACTAAACCAGGTATTGGTACATTTGGCAGTAGTTTTGACAGGTGCCAAGTCCTGCTGGAAAATGAAATCTGCACCTCCATAAAGCTTGTCAGCGGAAGGAAGCATGAAATGCTCTAATATTTCCTGGTAGATGACTGGACAAGACTTTGGACCACTGAGCAACAGTCCAGTCTTTTTCTCCTAAAAAAACACTTTTGGAATTGTCTCTGGGACATGAGTGGCTTGACACACGGAATGTGACAGTTGTAGCCCGTGTCCTGGATACGTCTGTGTGTGGTGGCAGCACTGACTCAGGGAACAGTCCACTCTGTGAATCTCCCCCAAATATTTGAATGGCCTTTTGTTGACAATCCTTTCAAGGCTATGTTTATCCCTGTTGATTGTGCACCTTTGCTTTCACTCAACCTTCCATTAATATGCTTGGATACAGCAGGATGGTGTCAGTGGCTGTCTTCTGTACATCTGTGAAGTCAGCAGTCTTCCCCATGATTGTGTAGCCTACTGAATCAGACTAAGGGGCCATTTTAAATTTTTTCTTTGCAGGTGTCTTTTGTTGATTATTCATTTCTGAGATAATGGTTTTTGGGTTTTCATATATGGGTTTCACATTGAATTCACTGAATTGAATTTCTAGAATAAATAATTTTTTGATGATATTCTCATTTATTGACATGCACCTACATATGAAACAAGCTGACCCATGTATGGATTGTGCCATAATACCTCAGTAGAACTGCTGGATCTGGCCCCGCTGATTGAGCCTGCATGCTTGTCACCAAGTGTGCCTGCTCTCTCACGGAGATGCAGAAACTTCACTGGCCAGCCAGTGAATATCATCACATCATTATGAGCTTGTATTTATGCGCTTTAGCACTCCCCGACCTCCCCAAATCCTGAATGACTTCCTACTACTCATGATCTCTAAACATGATTTCATCCGAAGGTCCTGTTCCTGAGTTCAGCTCACCTGGTAGTGGCCTCCGGTAACATGGCAGAAGCTCTTTCTCACCACCCATTGCAAATTAGCCAAAGGCAGTGTCACCCTGATGTGGTACAGTCAGTATTGATACTCTGGATCTTGAGGGTAGACCTCTTTGCCTTATTGGACATAACACAGGTGGTACTTGGAATGAGCTTAAAAACACACTACTAGGACATGATTCCCTCACCCATTATTTTCCTCTCTGACACTCAACCCAATGCTCCTAGGTGCACCCAGAGCACCTTTGGGTGCTAATAATAACTCATCCGTAACTCAGCCATAGCTGTGTTTACTATGGTTTTTGCTTCTACTTTAGGTAAAACAAGGGATTCTATAAAAACTCCTATAATGACTCAATTCTCCCAATTGCATGGGCAGGTGTGGCATCCTCAGTGGGGGCAACTTTAGCTCTAGCTGTGGCCCTTAAGCCTTAGGATTTTGATAAGGGGAAGTCCATTGCACCTTTGTTAATGGGGCTCCCTCTGCATGTGCCCAATACAACCGTTGGTGCAGAGCTTCTTGTGAACAGTTATGAATGTGCCATGGATAATGATAGTCAAAAGCTGTAGGTTTGTTTTACCTGTGTCAAACTGGGCTTTCTGCTGTTAAAGCAACTGTTGAACTGTTGATGAGGCTGCTGATCATTCTATACCTGCACCTGCTACTGTCATGCCGTTAGAAAAAGGACAACATCTTGGTGTGTACATAAAGGCAAAATTCATGATTACAATCAAAAAATACTTTTTATACACTTCAGAAGATATTTCCTCACCACTTGCTAGCTCTTTAGTCTGTTTGCATACTGGAAACCAGTCTGATGTGTTTACGAAGCCCCAGTGTCTGTAAAACAATAGATTCTGTAGATTCCGTCTCTCTCTCTCTCTCTCTCTCTCTCTCTCTCTCTCTCTCTCTCTCTCTCTCTCTCTCTCTCTCTCTCTGTCTGTCTCTCTCTCTCCCTCTCTCTGTGTATTCCATAAGTGGGTAATATAGACCTATTTTTCACTACATTACTACAGTAACTGCATTACTGAACATGCTACAAAGCTAAACAACTCGAGTTACAAATGAGTTTCTGTGATAATTCAAACAGTGAATAAATATTTACAAGTTTAACTTCATCAATGTACAAACAATAGTTGTTTTTTCCCCTCAAAAACACTGTTTCACCTTAAACGTTACTTAAACTTTGGAAGGTAAACAACTAAAGAGAACTGCAATCGCCCACAATCATAGACATTCTCTTTATGTGTTCCCCTGCATAATGTGTGTTACATGTTCATTGCCATGCACCTTTTCTACAACATGGATGTGGCTAATGCAGAGGGCCTACCTATGAACATGCATGTGCCAATCTGCTTATATACCCATGCATAGGCCACACACTATGTCATGTGAGTGATTCTATTGATATAAACTCTTGGTTTGCACAGCAGAGACACATCACCCTGTCAGTCATACATTATATAGATCATTTGATAAATCATATCATTACGTGTCCAGGATGATGCATTAACTAAGGCATAGACAGGGTAAATAAACTGGCACAGAAGCCATTAAAAATATTCGTTAAAAATTCGTCATACTTGGCGAAATCTTGTATGATCATCCATAACATTAAAGCTACCTTTCTCAACGTATTATTTTAATAAGACTGTACTCTTCTTCATCCACAGTACAAAATGTCATTAAAACTTTCAAAAAAAATCCTGAAAAATCACTATATGAAATGGACAAAGTCCCAAACCAATATTGGCTAGCTGTGCTTTTTAGGCACTGCATTAAAACAGACATGTTCCTGTAGTGGTAATCATTGCATGGGCTCAGAAATACTTCCCAAAACCATTGTCTATGAACACAGTTTGTTGCTGCACCTGCAATCCCACAATAAATCCCACAAATGCAAAGAAGATTGGGATCTAGAACTGCTGCTGCCTTCTCTGGACCTGAGTTAATTTAAGATGGGCTTAGATGAAGTGGAACTATATAATTTTCTAATAAATATAGAGATTAAATATTTTGCATATATTAAAAAAATGTAAACAAAACAAACAAAATTGGAGTTTGTACTTTGGGGCTTGGTTGAGTCAGTTACTGTACGGATTCCTACCTACATTTCAGTGGCAGGGAGCATTGCATAATTTCCCTATACTTCATCCAATAAAATCTAGTTTTAGCCTTATTACATACACATGAAATATCTTACATCTTACTTGCATGTTACAGCACTATGAAGGCTTTTGCAGTATATCTGTGGTATTCATCTCCACAGGAGGATATGAAATCATATATGCCTACCAGTGTGGGTCTTATTTTACAGTTGGTGGGCTGCAGTGTATGTATGTATATAATGCATGGTCAATTATTGTCTGATTGTCTGAAACCGCTTATCCAATTCAGGGTCGTGGTGCATGGGGCTGGAGCCTACTCGGAATCACTGGGCACTCTGGGAACACACCCTGGAGGGGGCGCCAGTACTTCACAGAGCAACACACTCACACTTATGGACATGTTGGAGTCGCCAATCCACGTACCAACATGTGTTTTTGGACCATGGGAGGAAACCCATGTGGACAACACAACAAACTCCTCACAGACAGTCACCCAGAGCTGGACTCGAACCCACAACCTCCAGGTCCCTGGAGCTGTGTGACTGTGACACTACAGGCTGCCCTGTCCTAATTTATGTCTAAAATTAATTGACCATTGTTGCTGACCATCCACATCTGGGAAACATAATACTGTTCTCTGAAACAATTACCATTCTTGGTAATATATATATATATATAATAAAATAAAATCTTATTTAGGAAAAATAAATATTTTACTCTCAAAAACATATCTGCTACAATTATTGCATATCAGTATTTGATCAAGTATTATTTATGTCCATTTTCTACATATATTGGATTGGATTATAGTCTTGATTTATCAATATTGTTGATTTAATGACCCAGTCTCCTGGTATCCTAACCATATTCCCAGGTGCTCTTGAACAAAAGCAACTCATTTTATGCTAAACATTCTTCTGCTCTGTTAGCAAAAACTGTTTTTTTCCCATCTGACAATAGATGAAGATTTTATTAAAAGCACATAAACAATCTAGAGCACAGAGCTGTTTTTATTGCCATTTAGGTCAATAACATTAAAACTCATGTGTGTATTCCTGATCTTGTTTATGAATTTTGATGGATGAATAAGGATATTCAGTTTGCATGTCACCTGAAACAAAAGTTTAGGTAAAAAGTGTAGGTAGCCACTTAAGATTTCAAGAAGGCACACAAACACAAATACAAATGGGACTATATGCCATTACATTTTATTCATTAAATGTCTAGGGTTATTTAAAAATGTTTTCCTTAAATGAATTTATTTTCCTTTTAATAATTTAAAACACAAGCAATACAAAATTTCTTAGAATTTTAAGGGCATCAATAAGTCTGGAACTATCCTTGTCTATTGTCCATGTCATTATGGCTTCAATAATGAGAAACTCATGTACAAACAACCTTTACTTTTTATTTGGATTGACAAATGTGTTAAGGCAAGAACAGTATAAAAAAGCAACTGTAATTTCATGGTACTGTATAGTTGACATCAAGAAAAACCTAAGGACAGTAGGGACAAACCAAACTACAACACTGACTTGTTTTTCCAAAGATGTACTTGTAAACATATTTAGGTAATGCAGCACTATTCAAGTAACAAGGGGGACTACTTTGCCATGTAAGTGAGGTGGGATAGACAACCGTACATTGCACTGAAAACAACTGTACATAAGCATGTAATATCTGCTGTTAAGCTTTGTTAAATTATGTACAAAATGTACATCACAATAATACTATATGGCACTGAGATGTGTTGATTAACTCCTTTCACTTAACACGATACAATCGGTTAATGGCTGTGGTTAATAACAGTATATTAATGTTAATAGGTTAATGCTGACAGATCCACCCTACAGTCACTTGCAACTCATCCTTTACCACATAGAGGTCATGAAATATCAAATACATTCAGTATTATGGTACACAAAGATACATGTGCATACAACTAGCTAGATGCAGCCATTTACAGGCAAAGTCCTATTACAGAAAGCTTTAAATGTTTGTCTTTTATGACAGGCACCCAAAAAGCAAATAGCCTATTTTACAAAGCCTTGTCTCACTATGGCAATACCATTACATATCTATACATTGTTCCTTAATATTATTAGCACTGCATTGTTCCTCTAATGTTACATTCATTAATTAAAAAAAGAAAGTAGTTTCTGCCTCCCATGGAGGCAATGAATAACACCATGGAATTGATGTCTATGAATCCTTGTGTGAGACAGGAACCTGATGTTTGGACTCACACCTCCCCATCATTTTATAGAATTGTAAAATGAATAATCAGTACTCACAAATCCCTTAGTAAACTGACAGGGGCTATTTCCAGTCAAACATAAGGGCTACACATACCACAGTAAAGGGCCTGTGTGGATGGAACTTGCTGGTTGCCAGCCAGGGCTACCGTAGTCAGACCTTCAATAATTACATGGTTAAACAAACAAACAAACAAAAAAATTAGATTGAAGGATTTTAATTTTAAATACGGCAACCAGCTATGATGTTTCTAGTAAACATTTACTGGTACTGAGGTTCATTTAGTTTTTCTTGTCACCTTGATACTGGTCATACTGCCCTGACACAAGTGTGTAGCTCATGCCCAGGTGAGTGTGATGATGTGTGTGAAGGTGATGCGCAAATGGAACGGTTTCCCTCTCTTGCTCTGTTTCCCTGTCCTCATCTGGAGATCCCCGCTCCCCAGGCTGAAGAAGAAAAGAACTCTGAGTGAAACCTCATGTCCCTGAGGCATAACCTGCATTGTGCGATTAGGAGTTGCAGGATAAAAACTTACCACAGGAGATTTGCCATGGTATGGAAGGTTATGATGGGGTAGCAGCTCCAGGGCTGTGGGGTCAGTTACTGGCTTGCTGTTCTGTGTTCCCTCTGAGTCCTCTCTTCCAGCTGTTTTCCCATACAGAGGGTAATGGAAACCTAACAACAAAGTAACCAGTTGAATAACAATACTATGAAGAGTGTAAATTAAACACGTTTTGATAAAGCATCTATGCTGTACTGCATAACAGTATTACCTGGGTAATTGTGCACCAGAGCTGGTGACATCACCCTAAAGGAAGAGTTGTTGGTGTCACATAAGTGCAGGTATGGATAGGAATGCTGGTACTGAATGTAGGACTGTTGAGAAGATGACACTGCCCCTCTCATATTCTGTGAGTCTTCAGAGCTTTCACTGGGACACTCTTCTACCTCTGCTCTGGTGCTCTCTTCGATGTCCTCAGATGGTGTCTCACACTTTACATTTTGAAGCTCAACTTCCAGTCTGGATTCTGGCTCAGGAGGTAAGCGCCAGTCTTTAACCTTTTCTGGGCCTATTTCCTGAGAGACCTTGTTTACCTCTTGATTTTGCTGCTTCACATATTTGGATTGAAATGAGTGGCTCCAGGACTGTGGTTCTGAAGCCTAAACCCAGAGGAACATCTACTGTCAAAGACATTAGAGTCTTACAACCAATGTAATTAAACATCTGCAAGGGAGTTCCATTGTCATACAACAGTAGAGGCTATGTGTTAGCTGTAAGGGCTGAAAGGAAAAGTCTGACATCTTGAAGTCAACATTAGCCACATCATTTTTAAATCCCTTCAAGGTTATCAGTATTACTAATAAATTTATATAACAATGTTACAAAACCTTGCAAAAAGGTCCTTGGGCTCTTTACCATCAAAGACATTTATAAAAGTCATACTGTTTTACAAGCACATTTTCAGAAAATGTGTAGTAATGTCAAAGACTTACATTTAGATATGTTACATTTGTGTCCACATTTGTTTTTGTGTTTTGACTTTCCGGGTTGAAGTCTTCCGAGTCCTTGTTATGCCCCTGGTCTTTTGCCATTGACAAAAGGGAAGACTTGGCTTGTGACTGCTGATGCTTGTCCAGTTCTACATAGATGAAACCAGGCTTCGCACAGCTGATTTTAACCGAATTTGTTCCCTTATGGATGGCCACAGTTGATGCCATCATCTGTTTTGTATCCTCTTTTGTTCGCTCTTTTGCCTCAGGCCCACGTCTAGCTTGAACTCTGTTCTGCTTGCTGTATTGCATATCCTCACAACATGTCTCATTCTGCTGTCTGTGAGCATTTGGAACTATCAAAACTTTCTGGTCTACAGGGACATTACGTGTGTACTGTCCGTAGTATAAGGACTGAGCCAAAGCAGTCTGTGATTGTGTCATGGCTAACTGAAGTTGTGACTGAGAGCTGGCATCTGCACTTGATTCTGAGTTTTTCAGGTCCTCATTTAACTCTCTAACATCCTCCTTGGTTCTGCTGTAAGGTGTGGATACCTTGAGGAAAGGAGCAGAGTTGTTTGGTCCTGAGTGCATGTAACTCGGAAGACCATAAGATTCATATCCATGGCTGTGAACTGAAGACTGGACTGTAGAGACAGGAGTAATTGTGCAGGGAATTTTGGGATTGATATTCCCATTCAGATTAGAGTCCGGGGCTGAGTTTCTTCTGGATCTTGAATTTAATCCACCATCCTCGGCAGCATCAGATATGTCGGAATATGCAGGACTGTTTGTCTTGGTGGTATTACTGTCTCCATTTGAAATTGTGCCAGAATCCATTCTTGCAGAGCTCCCAATGGAGGGACTGGGGGCATTGTCAGTGAAAGTGTACACCTTGTCAGCCTCAGCTCTGATACTTGCCATTCTACTCTCTTGTGTTTCACCTGGAACACCAACAATGTCTTGTTTGCTCAAATGCTCTTTCAACAGACTAACAGAAAAGTCTTTGCCTATACTTTTTGTATCATCTGCCTTTGTGAAAACAGGATCGGTTTTTGGACTTCTTGGGTCTTTACAGTTTCTATCCTTTAATCTGTGCTTATCCTTTCTCTTGCTTTCTTTGCTCAAAACTATGGTTGCATTTGCCATATTAACTTGGGCAACAATGTCCAACTTTGGCTTAATAGGTTTCAGTGAAAGGTTCTTAGCTTTTGTAAGATTAACTGTTGGAGAAGGTTGATGAGATGAGCTGTCAGAGATTTTAGTAGGAAATGTTGTAGGAATGGCAATAAGCTTTGGGGGTGCAGGGGTAGTAGCAATAAGTCTGTTAGCCCTAGCTTTGGCTGAACACCTTTCAGCAAGTCCATTTTCTTTTTTCACTTCTCTCTTATCAATGACACCTTCCGCTTCAAGCTTAGGCATCTCGACAGATGAGTTACGGTCTGTGATGAGGCAGTTCTCAAGGACCACAGACATGTTTGAAATAAGTGGCAGGTTGCTCAAGTCATCAACGGGTCCCTCCTTGCCGACCATATTCCTCCGTGGCTTAGAGTTTGCTGTGGGACTGTGATCACTATTGAGCAACAATTTTCTGTTCTTTGGAGATCCACCTGAACTTAGCTTATACATGGCTCTTGGCTTCTTGGAAATAATATCATGATTCTCTCCAGAGTCAAAGGCAACATTGCTTAGTGATTCTTCATAATCAGAGAGCCTATCCTCACTCTCTGCCTCAAACTCCTGCTTGCTATCACTGTCTAAGTGTGCATGTGATTGGTGATAGCGCAACCCATTAATATGCTTATATTTCTTGTTACAGTTAGGATGTGGGCAATCAATTAATATTGGAGAGGCGCACACTTGGTCCAGAAATGCTGGGTCTGATTTTCCCTGTGGAGTAGAAGGAGCACTCCTAGATTTGGCACGTATTCTTTTCCCATTTCCATTTCTAACATCCTCAGAAACTAAGCTTAAATCTAAATCGGCTGGGGCTTTGCTTTTCCTCTTGCCGCATATAAGTGGGCTTGACTTTATGTCCTCCACAGAATAGTATGCAGGAGTCCTACAAGTACTAAGGTTTAGACTTCCCCGCCTGCCTTTGTTGCCTATTCCCACACCACGTCTCTTATGTGTTAGACCTCTTATCTTGGAGAGACCAGGTTCTACAACAGGCTGGTCTGACACTGCCAATCGCATCCGTTTACCACGTCCACGACCACTCGGCATTTCAGAATCACTCATTGGAGACTCACAAAACCTAGTGAATAATAACAATGTGACATAAGTACATTTTAATGTGACTTTTATTCCAAAAGCACATTTATGGGAAAAGCTCCTAATAAGCCTGTTTAAAGCTACATAATTACATTTTTATAAGGATTTTTCATAAATTTGTTATATAGCTTATATTGAAAGATACCAAACTAATTTTCTTGAAAAGTAGATTTTTGGAAAATGCAAATAAAACTAGAATCTGTTATTTTTTCATTTTTTAAATTCTCTATTTAACTGACAAGGTACAATGAAAAGTTTTCCTATGTTTTGCTGTCCAACATCGTTGGATTTTTTAAAACAACCAGCAACAAAACTACAATCAAACTTAGAGAACTGGACAGGAACAAACAGAAACCAAGCATGAAATAATGTGTGGAGACATAAACACACATATACAAGACCAGACAAATAAATGCTACAATAAAAGGGTATGTACACAGGACCACAAAGGTGGCATAGGTGGGAACACTAATGACTAGGAGGGGCAAAGTCAGAGACAAAGAAGAAGACAAGAACAAAACAGAGCTATGTGCTAAGTAAAATATGTTTTTTCTACAACCAATAAGTGAATATAAGAGGTTTAAAAGAAGCATTCAACAAAGGCTCAGTTTTGTAAGCAAAAATGGGTTGTGGCTCACCACTTTGTGCCAAATGACTTGAGAATATCAAACAGTTCAAACAGAACATTTCTCAGGGCAAGATTGCAAAGAATTTAGGACTTTTACTATCTACCCTAGATAATCACATACAGAAAATCTCAGACCATGTAAACAAAGCCCAAGTAATTTGTGTTTGTGATTGTGTGTAACCATCGAATCCTGACAGCACTGAATGAAAATTAGTCATGCTACTATGATAGTACATTCACATGGGCTTGGGAGTACTTCAGAGAACCATGGTCAGTTTCTTTATCCAGAAACTGACCTGAAACACAATTACACAGGTAAAATACCATATAACAGTCCTGGGCAGAAATGCTGAGTTCTCTGGCTCCGAGCTTATTTCAGAATGTCTTAAAGTCAGTGTTAATATATGTTGTGGTCAAATAAGTCCATACTGACTCCGCCTCTGTGGAAGTCTCTGTGACAAAGATGAAAAGGATCATCCAGACTGTTATAGGAGACAGGTGCAATATGTTTAATAACATAGGTGACTTGAGTATGTATGAATGTACTATTGAATTTTATGCATTGATTAGTTTTTTAGAAAGACACTTACTGCCTTCAAGGTAATGTTTTTCCTGGCAAATCCATGATTATTTTAGCAGGACTATGCCAGGCCTCACTCTGCACATGATACAACAGTGTGACACTGTGTGTCTGCTGTCCAGATCTTTCTCATGTAGTACATTATGATCATGGACTGTTGAACAGCTTAAAATCAAACAAGAACTGGAAAAAAAATTGACTTGCAAATTGCAACAATTTTGTCCTCATTTCTCATCCCAAATGAGTAAAAAGTGTAACAAAAAAGGAATGTGATGAAACACTGTGGTAAACATGCCTCTCTCCCAAGTTGTTTTGACTGTGTTGAAGGCACTACATAATACATTACTTTCTATGTACAAAATACAATCTGTCCAAAAGTTGGACAGCCAAATTCTTGGAAACTTTCTTTGTACTTCTGTCATTTAAAATAAATGGTCAGGAGTATTTACAAATCAGAGTTTCTCGTATTTATTGCATGGCCATTTTGCTCGAGATGACAAAATACGTATTTCGTACGAAATCAGTCCAACTCAGCCCACCCCCACTACTTTAGCTCACACCAATGAGTAAAAACCAGTACAAAATGTAATAATATTAATAATAATTTTAATAATATATTGCATTTATGAATTGCTTTTCAAGAAACCAAAGCGTGTACAAACATTGTGCAAAGAACTAAAACCTATTTCTCCTACAGACTTCCATAATTTAAAGAAACCTATTCATTTTCCTTCCACAATCATACAAAGTATGTCACACAACATACTACACAGTATGTGTTTTTTTTAGCTGAGATTATAAATCTGTTTAATTAATTTAAATTATACATAGTCTTTAAGAGTTATATGAAATATTTTAGGTTCCCCTTGCTAAAAATGGGACATTATGTCCAAGTTTTCAAGAGAAAAATAAATTATGTGTCGTCAGTATTTTGCCACCACATGTCAACAATGGATTTCTCTAAGCAATTAGCAACTAGCAACTAGCTTAGGATCTGAAAATTAACCAAACTGTTGTCTATAAAAGAAATGAAGGTAGATAATAACCAAGTGCTTCCAAATTGGAGTAAGAACAAGCAAAATATATGTTGAAGCTGATTATTCTGGATTGAAAAGCAATACAAAACCCCAAAGCTGACACAGAAGTGGTGTTGCACTGTTCTACTGTGCAGCGTTACTTGGACAAACATAACCTGAATGAAAGTGGGAGCTAAAGAAAAGTTTCCTTGAACCTAGTCACAATGGTCAACACCTCAAGAATTCAAAAATATTACCTTAATAAACCAGAGGCAATCTTTATCCTGACTTGAAATAAAAAGTTTTAGGAGACCTTAATTCAGCTGTGGCTACAAGACTGCCAAAGAATACCACAGAATTATAAGCATTCTGCAAGGAACATAAGGTAAAAAATAAAAAAAAATAGTAATATTCCTAGATTGCTACAAATGCATTTGCAAGTTGTATTATCTACATACGTTCAAAAATATATATATATAATTTTGCCAGCGACAAATTATAAAATACTACTCTACAGTACACAGGCTTATGAGGAGCTTTTTATTTAGAATTAAATGAAGAAAGAGTGAAATGTTACCGAGGTGGGGCCCAGTCATGCTTGGTACAGTCTAAGAGAGTGCCCACATAGGTCCTTTTTCTCCATGTTACATTCACCACAAGGACCCCTGTTCAGACAGAAATAATTATTTGTCCTATTAAAGTCCTATTAAAAATAGCAGACATAAAAACAAAAAAGAGACAGTTCTGTGATATAATGCATAGTTAAACTCTTCCATAAGTGGTTGAAACCAGGAATGCAAATAATTTCTCACTAAAGAATAAAAGTATCAATCTGTCACTTTGGAATAAAATGCATACAAAATGTATCTGTAAACTATACAGCCACCTGCTCATTCGACATTTCTTCTAAAATGAAGCATTGATTAATAAATTTTACTTTTACCCTTTGCAGCTGTAACAGCTTGTACTCTTCTGGGAAGGCTTTGCACTGGATGTCAGAGCATTTCTGCAAGTATTTGATACCCTTCAACTATAAGAACAATTGTAGGTTCAAGGGGTACTGATGTTGGACAATTAGTTTTGATCTCAAAAGCCACATTAAACTCATCTCAAAGGTATTTAATGGAGCTCCATCACTGGCTCAATTTGCGGGGCCTCTAGCTAACACTACACTGAGCACTGTAACCTTAGGTACCTGTGCAACTGCTGCAGAGCATCTTGTCTTGTTGGAACATAACATTGTATTGACAGTTTTCTATATGCATTGTTTGCACTTTCTGATACAAGCTGTTCTTTAGATTATGTGAACATTCCACATTGAATAGAGCAAGAGAAATTATTACATTATTTTTACATTAATATGTAACTTCTACAGCTTTAGGAAATGTTAAAAAAACAAATACTTATTTAACCCAGTGTTACTTCAACCATACATGTTTTGTTCATGGTTCCTCAAAAACCACTGAAATAACTTCCCACAAAATATTTTTGTGTGGATTCATTATGTGCTTGATCTCAGCAAGGGTTGTTAAGATGGTGTTCTGCCATTTTAATTTGCTTAATCAATATGCAACCAGTGTCTCCACTTCCCTCAAATGCTCCAACGCTTTAGTAGGTGATTCAGTCTCATAGCTGCTTTGAAAATGGAGTCCTACTGTGTTCATAGCTTATGGCACAAGTAGTCCTTCACCCCCCTCATGTGTATTTGTGATACACGTCTTCATGCAGACCCATGCATCACGATGTTCCATCTTGATTTATCTACTTAAACTATTAAATATACTCTGGAAGCAGGAACATAATAGTGTTGTCATGATTAATAACTAGTCTTACCCTCATCTGTTTCATGCCAAACAATCCCCTCCAAATTGACGCTTGTTCCTGGTTGACATGGCTCCATGTAGTTTGACTCAATGGCTCTTTCAGCCTCTTGGGTATTGGTCCCCACTGACCTGGTTTTTATAGTTAACTGATAAAATGGAAAAGAACAGAGTAGGAACACAGTGGATGTTGAAAAATGCTTATAAAACCCAATCATAACATGTCCTTATTTGTCTAGTAATGTACATGATTGAAGTGTTTCTAAAGGAATAAATTAACATGTTTATTTCTGATATTTTAATGACTAATATGCTGCTTAAATGTAGAATTGTCTAAATATATATCACAAAGTACACACATACACATACACACAAACACACTATCTATCTATCTATCTATATATATATATATAAAATTTCCCAAAACATCCAAATGTAATGTCCCCTGTAAACAGTAGACATAAGGACAATATATATGAATGGGTAGGCTAAAGTGGGAGTTAGTGGAGGAGGTGGTGGGTTGCTTCTATCTACCCTATAACAGTAAATATCACATCCTCACATCCCAGCTTCAAACACACACTATGCCTTTGTCAAAAAAAAAAAAAAAAAAAAAAAGAGAAGGAGTGATGCTGCTGAGGTCTCCAATAGCAACAAGCCAGCAAGAAATTGAAAGGGGTGCCCAGCAAAATACAAAGGAAATGGCTGACAACAATGGGATACCAAGAAGTGATGTATTTACAAGCGGCCGGCACTTGTTCATTTATCTTGCAGTAGAGAATGACATGGAGGTGGTGTGCCTGGTTGTGTTTTATTTCCAAGATTGGCCCTATTTAAGAAAATTATTACTCCAACTCGTAAACATGACTGATGCAGGGATGGATTGGACAGTCTTCAGTTGGCTTTCAGCTTTTCTCTGCTTAGAAGAGATTCTTGATTGCAGTTTTCACATACACACACACACACATGCACACACACACACACACGCTTAGACACTCACCTTAAACCCTGCAGCCTGATTGCAAATTAGCATGTCTTTTATTACATTTAGTAATCCATTTGTCAGGGACCATGTCCAATGATAAAGAGTATCAACAGAGCTGTAAATGTGCCAGGCTCCTTTTCATCTGGCCAGATGTTAAGATGATAAAGTACCTCAGAATAGCCAGTGCTATATGACAACAAAAATGAACGCTTATCATCAAGAATAAAAAGGTATAGCTTACAATAAAGACATCGGACTAAGTGCAAGATATAGCTAAACACGTTTCTTCTCTTTCCCTGCCATTCACAATGCTTTATTATACTGTCCAACATTACAGTCGTAAAAAGTGTACATAATGATCATCATGGCATACTAGAATACATCATCATCCTGCCGTGTTCCAGAAAAGCATTAATCGTTCTGGCAGTAATCCTCTAAGAATGATGTAGCGTACAGTATAAGATAGCGTTGTGAGGGGAGGGAAAAGCGAGGCTATTTTGACTCCCGACCATTTATAAGCTATTAAAACACCATCGTGCTATCTATATGGTTTCATATATTGATCGCTGGGGCTGTAATCCGACGTGACTGACGGCATCAGTACCGATCTCAACAAACTCATCAATCCCACGACGCGGAATAAAAAGGCAGCATTGCTCGACAGGACATAGCCTACCGCGGCCTTTTCGGGAGCCTTACCGTTCTGGGAGCTCGCTCCTCGGGCGAGCAGGCGCCTTCGGACTCGTCGCCAACAATAGCGCACGGGTCCATCGCCCCGCTCTCGCCACAATAGCACGGCTTCTCCTGCGGCCCGAGCCCCGCCGCCACCGCCGCGTCTCCTCCGCCGTGCCTGTCCTTCCGCGCTCGTATTGACGACTCCTTCGCCTCCCGTTTAAGCGCTCTACCGGGGCTCCTGCCCCTCTTCGCCTCCTTGGCTTTGGCGCAGGAGCCGCTCATATCGCAGCCGCTCATCCCCGAGAGCTCTACCGCTCGCCCGTGTCCTTGAGGTTCGCCGTCAACAACGACAACCACGGCCGCCGAGTGCCGTCGCTTCTCTTTGAATTTCCTTGCCTCCTTGCAGAGGGTCGCACGGGCAGCGTCCAGCTCGAGTGTGCGCTCCCTCTCCCGCGCTTCCTCGTCGTCTCCCGCTTCGGCGGCCGCTCTGAGGGCCAGCGCGCGGCTGCTCATCTCCGCTCTGCGGCGCTCCTTCTCCAAGTCGGCGTCCAGGTCTATGATCAGATCTCCGAGTCCGATCTCCCACTCATCGCCGCTGTCGTACGCGTCAGCTCCGCTCAGCCTAACGCTCCGCGCTGCCACCGAGGAGCTGACTGACATCCTCCACATAGGAGTCCGCGCACAAAACAGCAGCGCCGTTGAATCCCAAATCGACAGGATGGGAGGGTATTAACGTCTCGATTGTTTTCATTGCGAAAACGCCGTCGCTAAAATACCACATTATATTTAGGTTACTTGACCCCCCCTCCCTCAGCATAAGCTATGGAGCTTCTCTTATATGCTTTATAATATAAGCTAGTGATTAAGCACGAGCCCACCCAGTGTTTCTGCTTATTCAAAAGAAACCCGAGGCTATTCACTAGGAAGTCATCAAAGAAGGTGTCCAGAAAAAAGGCGGGCATTGCAGTAAAGAAGGTGACCATATTTCATAAGATGACAGTAATAAATGTTGGATAAACACATCAGGCATGAAAACAAATTTAATGGTTTTGTTATAACCAGTCTTTTCTTTATTATTATTTCCAGGCCACGGTCATTAAGGAGCTATTAGACAATTAAGAGTTTATATATATATATATATATACCTATTGTAATAAAAAAGGAAAAATACAAAGGCACATAACAATTTGATTCAAAACTTAGAAAACTTCAAGTGTTTCTCTCTCCATTTCCAGTTCCACAGTGAAAAGACAACTCAGAAAATGAAACCACCCTAAGGCCTGAGCTAATCATCAATGAATGTTTTTATTACTTGAATTATGAGGAAAAACACAATGCAGCTTTTGTGGAAAAGTATTTTTGCAAATTTTTTTGAACAAAGGAAAGCAGGTCACCTGTAAAGAATGGTCTTAATGAAGTAGTAAGAACGTAATATTTTTTTAACACATTAATACTTCAACTGCTGTTGCCCAAAGTGCTTTACAATGTAGAAAGATTAATATATACAAGCAATTGAAGGAAGTGTGAGAGGAAAAAAAACTTGCTATTGAAAACAATAGCATAATAAATATAATCAGACACATTTGCAGAGGATAAAAGCAAACTGGCAACAGAGTAAAATAACTGAATTAAATACGACAGAAAGAAAAACAAAATAAAAGTAGAGAACAAAACACGTTAAATACTGACAAATTAATATTATATTTGTTGCTGCTCCTTGTGTAATTGTCTGTTAAATAATGGCAGTTTGCATGGAAATTCAGTGAAGTTAGGATGGTCTGTGACTTTTTCACAGTCAAGCAACTCCCAGGAGATAATTTTTCATCACGGCACACAATGTAAATTCCACAAGTATGACATTTATTTTACAGAATGCATTAGTTCCAACATGAATAATCATTTTCCTGAGACACAAAAGTGAACAAAATACACTTAGCTAGTTACGTAATGCCTGTGTATTAATAAAATGTATAGATCTAGACCAAAATCATAAAGAACACACACAAAATACAACCATATTGTTAAAATTCATTTATTTAATCAGCTCAGTGTATAACATCCTTTCAGCAAAACACTTTTTTTTTTTATTGGAATGTCACAGGACTTGTCTTTATATATTGTTAGTTCTCTGAACCTGAATGATGAGTTACAGCTTTTTGACAGCTCAGTGACAGATGGCAAAGTACAAGCTAGTAAAGGCCTAGAGGTGTTCTGAGTTACAGCTATCGCTAATTTCACAACACATGTAGAGAGAGCAGGTAGTGTGAAGAAGCCCTAAGCAGAAGAAATGAATAGATTACATGCATGCAGACTCAATTCTAATAAGCAGTCGCAGCAGAGGGAATGATAATGGATTGAAATAATCTGTGAAATGGAATCAGTGTCAGTGTTACAAGCATTTCTGATGTGTTTTTCAGTGTCAGTTCAGAGACTAAATATATACCAGAACATCTCTAATCTTAATTTTAATGGTCTTATGTACAACAGAATCCCTTAATGGACTAAAATATTTAAGAATATTTTATATGTTAGAATGTTACACTGCCTTCAGTTTTTGGTTGTGAAGGAATCCATAAAGATTTGGCAACACGCATAACCACACAGCCATACTGATTGTAACCGTGTACTGTCTTTATACTTCCATTTTGAAAGCCTTTAAATATTTATTATGAGTAGAAAGTTAAGACACTCTGATGGTTTCCTCTTACAAGCAGAATCGGTGGAAGACCTTTAGATAATGTGTCCAGCCAGCACATATAGAGGGCGCTAGACACTGTTCCTTTTCTGGCAAGTGGCATGCTCCTTTGGGAAAAATGAAAGATTTATAAATTTTAATTATTCAGTTATAAGCCTCAACACTGCTCCAAAGTGCTCATGCAGATAAATAAACACCTTGAAATGTATTTCATGTAATATCTTTTTAGTAATTATCTTATACGTTTTCTAGGACAGGTTTGAACATTACATACAGGGAACAGGGTCTGGTATGAATTGTGTTTGTAAAAATAAAATGATCTAAATGATCTGGCCCACTCTACAGGTTTATTATTACTACAGGCATGTGTAGTCATCAAAGGTGCCATTTCTAAAACTGGTATTGATCTTGAAAAATAAATGTGATAAACGAGGTGGGCTTGAGACTGGAAGGCTGCCACAACTGGCAGGAAAATTGAGGGTGTAAAGGAACAGCGCTGTCTCCTCCCTCTGTGCAAGGCTGAAGTGGCCTTGAGCAAGGCACCTAATGCCCAACTGCTCCCCTGGACCTGGGTATGGCTGCCCACTATTTTGGTTGTGCATGCTCACTGCCAATAGTACACTAACAGGCAGCCAGCCCCTGGGCAGAACTTGGGGTCCTGAGCAATTTCCCTGCCATTTGTAGGGATTGAAAAAGTGACCTTCCTGTCCTAAGCCTGCTTCTCTAGCCATTAGGCCATGGCTGCCCCCATATAGTGGATCAGATTAGTTACAGAGTAAATATTTGTCTTTAAATCCAATTACTCACATGACAATGAGATTTGCTGTGCTTGAGTGTTCCTTCAGCAGCTCATTCAATCTGATTTGACGGTTTGTCTTGGAAAAAAAGAGAGGGTGTCTTTTATTAATAATTACAGCAAGGGAATGCTGCACCTTGATAATTTGGGAAACTGGAAGCATACAGCTATTTCTTAAAAATTGTTTTGAGAAACATACAGGTGATTCTCAATAAAATATAATATCATCAAAAAGGTAATTTATTTCAGTAATTCGATTCAAAAAGGCTAATGAATGTATTTAATACATGCGTTTCAAACAGAGTGATGTATTTCAAGAGTTTATTTCTTTAAATGTTGATGATTATGGCTTACAGCCAATGAAAACCTAAAAGAGGTATCTTAGAAAATTAGAATATTGTATAAGAACAATTAAAAAAATTATTTTTAATACGGAAACGTTGGCCTACTGAAAAATATGTATGGTATATGCACTGAATACTTGGCCGGGGGTCCTTTCACATTAATTACTGCATCAATGCAGTGTGGTATGTAGGTGATCAGCCTGTGGCACTGCTGAGGTGTTATGGAAGCTCAGGTGGCTTTGATAGTGGCCTTCTGCTTGTCTGCATTGTTGGGTCTGGTGTCTCTCATCTTCCTTTTAACAATACCCCATGGCCAGGCGAGTTTGCTGGCCAGTCCAGTACAGTGATACTCTAGTTATTAAACCAAGTATTGGTATTTTTGGCAGTAGTTTTGACAGGTGCCAAGTCCTGCTGGAAAATGTATACTGCATCATCATAAAAGTTGTCAGCCAAGGGAAGCATGCTTTAAAAGTGTTCTAAAATTTCCTGGTAGATGGCTGCGCTGACTTTGGACTGGATATAACACAGTGGACCAACATCAGCAGATGACATGGCTCCCCAAACCATCACTGATTGTGGAAACTTCACACTAGACTCAAGCAGCTTGGATTGTGTGCCTCTCCACTCTTCCTTCAGACTCTGGGACCTTGATTTCCAAATTAAATACAAAATTTACTTTCATTTGAAAACAAGACTTTGGACCACTGAGCAACAGTCCAGTCTTTTTCCCTTTGGCCCTGGTAAGACGCTTCTGGTGTTGTCTCTGGGTCATGAGTGGCTTGACACAAGGAAAGCAACAGTTGTAGCCCATGTCCTAGACACGTCTGTGTGTAGTGGCTCTTGAAGCACTGATTCCAGCAGCAGTCCACTCCTTGTGAATCTTCCCCAAATTTCTGAATGGCTTTTTCTTGATAGTCCTTTCAAGGCTGTGGTTATATCCATTGTTTGTGCACCTTTTTCTACCACATGTTTTCCTTCCACTCAAATTTTTGATGACATTCTAATTTATTGAGATGCACCTGTAGTTTCCTGCAGAAATAGGAATGAGCCCAAGATGGGCTAGAGCAAACATGGCCCAGTTGGGTGTCCGTCAGGCTGGTTTGAGAATCACCAGTGATAAGGGCAGCTGCTTGTCATAAAAAATGTAAAGACAATGTTTTTATTTTAACATGAGTATTCCAATGCTTTCATGTGTAGTATTATATATAGCTTTTACCTGTAAAGCATTTTATGTAAATTCTTACCAGTTGTTTTCTATACAAGACCTAATAACCCAAGATACAAAAGATTTAATAAACAAACATGAAAGTATATATGTTGAAAACCACTCTTCAATTCAGCCTCACCTTGGCCTTGTACAATTCTAGTTCATTATCAGTAATCCTCCATGGCTCTTCAGTCTTCAGTTTCTCAGCAGCCTCCTGTTCCATATCCTCCTCTTTCAATCTGTATGGCTCTATCATCTCCTCAAATCTTTCCTTACTGCAAGAAAGGGGTCAGTAGATCACAATGTGACTGCTTTAAAGAGTACATTTGGTTGCTCCACATGAATAAACCAGCTTACTTATGTTTTTGTGGCTTTGTGTTGATATCTCCAAGAACACAAATGTCAGAGAAATCAATCCTGAACTTGCTCAGCAATGCAGCCATTCTGTAATCAGAAGAAGTATATCATTCTAGACAAAATAAAGTATTATTTTTTATTTAAAAATGATTATTATTATTAATAATAATAATAAATAATACTCTATCCAGCATCAACTTGCATATAAAAGCATCACTCTAGGTATGTGTTTCTATGTAAAGCAAATAGCACAGATCTATCTCACAACAGATACTTTGATTCAGGAACCCAGTCATTCTGTAATCAGACCGCATATTGTCATCAGCCACATGCTGATTAATCATCTACCAATGAATTATACTGAGTAATCCCACTTTGTGAACTGTTTTAATTTTCTATTCTGCTCAGAATAACTGCTATTAACCCTAGATAGTTGCATGCTACTTACGCTCTGCGATCGTGATCAATCCTGTTTATCTTTCCACCAATAAATACACGGATCTTGCATTCCTTCCATTTTTTCTTGTTGGTTAGCAAATATGGTATCAGCAGTGTCAAGCCTAAATATAGAGTTATATTTCTTATTGCAAAACCAGAAAGGCAACATATCTCAAAAATTAATTATCTTCACAGCTAATATCTAAACTACAGTAAACAGCCTTGTGCAATAACAAGCAACCACCCTTCACTTTATTTAATTTCCATACAAATTAAAGTAAATTGGGTATAGCATTTTCAGGGACAGGAAAAAATAGGAACTTTTTTCCATCCTGCTAAAATTTTGACTTAGAAATTGGGTCGATTATTTAATGCCATAATCAAAGAACTCATTCAATCACTCAATCAGTGTTTATGAAGTCTGTTCTCTTGAAATATTAGTACATTGTTTTGTGATCAGAAGCTGCTACTTACATTTACGTTGTGTGTGTTTATATTTTTCCTTTTTAGCAGTGACACATCCATTCAGACTCATAACTATGAGTTTTCACAGTGGATGAACCTGTGATACCTGAGATACCTGTGGATATTTGTCAGCTATGAAGCATGAGTATATGTTTTCCCTATTTCTTTCTCAACTTTAATTAATATTTTATCTTATAATGACTCTTTTGGTTGTCTACCAGTTCTAGCATGACTCTAGTGTTTTCTCAATAATTTTGCTCTCTCTTCCTTCTTTCTCCTTTCTTCCTCAGAAATATATATTCTAACTTTGTGCTCAACAGTGATTCTGACTGGAAATTTAATAAGTGAAGAGTAATCACTGTTTGCACCAAGAGTACTTGGAACCTGTTGTCATCCTTAAACTTACCTCCATCATCAAAAAGCCACCAAACATCAATGGTGCCCTTGCACTGTTTCTTTTTAAATTGTTGACTGGCTGCCAGCAACTTCTCATCTGCCATACTAAGCTTCACTGGAAGTTCCTTTGTATCTGAATATTACAAACGGACACACAACTCAACTGTCAAAATGTTAACTAAAAAATAAAGAATGAATTAATTACTGCTATTGTTAACTGCATTTCACAAACATGTCCATCTGACAAACAGTGTACAAATACAAATTAGATGTCACTATACAAATTTTATAGGCAGCTGTTTTCCATATACGAAATGTTGCATTTGACCTCTGATAATGAGTGGGCTGCTTTGACCACTGGTGGTCTTTGATGATGGTTTTGAGGAATCACTGTCAGTGTCTTTTCCGATGTTGATTGCCACCAACAGTTCTTTCATCCCTGGAGCCTTCTCATATGATGACAAAAATTCATCTGAAGGAAGGACATAGATCATAGATTTGACAAAGACATTAAGTACATATCAGTATCAAATTAATTTAGTGAAAGATATACAAAAATATTATTGGGATAATTTATCAAACATATACCTTGGCCTTGAATATGGGAAATATCTAGGCCCTCCTTCAGTCTTATAATGACAACACCATATAGTAGGTCGAAAGCATCACTAAAATAAAGCAAGAATTAAAAAAAAAATTACATTCTTGTGGGCTCTGAGTATTTATGTTGGATCTATATTGTTGCTACATACCTACATACTGAAAATTCTCATTTGGCTCACATGTCACAAAACAGGTGTGGCCCTCTTCTGGCAAAGAAATGGCTGTGCTGGCCATTGTACTAGATTGAATTAAATGAATTTATGGCTGAAATTTGGTCCTTATTTACTGTTTATGAAAATGGGAGACGTTGAAAATACCAGGGCCAGGATCACTTTGCCGACTAGGAAGTATATGAAGCTAGTGCCCACTAACAAGTATTAGGCAAACTGCAAACCTAAATTTGTTGCAAATTTTTAAACATTAATTTTTATTAAATAATAAACTGTAAATCTGAACTTGTATACACTAACAACCATATTTTCAAACTATGCCTTCTCTGCCAGAACAGTCTGAGCAGATGCGACAAAGCACAGTAAAGTTTACATTTAATTTTTATTTGTTAGCTACAGGGTGGCATGATGGCACAGCAGGTAGTGTTGCTGTCACACAGCTCCAGGGTCCTGGGGTTGTGGGTTCTAGCCCTGCTCCAGGTGACTGTCTGTGAGGAGTTTGGTGTGTTCTCTCTGGGTGCTCTGGTTTCCTCCCACGGTCGAGGAACACATGGTGGTAAGTGGATTGGCTACTCAGAAGTGTCCATAGGTGTGAGTGTGTGTTGCCTTGTGAAGGACTGGCGCCCACTGCAGGGTGTGTTCCTGCCTTGCACCCAGTGATTCTGGGTAGGCTCTAAACCCACAACGACCCTGAACTGGACAAGCTATTTCAGACAATGAATGAATGTTAGCTACATTTATCTGTTAGCTTAAGTGCAAAACAAATGAAGCAAACCATGTACTCCAAATGTGCCTTAACTGATCTTTCACCTAAACCATGCTAACAACATTACTGGGCATAAAGTGCTCTAAAATTAAATAACCATATTTGCTTACTGAATTGTGTTGACATATGTTTCCACGTCTTTCATTTCACCATCCCTCCAGTTGTTTTTAAAACCAAATACCAAAGTGTTTGGCTTTAGGCGCCCCAAACCAACAGCCTTAGAAAAGATTCAGTCATGCTCACAGTTAACTGATGTGTTACATTAAGATATATACCAAGTTGTTAGATCAAAGGTGAAACAAAGCAGTAATTCTCAATTCATGTAACAAATTACATTTTCCCAGCTTTAGTGAAATCTCAAAGATAATACTATTACACACTGACATTTAATGACTGCTATTAAGCAAAAACAATAATAAAAAATCACATTAAAATATGCATAGAAGCTAGGACTAATCTATGATAAAATGAAACATTAAACAACATCATATGAATTGCACTTTAACTTGAAATATCAATCAATAATATATATATATAATATTAATTAATTACATATATATATTAAAATAAAACCTTATTTTAAAAAATAAATATTTTACTCTCAAATGTTACTTGTAATAGATTTTGGGCTCCTTGTCTAAGGTCCTCAGCAAATACAGGAGTGTAGAAAGCCTTGATCCTTTTCTTAAGGAGCCAGCGTTGGTAGCGGGCTTGATCATTCAACATCTCCTTGGGATTTGGTCTTCTGGAACCCTTCAGAGAAGCAAAAAATAAGAAATACTCAACTGTACATCACATCATATGAAATAATTTTCTTAAAAGTAACAGTTATCATGTCATGACCAGGTTCTTGCAACCTACCATGCGAACATGGCCGCAGATCATCAGACCCACATTTTTGGTGAAAGCTTGTACTAGATGAAGTAGTGCTGGTCTTGCGTTTGGATAGCCAGTCATTACAAGGCACTGTGGTCTGTGCAGTTTCACATATATTAGTGTCATTAGTGGATTGAAGAGAAATATTAATATTTGTACCTTGATTTGTCTTGTCATGTCAATCCATAATTACTGAGTGATTCATTAAATGTAGATCACCTGAAGTTTTTGATATGGTCCTCAACACCAGTGAGATGCAGAGAGTGTGACAGGGCCTGGTTGTACATCAGAGCTTGTGTGGATGATCCCCAGTTTACATCTGTTGTGTACAAAACTCACTTTAGTTTTGTTTACTGCAGTTCAGGTAATACAGGTAATACTGCAGAATACAGCACCTAACTGTGATTATATATAACATATACTTTATAGGGGGCGGCACGGTGGTGCAGCAGGTAGTGTTGTGGGTTTGATTCCTGCTCCGGGTGACTGTCTGTGAGGAGTTGGTGTTCTCCCCGTGTCCGCGTGGGTTTCCTCCGGGTGCTCCGGTTTCCTCCCACAGTCCAAAAACACACGTTGGTATGTGGATTGGTGACTCAAAAGTGTCCGTAGGTGTGTGTGTGTGTGTGTGAGTGAATGTGTGTGTCTGTGTTGCCCTGTGAAGGACTGGCGCCCCCTCCAGGGTGTATTCCCGCCTTGCGCCCAATGATTCCAGGTAGGCTCTGGACCCACCACGACCCTGAACTGGATAAGCGGTTACAGATAATGAATGAATGAATGATATACTTTATAGGGGCCCATACTGTGGATATTTTTTTCTTTTGTTGCTTTTTCAAAAAAGTACATTAATGCAATAAAAAAAACATTCCATACAATCCACATATAGGAACTGAATATATGTAGAGTACATATAGTTTCCTGTCAATTACAATCTAGAGTTCATTGTGGCCGTTATGAGAATAATCTCTTAATTCATTCATTATCTGAAACCGCTTATCCAATTCAGGGTAGCGGTGAGTCTGAAGCCTACCCGGAATCACTGGGCCACAAGGCGGCAACACATCCTAGAGGGGGTGCCAGTACTTCACAGGGCGACACACAGTCACACATATGGACACTTTTTGAGTCGCCAATCTACCTATCAACATGTGTTTTTTATATCATGAGTGGAAACCGGAGCACCCGGAGGAGACCCATGCATACACCAAACTCCTCACAGTCACCTGCAGCAGGACTTGAACCCACAACTTCCAGGTGCCGTCCATGATCTATTCTTTGACATTAATAAAGATATAATACACACAATAAAATACCTGGCTTCTTGTAGCTGACATATATGTAGAGTGCTAGAACAATGACATTGGTGAGGAGGGCAGCCCACCAATTGATTACAAACATGACCACACAGCACAGCACAGCTCCAGCCAAAGAGACCCATTTATTGTAGTATTTAAAACTTGGACGCCAGCCTGTTTAGTTTATGTTCAGAGAAAACATACATTGAGAAATGTTTGTGTCACCTTCACATACATTTCATGCATTAATGTAAAAATAAGAGTTAGATGTAATGATAAACAACAACATTGTGTTCTTGTGATGTAATTAATTTTTAGTACTTGGTGCCCAAAATCCCAGTCTGAAATCAATGGATTTGTACAAAACTTTCTTCATCATCATAAATAAACCTTCAAATCTTCAAAATGTTCTAACTTTTTTAAAGAAAGGACAATAGGTGTTCGGACTACACAGCAAATTCACCGTAGTTAAATCAACGCTTAGTGTTAAATTAACAAAGGGGTGTTGAAGTGTGTTAATTTGTAACACTTACAGTATTAATTTAAAGTGTTGATTTCTTATGTAATCATGAAACTTATGTTTGCTAGGAAACCTAAAAATTCAGCATGTACATGTTTAAAAAACTCCTGAATATTTATTTTATATTACTCACCTGGAGAGTTAGCCAATGATGCATGGAAAACAGAAAAATTGATCAAGGCATAAGAGGCCAGGAAAAAGTTGGATATGATGGGGGCAATAATATTTAGCTCAGCTGAGGAAACATTCACATGCAAAGGTTAGATCCATGAATCCATCACATGAATACATCTTACACACAATCAATTGATTCCTCAGTGGATCAGATGAACTTACCAATTAGAATGAAAGCCAAACCAATGATGAAAGTGAGGACATAGGCACGCAGCGGTTCGTTATTCTTGCCATATCCTTTCGCAAAAATCCGTAAGCCAGGGTAGATATTGTCCTTACACAGGGCCTAGTATGTGATTTAAAGATCCACTGTACATCATAATGAATATCAAGAATTTCATAGTGAATTAGGATCAAACAATTCTATTGAGCTTAAAAAATGCACTTCACATGTTAGTTTCCTTCATTCTGCGAGGGAAACACACCTGAAATACTTTGGGAGCGCTGACCAGGGAAGCAAGAGCTGATGACAGTGTGGCAGAGAAAATTCCAGCAGTGATAAGTGGTCCGAATGCAGACACCAAGCTCATGACCTGACCAAACAGCACAGGCCAAAAGAAATGTTTAGTCCACTAACAATAAAAATAATATTCCTAATCATGGTATAAAGTTACACTTACTGTAACTGTAAAACAATTGGGTATCAGATGTGCAGAACATATTTATATAACGCATTCTCTGTTTGTATCTATCTATGATTTTAGTAAAGCATCTAAATTGATTCAGAGCCACATAAATTATGTGGAAGTTCTTTAAAATTTAAACATGACATTTGCACTTACACATTTAATGTACAAAGGTGTTTCTATTAAGAAACAAGCACTTATGATTTAGAGCATCAAATGTGGTTGTTTTTCCCTCTTTTTGATCATGATTTGTAAAATTGTACCTGAAAATCATTTTGTAGTCCATATTTGCAGCCCCCTTCCTTACAAATGGAGAAGTCATAGCCAAGTGTACATGCTGCATCTGTGCAGTTCTCCAGAGAGCCTATGATGGTGTCATTATCATCACCTGTAGCGTCTCGGACAATGCAAGAGCCTGCAAAAAGGGATGTGTTGATTTAAACAGTTCTGCTGCATTTTTAAAATAAGAGGCCTGAAAAAACAAAATATCCCTATAAAAATATCTTCACATCTGTTACCATTAGAGAAAGCAACTGCAACATAAACAAGCCCAGTTATGAGAATAGCCAGTAGAGTTCCTTTAGGAATGGAATACTGTGGATCCTAAAGAAAAACACAAAAATCCTCAGTTAATACCAGACTTCACTGCTCACAGGTGTCACATGATATACTTAGTGGTCTCATTGGGATATATTTGGATTCAAAACTAAAATACATGCTGTGGTTTATGCATCTTTATGAACCACCATGGCTTTTACTTCTTGTTATCAGCTCTAGGAGTACAGCTTCTTTCAGTCATTGTTTGCTCACTTTCATTTTTATGTAATACATGGATTAAGCAGAGTCTTGGAATAAATTATAGTGCCAGCGGTGAATTGTCAGTTGTAATTAATTTAAGTCCAGTTCATTTTAGATCAGATGTAATCTGAGTCTAAGAATTTGTTCCTAAAAGCCACAAAATATAGTCCTTTTTTTTAGTCCAGATTTTTAGTGCAACCTTAGGTTCAGTGGATACAAATACAATGTAAAAAAGTCATACTATTGTTAGATCCTGTGACAATACTCATATTATCCAGTGATCATTTCATAACCAGGCCTTTGCCAAGTGTATCAGATGCCAAGCGTCCTGATTCAAAAGATTAGGAGGCTCAAGCTTACTGCTAGGTCCCCAGAGATATTGGCTCCTGCTAAAATGCCTGTTGCAGCTGGGAAAAAGATAGCAAAGACGGAGAAAAATGTTTCTTCATCCCTGAAATCTGGACCCATGTTTTCCATCATGATTGCAACTGTAAGAAACATAAACAAAAGAAAGCCAAGTCTCATTTGGTTTTGATTAAATAGACTTTACATTATAATTGTATGTTTTTTCTGAGCATATTCAATAAATTGTGAATATACACAAACAATCACTGGATCTACATTGTATCTACATTCATAGTCCATTTTATCAGCTCCACTGACCATACAGGATAGTTTTGTAGTTCTGCAATTACAGACTGTAGTTCACCTGTTTCCAGCATTGAGCAGGTATGATTTGGGTGATGGATCTTTCTCAGGGCTACAGCTACACTATTGTGATGGTGTGTTAGTGTGTGCTGTGTTGGTATGAGTCGATCAGACACAGTGCTTTTAGAGTTAAAGCCCTCAGTATCAATGCTGGATCAAAAAAAAGTCCAATTAAAAATATCCAGCCAACAGCATACTGTGGCCACTGAAGATGGACTAAAGGATAACCAACACAAACTGTCCAGTAACAGATGAACTACTGTCTCTTTACATCTAGTAGGTGGATCAATGAGGTAGGTATGTCTAACAGAGCGGACAGTAAGTGGACACAGTGTTTAAAATCTCCATTCCCTGCTGTGTCTGATACATTCATATTAGCGCAACACAAACAAACCACCACCATGTCAATGTCACCGCAGCACTGAGAATGATCCACCAACCAAATATTACCTGCTCTGTGGCAGTCCTAAACTTTTGAATAGCAGGCTGAAATGGGATATATAAGAATGTATGCAGAGAAACTGGTGAACTACAGTCTGCAATTTTTGACCTAAAATGTGCTCCTATATGGTCAGTGGAGCTGATAAAATGGACAATTAGTGTAGAAACAAAGTAGGGGTTCCTAGTCCAGTTATTGTTCAGTGTAAAATTGTCATTGTGGACACAGATGTTAAATTGTGCAAACAGTGGGTAGAATTTAAATAGAATAGGAATTGCACATAAGCTTAAAGTAACTATGTCCAACTTCAAATGTCAACAAGACAAGCAAAAAGCCCAATGAACAGGAATATGGAGTGGTGGAACGCTTTCCCCTGGGGTACTGGAGTACTATTTGATACTTCTGGGATGAGTTGAAGTGGTGTTTGTAACCCAAAACAAATTATTTGTTCCAGACCTCAATAATGAAGTAATAATTGATGAACAGATATAAAACAAGTTGTGAATATAATGTATATTTGTGAAAACATAACAATGTAAACAGTTCCTACATTTATAACCAAAGAAGCCGTTAGGTTCTTTTGAATCCATGGGGATGAATGATCCAATGAAGTAGTTGAAGATTGCTGCCACAAGAATGATCAACAATACAACCTGGGCCTGTGAAAAAGCCATCAATCAAGCTGTGACTAAACACTTAAATGAGCCAAATAACTATGGTCAATACTGAATATTACTAAATTTCAGGATATTTGATCAATGCCTTGACATTTCAGACGCTACTTTATGCAGCTGAGACATCATTGCTGCTTGAATACATTCATTCATTATCTGTAACCACTTATCCAATTCAGGGTCGCGGTGGGTCCAGAGCCTACCTGGAATCATTGGGCACAAGGCGGGGAATACACCTTGGAGGGGGCGCCAGTCCTTCACAGGGCAACACAGACACACACACACACATTCGTTCACACACTCACACCTACGGACACTTTGGAGTCACCAATCCACCTACCAACGTGTGTTTTTGGACCGTGGGAGGAAACCGGAGCACCCGGAGGAAACCCACGCGGACACGGGGAGAACACACCAACTCCTCACAGACAGTCACCTGGAGCGGGAATCGAACCCACAACCTCCAGGTCCCTGGAGCTGTGTGACTGCGACACTACCTGCTGCGCCTGCTTGAATACAGTTATATGTTATTAATTATCAAGCATAACAACAAATAAAATTGGTGGTTCATATTACCTTAGCTTCCCACTCCATTCCTGCCACTGATATACCAAGAAGTAAGATGACGGTGAGGGTGCCAACAATCCGAATGTCATTGATCTCATCAGTCATGAGAGCATCTATGCTCTATCGCACAGAGAAGATCAATATTAGAAGAACATTTTGCAAAATAACACATACAAAATGTATAAGTTCACTTAATGCTATGAAGACCAAGCTGGATATTTTGACTTTTGAAAGATTGAGATGTAATCATTTAGACAAAATGCCCACATTTACTGTTTCCTGACGTTTAAATAGTCATTGGCTATATCAGTCTGACATTGGTATGAGGACAGTTGAGCAGATCATGAAAATATTCTTAATACTTCAATTTATTTAAACTGTTAGCCTTTATTTTTGTCTCTATACAAACAAATGCAAACATTTTTTTCTGGTTGTTCTAGAGAGACAGAAATAATTTTTGCATTAATTATTTGGTAGCATATTTGACTCATTTTGTTTATCTCACAGAATATCTGGAAGGATTTGGCAAATGGTTTGCAAAGTACAATCCTTTTTAGAATGAAAAAGTAAAACAGTAATAAAATGGGATGGATCCAATTCAAAAGAAGACACCAAAAAAACGCATCATGTTTTAAGGTAACATTAAAGACAATAGGGCAGTGACTAAGAGAAAGTCAAGTTCTCTGATGAAAAAAAAACACTTTTAATGCAATATCAGCCTTGTTGAATGTACAGGTTGCCATAATATATCCATAGTCACCTCACAATGTTAAAGATAATATATATAAAAGCAACAGTTTGACTATAAGTAATAATAAAACTTTTTTGTAAAGGTAATTCCAATTCTATCCATCTCTACATCCATCTAGCCAAATAATTCTTATATATACTCACATCAAGGAGCTCTACTACAGTTTCAGCAAAACCCACCACATACATGGCAACAGCAACAGCATTTGCAAATGCAAAAATAAGGCCAATAGATCCTCCAAACTCTGGACCCAAACTCCTAGATATCAGATAGTATGCCCCACCTGAGAAGAAAATGAATCACTGAACTGTCTCATACTCTCGTGCAGTATTAATAAAAAATACAAAACCACCACCAACAAATATAATTGTTATAGAAGCTCATTCACACCAGACTGAAGAGAAACTATTGCCTGTTTTCTTGCCATTTTATGTTTCTGGCAGCAGTATGTCAAAATTTTCACTTAATATGTCAAAATAATGAATTGGGTTCTCACCTTAATGACATGGTATCTCAACAAGGTACTATAAAATATATGTTTGTAGTAATTTATTTTCTCAAAATGATTTCTTATTTCTAAACAATGTTTTATTTCCTAAACTATTTAGTTTATTGTCTCAAATCAACTAATTGTTCTTAGTAATTTGCAGAAGTAGATAATTTGGTGTAACAAGTCGATATTTTGATATATTAGGCAATTCATTTGTCATAGTTGTCAATATTTGAAGAACATATTTGAATTTTCAAACATGCTAAACCAATATTTTCTATGGCTGCTGTTTTATTCTGCTATTATTGTAGGCACCTGTATTTTGCATTGTATTCAGATTAAAACTGTTATTACCTCCTCGGACAAAGCCGTTGGTAGCTATTGCTGAGGTTGAGAGGCCAGTAATGGTAGTCACCAAAACAGCAATTAAAATGATAGCACATGAGAGAGCTAGAAATGAAGAAAGAAATATTTCAGTTTAAACATAGTAATCTCTAAACTAGCAATTATCATTTTTTCACATTTTAGAAATTAAATCTTTAAAAAGTTTACCTATGCCTGCTTGGCCAACAATCCATGACATACGAATGAAAAGCATCACTCCCCAGATGTTCAACATACATCGTATCTGTAGAGATTACAGATAAATGTATATGAATATTTTGTTATAAAATACTCTTTTATTATTACAGGTGCAACTTAAATTAGAATATCATCAAAAATGTCATTTATTTCAGTAATTCAATTCAAAAAGTGAAACTCATTTTTTACAGATTCATTAGAAACAGTGTTATCTATTTCAAGCATTTATTTCTTTTAATGTTGATGATTATGGCTTACAGTATATGAAAACCGAAAAATCATTATCAGAAAAGTAAAATATTATATAAGACCACTTAAAAATGTATTCAAAAATATTGGCCTACAGTATGTACAGTATATGCACTCAATACTTGATCAGGGCTCCTTTTGCATTAATTACTGCATCAATGCGGCATAGAATGTAGGCGATTAGGCTGTGGCACAACTGAGAGGTTATGGAAGCTCAGGTTGCTTTGATAGTGGCCTGCAGTTTGTCTTCACTGTTGGGTCTGGTGTCTCTTATCTTCCTCTTGACAAGGTTGGGCGTGTTTGCTGGCCAATCAAGCACAGTGGTTATTAAACCAGTACTTTTATTGGTACTTTTGGCAGTAATTAGGACAGGTGCCAAGTCCTGCTGGGAAATGAAATCTGCATCTCCATAAAGGTTGAGGGAAGCATGAAGTCCTCTAAAATTTCCTGGTAGATGGATGCACTGACTTTGGACTGGATATAACACAGTGGACCAACACCAGCAGATGATATGGCTCCCCAAACCATCACTGATTGTGGAAACTTCACACTAGACTCAAGCAGCTTGGATTGTGTGCATCTCCACTCTTCCTCCAGACTCTGGGACCTTGATTTCCAAATTAAATACAAAATTTACATTCATCTGAAAACAAGACTTTGGACCACTGAGCAACAGTCCAGTCTTTTTCCCTTTGGCCCTGGTAAGACGCTTCTGCCGTTGCCTCTGGGTCATGAGTGGCTTGACACAAGAAATATGACAGTTTTAGCCCATGTCCTGGAGATGTCTGTGTGTGGTGGCTCTTGAAGCACTGACTCCAGGAACAGCCCACTCCTTGTGAATCTCCTCCAAATTTTTTGAATGGCCTTTTCTTGACAATCCTTTCATGGCTGTGGTTTTCCCTGTTGCTTGTGCACTTTTTTCTACCACATGTTTTCCTTCCTCTCAGCTATCCTTTAATATGCTTGGATACAGCAGGATGTGTCAGTGACTGCCTTCTGTACATCTGTGAAGTCAGCAGTCTTCCCTATGATTGTGTAGCCTACTGAACCAGACTAAGGGACCATTTTAAAGGCTTAGGAAATCTCTGCAGGTGTCTTGTGTTGATTATTCATTTCTGAGATAATGACTTTTGGGTTTTCATTAGCTGTAAGCCGTAATCATCAACATTAAAAGAAATAGACGCTTGAAATAGATCACTCTGTTTGTAATGCATCTTTATAATATAAAGTTTCAATTTTTGAATACAATTTCAGAAATAAATTTATTTTTTGAAGACTTTCTAATTTATTGAGATGCACCTGTATTCATTCATTGTCTGCTGGTGAGTGGGGCTGACAAATTTGAAGAACTTTATTTTAATCATATAAACCTCAGATGACCTACACAGATCTGAAGTTGTATGAACAATTTGGATACCCCTGGTCAATCTACAGCTTAGTTGATGATCTAATTGGAATAAAGTACATCTTTACAATAAACTAACTTCTGCACATTTCAATTCACAACTCTTTATTTGGTAGATTTAACATTTTGATGGGGTGGGGTGGAACCTAATATGTTAATAGTTACAGTTCATTAAATATCTTACATTTAATATTTGACAGTATTTTAAACACGTAAAAAAGTAAAATTAAAAATAAAATATGTACAAAAATGTGCAGAAAGGAACACTATATACCTGTGCCCTGTAAAGGATGTGTTATATATGTGTTTGGTTAATTTGACCTAAAAGTATGTCTAAACATCTGAATTTGACAGCATATGAATAAAATAACTGATCACACTACCATAATATGCATACTAACCAGGACCCCCTTTATCCATCCAAACTTCACAGAGCCGCCTTTAGACTCAGGAACAATTTTTGCTGCAGCATCTTCTGCAGCAACTGGCTCCTCCCCACTTGCAAATACATCATCCAAAGGCTCCTGGGAAAAATTAGATAAGATAACCAAGAAATAAGTATGTTGAATAAACCTATAATGTTTTTAAATTAGTATAACATTAGTGACTTATAAGCAAATCTTATTTATACATGGGGTTGCAACTTATCATTCATGTACAATACAATATATGTACAAAATCAGAGCTCCACCCTTGATTCAGATTTGAAAAAATCCACACAGGTGACTAGGACTCACTTGCCAATTAGTCAGGAACACCACACTATAAAAAAGCCTTCTAATACTGCATTTGCCTATGTCTGTAACACGATAAATATGCTAATTAATCTGCATAATTAGTATGTACTTGCATGGAGTATGTATTGGCTTATTTAAGCTGGACATCTCAGATCACATGTGACCCAGCTAACCTAATGGCATGCTCCCATCTTAAATGATCCAGAGTGTCTCCCAAGGAGAGCACTGCACAGCTCTGTCCACAGCAAGGGGACACTAGGCCATTGACAAAAGCGTGTGGTCAAACATTGGGTTATTGTTACAGACTCCCTCGTTCTGACCAAGCGTCCATGGTGCCACAGGGAGTGGGCTCACTTAGAAAGACCATTGTCTAAAAACAAGTGTGTGGGTAAGGTCTCTGACATCACATGGCCCATTCAACTTAGAACAAACATGCATAATAATAAACAAATGAAAAGATTAGCTTCTAAGGGATAAATTAAATGTCATCAAAAGGCACCTTTATAATATGTTTCCACAAGTTATTACATAATTTGGGATATCGATATTGTAGCATTTTAATAAGTGAAATGCTACAGAGATGATATTGTTTGTAAATGCTCACCCCCCTCCCAAAGGCCTTTGTGTGAACAGTAAGTTTCACAATTAAAGGTTATAACAAATTAGCACAACTACTCTTGTAAACAGAGGAAATGCAACAAGACCATATTTAAACAGTGGTAAAGCTATTTTACATTAGCCTGGCTGGCTGCAACTGCTGTAAGTGTATACAATAAAGTGACATATACATGCACAATTCTTGGCCTTCTAATTATGTATTAGAAACTTTGATTGTAAAACATTTTATTTGTATGTTTAGGATTACCACAGCTACAATAATGCTAATTTCAGATAAGGGATTAATTCCTTATCAGATCAGCAGGTCATATTTTAGTGGCAATTTGAAATAATGCATATTCTTCCAATCTTAGGTGTAACACTATACATCTCTATAGTTGCCTTTGTAGGTTGTAAGAAATGCATGTTACCTATTCTTATATGATACTTAATATACATTGCAGTTTTTAGTTGAATCCTTCAGTAAACACTTCAACATAAAGCCAGTTAGCATCTGAAGAGAATTTTTGGGAAATATTTAAGGAAAACATTTGTTAGGATATTGATTCCTTAATGTATAAATGCAATAGGAAAACTGCACTTTTATCTCTTTCATTTACTAATATGTGTGTGCAAACCACCACTGTCTTGTGGAACTTTGATAAAACAGAAAAAGGAATAGCATTCCAAATTTGAACAATTTTGGCTTATACAGGTCAATTCATCATAACATTATAACCGATTCTAAAGTGCAGAAAATAAACAACTTTTTATTTCTTATTCTGACAGTGAATATACATCAGTCAGCCATATGACCACAGTGTTATTCATACAATCACTGCCCATTCTCTCAGTTCTACAGACAATACAGGAGAACTTTTTAGTTCTAAAATTACAGACTTCTTCTCTGCATACTTTCTTGACACCTTCACTCTGTTCATCAATGGTCAGGACCCCCCACAACTCTCAGCATTGCAGTGACACTGACATGACAGCACTGCGTTAGTGCATGCTGCGTTGGTATTAGTGTTTACTGTATTAGAGTATACTGCCCAATATTTTAGACAAACCAAAATTGTTGGTCCACTTTGTACATGTAAAGTCAGAGACAGTAGCTCATCTGTTGCGGCACAGTTTGTGTTGGTCGTTATCAAGTCCTTCATCAGTAGATACAGGACACTGTTGGCTGGACCCTGCTGTGTCTGTTTTAATCGTACCAGTCCAACACATACTAACACAGCACCACATTATTCTCACTGCAGAGGTGGTTATGACTGTTCTGTGTATATGTAATATGCAAAAAATATATAATAGTTCTTTTTAATTATTATTACAACTTACTGTTTCTGAGGGGGTTTCTTATCATCATGACATCACATAATTACAACTAACAGGTCATTATTATGAGATGTTATATCATTAATACTATCAAATCATTATTAAGATACATTTATCCATAATTATGATATGTTAAGTCATTAATGCGAGATATCAAGTCATATCATATTTATGAATTAGTACGTCGTAATACGGAGAAATAAACTTTAGCTTGTGTGGACCACTTGCCTTGTCCAGTTCATCGTGGAGCTCGGAAAGTGAGGGACGGACGAGTTTCTCCCCAAGCGGCGCCTCTGTTTGTCGATAGAAGTCGATGTTGGGCACTGCATCTATGGTGTTGTGTCCAAAGGTGCGCAGGTAGTACGTGCTGGAGTGAGTGTCGGAGAAGTGGCTGAGGGCTCCGGTGGAGGAGTGGAGACTCGCCTCGCTTCGTACTGTGTCCCCGTTAAACGCTCCGTCCGC
The DNA here is from genome assembly GCF_029633855.1 of Hoplias malabaricus. Taxonomy (NCBI): domain Eukaryota; kingdom Metazoa; phylum Chordata; class Actinopteri; order Characiformes; family Erythrinidae; genus Hoplias; species Hoplias malabaricus. The sequence continues at coordinate 25,430,369 of NC_089813.1, read as the reverse complement.
AGAGGTGTCCACGAAGCCCACCACACGGAACCGACCCCTGGCTTCGTCTCCGGACTCTGATGTCCTCCCAGCGGAGGCAGACCTCGTTCTAGGGGGAGTCCAGGGACTCGCCGCTGCTAAAGCCGCCGCCGCCGCCGCCTCGGCTACGGGGTCCACCTGGAACCGGCTTGATGTAGTCTTCAGAGCAGGCTTCTGACTCGGAGGGGGAGACGAGGGGGGGTCCGACATCCTCAGGAACAAATCACCTCGGTGATAATACTAGCAAGTCAATTTGGAGTCGGAGAAAATGATCCACTCACCAAGACATAAATCACTACACTGTGCCCACCCTACACACAGACACAAAATATTACGCACGCCCTCCAACAGAAAAACGACGTAACTCATGAACTCGTGACTTTCCCATTAGAAACTCAGTGTTTGAGTTCCTGAGCGAAATTAAGTGCTAACCACTTTAAAGTGTAATTTTTGAATTTTAGGGCAATATATCTTTTTACGTTTAACATTTTGGGAAAAAAAAGAAAATTGCACATTACGCACCAGCAATTTTTTTAAATTAAATTAGTTTCAATTAACAAACAAAACACAAACTAATAACACAGGTAAAAAACACTACGCATAAAGACAAGGCAAAAACAACCTGTCAAAGTCTGCAAACCAACAAAATTTATGCATGGAAAGATTTGCATTTTCTAGAGGATGTAAACTTTTTTCATTAAAAAAATCTATTAATTTTGTTTTGCATGATATCAAGTGGACTCTAAAATATCCTTCCATGTGCCAGTGTTTTGTTTTCTGTTAAACCGACAGAGTACTTCATTAATGCTAATAAAGCTAATTTGAGTGTTTTTAAGTTAATGTCCTTTACAGTTATTAACTAGTTTTGTTTTGTTTTAAATGATTATATATTATAGGCATAATTTGAATGGAAGGAACCACTGAACTTTTCCAGAGTTCTCTAACATTTGCATTCAGTCCAAGTTTGGAGAAAAAACAATTGTTTTTCTGTACAGAGGGAAGATGACATGTGTCCACATTACCATAGAGTACAACACCGCCTTTCACTCTCTCACTCTTTACAACACACAACTGAAAGGGATCCTTAACAGATATCAACATTGCCATGATAATGACTTGAAAAGAAGAACAATGTGCACAATAGTCTGTCAAGAAGAATGTAGATGTATGACAGGCACAGATTAAAAAAAAACAAATTGAAAGGGAAAATACAAACGTGAACAGGTTTACTAAACAATGAAAGATAACGTGAAACATTGTTATATTCTAATTTTAAACTAATAAACAATTTAGGTGTAAAATGTCTTTTGTAGTAGCTGTTCACAAAGGGAACATGTGGCAAGGGGAACCAGATGACTGAAGAACATAATGCCTTATTTTTATTACATGTACTACTACTACTTAATACTTAATCATATCAAAATTATTTTAAAAAAAAATACATATCTGATCTGGGTAAAACAAGTTACAACGAAGGCTTTATATATATATATATATACACACTATAATATGTAGTACATGTACACTTTAAAACCTGAGATGGATTTAAAAAAAAAAAGCTAATTTCAATATTTCATTTAAATAGCAAAGTTAATACAGTGTAAGCCCTGATTATATTCAGTTTACAGAAAAAGCTTAACGCTGAACACAGCCTATTTACATACGTTTCAAGGAAAATTCTAAGTGTTTATTAGTGTGTAAGCTGAGACTTATTTCACTCAACACAGTTTCTTCTCAAAGACCCATCCAAGCTTCAGTTTCACAGCATGCAGAAACAATCTAACCACAAGAGGGCAGTGTGTATATCACAAACAAAGGCTAGTTTACAGTTCCCAATATCTGACAAGAAGGACCAACGGTTACTACTGTTAATACTAACTGCTTGTAAATATCTGTGAACATGTTCAGTAATAAGCTTCTGTCAAAAAAATTCAGAACATACGTGTTAAAATAACCATTTTGGCTTTCTTGCCTTTCATGTATGCACCTTGCCCAAGATCAATTCAGCTAATGACAACTTTCAAACTTAGGAAATGCAACGTGACAGATATTTACTTTTTTTTGTCAAAATGTTGTTAAATTACGGTGTAAATTTGACTTTGATTTAATAATATTTATTGTTAGTGCTATTATGAAACAAAATGTGCCTGTGGCACTGCTGAGGTGTTATGGGAGCTCAGGTTGATAGTGGCTCGTCTGCATTGTTGGGTCTGGTGTCTCTCATTTTCCTCTTGACAATACCCCATGGTCAGGCGAGTTTGCTGGCCAGTCAAGCACAGTGATACTGTAGTTATTAAACGAGGTACTGGTACATTTGGAAGTAGTTTGGACAGGTGCCAAGTCCTGTTGGAAAATTAAATCTGCATCTCCATAAAGCTTGTCAGCAGAGAGAAGCATGGAGTGCTCTAAAATTTCCTGGTAGATGGCTGCGCTGACTTTGGACTTGATATAACACAGTGGACCAACACCAGCAGATCACCTCAGACTAGACTCAAGCAGCTTGGATTGTGTGCCTCTCCATTCTTTCCTCAGACTCTGGAACCTTGATTTCCAAATGAAATACAAAATTTACTTTCATCTGAAAACAAGACTTTGGACCACTGAGCAACAGTCCAGTCTTTTTCTCCTTGGCCCAGGTAAGACGCTTCTTAACACAAGGAATGTGACAGTTGGAGCTCATGTCCTGGATATGTCTGTGTGTGGTGGCAGCACTGACTCCAGCAGCAGTGCACTCATGAATCTCCCCCAAATTTTTGAAGGACCTTTTCTTGACAATCCTTTCAGCTGTGGTTATTTCTGTTGCTTGTGCACCTTTTTCTACCACACTTTTTCCTTCCACTCAACCTTACATTAATATGCTTGGATAGAGCAGGATGGTGTCAGTCCACGGTCTTCCCCATGATTGTGTAGCCTACTGAACCAGAATAAGGGACCATTTTAAAGGCTTAGGAAACTTTGCAAAAAGTAATTTCACACACACACACACACACATATATATGAAATTATTTTTTTTATATATTTACAACTGAAAAATCTTTTTACACTGATAAAATGATAACGTGACAGGGTACTAAAAGCTTATATTTAGTTATTTTGTCAGTGGTGTCAAAACTACACTAATGTATTTATGACTTATCAATAAAAGAGTTTTACAATAAATATGAAGCTTGCATTAAAATTCCGACCCCGCTTCTCAATTACCAGGCGTACTTCCTTATTTTGTGTTGACCTCTCAGAATCACATGAACATTGAAATATTGTTGAGGCACAAATGGGATGCACTTTATATGGGACTCATATATTGCTTTTTTTTATCTTACGCAGTTCTACACTAAAATCTGACAAATATTCATCTCTTCTTCTGGAGAAGAGAATGTAATGAAACTTTAAGGAACACAACTGAACTTTAAAACCACTGCTGTAAACGGTTCCTTTAGTGACAATAATGTACCTGTAGAGTTTTTTATTTTCTGAGAGTGTATGACAGAACAGCATTTATTAAAGGAACCCAGAGAAAACATTTTAACGGGGGAATTTCAAACAGAATTTCAGTTCAATATTCTACATTTCAAGGTGAAAGCCATGGATGGCCAAAAAATAACACATTTACCAAGTCATCAGCATCATAAGGAAGAAAGGTGTCATCATTAGCTGTCCCTGATTTCACACTCCACCCACAAAGGAACACATTCTAAATAAGTGGTAGGCAATTTTATCCGCAAAGAGACGGTGTGGCAGTTGGATTTTAGTCCATTCAGGCCAGTGCACACCTGCTTTCACTCCTTTAATTAGTTGGTCTCAGTAAAACAACTGATTGCGTGACCTCCTGGTTGGTTGGAACAAAAACCAGCAGTCACACCGGCCCTTTACAGATAAGATTGCCCATCCCTGTTCTAAATATTCCAAAGCAAAAAGTGTAAATCTGTACTGAAGCATTCGTGAATACAACTCAAGTAGAAACATCTAAAATCACATTCATTTTATTTGAGTTTAATGCACAAAAACAAACAGGCAATACTGACATTACAGGAAATCAATCATACACTCACATGGCATTTCCATATATATGATATTTGTAGATCTGGATAAAAAGCCTATGTTACAGGATTAACCAAACATTTCTTAAATACATTACTGTATGTACAAACAAACATGCCATTTGTTTAAGCTTGAATACAAATAATGCAGTTGTCAAAGCAATTCAACATAAATTATACACTTTTATTTTTAATTTAGCACAAGAAAACCCCAGGGAAACTGATCTTTACTTCATGATTACTTCATTACTGAGATCAATAATTAATCAGCCTCTCGATAACCAAGCTCTTGTGTTTGCATAACGCACCTACCAGCAGCTACTTGGTTTGTCCAAAGAAAAATGAGACTTTGCAAGTGTTTCAGTCTGTTTTGTGCCATAGAGTGAAGTAAACACAGTTTCAAAAATATATTTCAGAAATACACTTGATATCATTCATTCACCATAATTCTGCTTTGTGAGGCTCTGTCATTTACAACCAGGCTCCAATTTCTTGAGTTTGTCATCTGCCACTGCAGTGCAATGGATTACTTTTTAACTCCTTTAGTCTTCCTCCAGTAGTTTTTGTAGGTTTCTCTGAATCTGTGGAGCAAAGAAATATGACATTTGTTTACAAACACTGTATTGTACAGTCAGTTTACAGCAAAATTAAACAAAAAACAGCAATGAAATCAGTTAGCATTGTGAAGTATTTCTCTGCCATGTTGTTAGGAAACGAACTCTAATAGTTTTTCCTTTGACTTATACATTTAAACGCATTTATCTTTGGAAATAGGATGGCAAAAAACATTTGCACATTTGTGCAAAAAACAAATGTTTCACTGAAGTCTCTTGGAGGTCTCCTTTAGAGACACATTCTTGCAAATGAAAATATAAGAATCTTTTAAAGTTGGATTCTTGAATAAATTCACATTGTTGGAGAAACTTTACATTATGTGAACAGAATCTTTAGAGATCTAACAGCAATTCTTCTATGACACCATTTTTTTAAAGATGTATCTTTTAAATCTACAAATTCCACCCATTAAAGAACTATTTAAATCTTATGAATATTTAGAACTATTTATTAGAAAATTCTTTAGAAATTTTACAAAGCATAATTTTTATAATTATTTTTAATAGTGTAATATAAGGCTTTTGTGGCACTCTATGTGAACTCATGCTGTGTGTATACCCAAAGATGTTTGAATTCAGAGTTAACACCAAAAATCTGGCCCTGTCTTAAACCAGCAAAACAAAAGGCAACAAAATCTGTACCTTTTCCAACTTCAGAAGGTTTATTGACAGAATGGGGTAGATTTCTGCAGAATCCTCAGGGTGTAATCTGTGATAGTCTCTAAAATTGAGAATTCCAGTTACCCCGAGTCCAAACTGATCAATTAAAATCACTTTCTAATATACAAAATTAAATATGATAACTTTACATAATTGCAGAACTAGAATTTGACCTAATTCCCTTGACTTTACCCATTGTGAGAATATTCTGTCATGGAACTTAGAGTAGTTAGCTTCTGTTCCAATGATATTATCTTGAAAGCCATGTAACATGAGGACAAGAGTAAAATGCAGACTCTGTAGGGGAAAAAAGAAATTAAATGAATTAAATGTTCCTGCAACTTTTCACCAAAGAGTAAAGAGTATGTATTTAACAGAAGGTATGAAATGCAAGAATATTGACTCACAAAAATAGGTAGACCATCAGCAGAAGGTTTAATGAATTTGGTCTCATTCCTTTTACATCATACCAAAACTGTTCATGTTCTTAAGGACAGACAAAAAAGACATTTCTCAACAAAACTTTATATTTGACAAATAACTCATGGTATTTTGTCATTTTTATCACAGTTAGAGAGAAGACTTACTTGCTTGTTGTGGGTGGGTGTCTGATGAACTTGATGCAATGTCTTGTTTCACCACGTTCAGAAAAACTTTAGAACATTTTGGGTACTCTGAAATAAAAATGGTCTTTGGGTTTCATGTATATGATTATCTAGCTAGTTCATCATATTGGAAATGATTATTATTAAATGAATATTACCTGCTTTGTGTTATCTTTCCTTCTAATAACCAAATTACATACATACCTGGGATTTTATCATACTCTGGTGAATCTGGAGAGTCTGAGCTACTGCTGTCGCCTGTTTCTTGCCTCCTCTGAACTACTGGGCCATCCAAATCTGACAAATCTGCTGAAAAATCCTGTCAGACAAAGAAACAAGGCTAATAATTTGATTCTAATTTAGCAATTAAGGAGTGAAGGAACATAGCTGACATAGCATATCAAATTAATGCCTGCAGACATATAATAAGGCTACAAAAATGTGTGTAATAAAAGATTAAACACTGGCTACACTATTCAGCTCTTGTGACCTGTCAGATCTTTGACTTTGGCTTTAGCAGTTTATTTTAGATTAAAAAGATCTAAAAACAGTAGTACATTTTTCAGTTGCTGGATTACACTGTGGATAATTCACTTAAATTAACATAAACCTATGTCCAAATTAAGGCTCAAAAGCATAGTCTTAAGAGCTTATAAGAAAAAGTGAGGACGTTTTCTGTGGCATGGCTCAGAGCACCCTTTTTGGGACAGGTTTATTTTTTAGTGTGCACCAAATAGATATTTAGTTGAAATTTTGCTGTGCATGAACCGACAACTGTCACAGGTTTTCTCTGTATTTTAGAATGTGTTGCCTTGACAGGTAAGCTGTGAGGAAGACTGCAAATGCACAAAAACGTCCCTGCATTCTCACCATAGGAAGTGCTGAAGGAGTCACTCTATAGCTGCTGTCTGCAGATGAAGGAATGTGGCTATTTCCGAGACACTTGTCCTGTAGTCAACATCAATTATTATTAGAAATAGATTTTGTTGAAAACTGAAATTTGAAACTAAGTAATTTAAAAATGAATATTTAGATACTTACATCCAGATGCAAGCATACTGACATCAAAACCTTGTATGTGGTGTCTCGGGACAGGAATGACACAAAGACATGCTTTGAAGCAAATAAAATCTCTATTAGACATTATATAATATGTATTGTTTAATACTCTTAGTCAACAAATAAGCAAACACAATATTACCCTTTCTTTTGCCGTGGAGATAACTAAAGCATTCGGCACTAAGATGGCAGTTTTTGTTTTCTTTATGATGGTTACAGATGTAACTGGAATGGCAATCTAGAGTTGAAAAAAGAACATAAAGACTCAATCCATTACAATGGCATTGTGAAAATGTTTTTTTGTTATAGTGTTTGTCAAAGCTATAAGAGTCAGTGTATACCTTAGTGTCTTTTCCAAAAACTTTTGAATAGAAACAAATCCAGTTATCTGACACGAAAAGCCTCCCTTGATATAGAATATCTTTCTGCAAGGCACATGTGTAGCCTTTGGAAGAAAAACAAGCTGAACATTACATCACTTACTGATTAAGGACTCATAAGTTGACATGAATAAAGAGGCAATTGTTTTCATTGGCATTCTAAGGTGTTCTTACTTTGTTTCAACTGCTCATTCTCGCTGATATTTTTAAAAATTTTGTGGTACTGGGAATTTGTCCGTGGAAACTGAAATATGACATAAAAACATTTGATGGTCACCACTCAAAATGTATGCATAAAAATGCATATTAATATTAAGTATAGAATGAATATTTCAGGATAATTTCTAAGTATTTCCAAAAATACAAGAAATGAGTATAAAACACAAAGTCACAAACGTGATAAGAGTGGTGCTTCTTCCTTTCAATCTTCAACTCTGTATCACTTTGAACATGTGACAGCAGTGAAGGGTCAAATGTTTTGGATCTACAAAAGAACATTGAAAAGGACAGTATTTGCACTGGTTTTGTCAGGAGTACAAAGTTTTGAAAAAGTCACATATCATCAAAAAAAAATGTATAATTTAAACTAATAAATTAGTCAAAGAAACTAATAACATGTCAAAATTGTGCAAATCCACTTATTTAGCCTGACATTTTGTTTTTTTGTCCTTGATTAATTTATGTATGCATTTATAGGATACATTTTTTACAGGATGGGTAATATGGCAAAAGTAAAACATCATGATAAATTGAAGACAGTACAAGTTTGATATGTTGGAAAAGACAAAATACACCAGAAATGCCACATTTTAAATGTATTATCACAACTTATTAATACAATGATTTTAATCATTTTTTTAAATATGAATATTTGATACAAAACTAGTTCTCTAGATTGTAAAATCATATTGTGTTGTGAAAGTGATTTAAATTGTCACAATAATTCTAAAGCTATGTTTCCCAGCACATTTCTTATTTATCTTACATATTCCTAACATATAAATGCGGTCATGATCTTTTACCTAGTTAGTGTTGTTTTTCTTCTCCTTCCCACAATTTCAGATTCAGTATCCATCGATAAGACTGCATCAGACTTGATCATATTTCTTGATCTCTCCTCTGCCCCATTTTCATCATCGTGACTAAAAAAAAAGGTGAGTAGAGTGACAAACCCATACTCAAATGTATATGGAGAAACAAAAAGTGCATTTCCTCAAGAAACTGCAAATGAATGTGTAGTGCACAGCAATTCCCATGTAGTTGTTTTGGTTTTAGGGACTGATTGATTTTTTTCAAGATATTGCTAGAATGTTGCAAGATGGTTGTTAGGTGTTTTACAGCGGTACCTTGATAATTACTATGGCGTTGCCACGGTGGTGCTAGATGCTTGCTAATATATCCCAGGTGGTTGCTAGCATATTGCTATGAATATGCCTGGTGGGAGCTATTATGCTGTTATGTAGTTGCTGGAGTATACCAGGTGCTTGGTTTCTGTTGTATTTCAGCTGCTTGCTAAACTATTGCCAGATGGATACTAGGGTGTTGCCAGATGCTAGATGGTGCCTATGCCATCTCCAGTGGTTTTTAGGGTGTTGGTAGGTGATTTCTATGGTTTTGGAAGGCGATTGTTATGGTATACCAGGTGTTTGCTAGGATGTTAGTAGGTGGTTTCTAGGCATTACTTGGCAGATGCTTGGGTGTTTATAGGTGGTTGCTAGGGTGCTGGTAGATGCTATGTCATAATGGATAAATATAACTGAAATAAAGATACCTTCCCCCCCAAAAAATTTTTTTTTGTGCCTTATACTTCAATTTTTTTTGTATTTAAATAAAATGGTAAACTCCAAAGTTAGACAAGCCAGCATATGAACAAAACATGATGAAATTACAAGCTGCAAGTATATTTTGTTCAATAAAAGAGCATTCTGCCTAAAATTACTATGTTGTGTACTGTGAGAGGTTAAAATGGAGATTCCTTTATTCTGTGATATACTTAAAGGTAAAAATATACAGAGAAATACAAACCCACATGTATTTTACTTAAATGTTGGTATTTTATGCCCCTAAAATAATATATTTCAGATTTATTACAAAGGGAAAAAAATAGTTCCTTAAAACTGGCCTAGATATAACTCTACACATTCATATTAATTCAGTCTTAATATTAATGAATATTCACTTAGTCCTGTACTTATCTATATCCACTTCCACCTCCACTGACACACAAGTTGATGGGATTGCTTCCAAGGGTTTATGATGTCAGAAAACCTGGTTGACTAATTAACTCCCTCATAAAACGTTTTCTAAAATATACTTCACGAACATGTAAACGAGGTATAGAACTTGACTTTGAGGGGTTCTTAACCCCTGCCCAACTCCACGACTCACAGTGTAACTGTTAATCAGCAGCACATAACTGTGCTGAATGAGACTTTGTTCAGTAAATAAGCTTGCTTGTTTAAAGTTCAAACGTTAAACGAAAGCAAATTTATAGAGAGAATTTGAAGTTCATATTAAGCCACATATCGCGTTATTACCTTATTAAATAGTTTATTCAAGCGGTTGGTCACTTCCTGATGAAATACAACGCATTTTCAACACCAGCTGGAAAAGACTGGAAAATAAACTTTTAAGCTGAAATATCGCAAAGCTTAAGAGTTTAATGTTGTTCGGTAAGTCTTTGTCGATGTGTTTAGTTCTCCATATCTCCATGCCTGCGTTTCGCCTCGTTCTCTGTCGAGTTCCGTGGGTTTAAGGTATTAGCTAACGATACTTTAACTTACACTACGTCACGCATTCATTAAACAGCTCATTAATACCTGAGGACTTAGCCCTGTAGCCAGTCTTTCATTCATGCATAAGATTCTGTAACAACATGTCCACTGAGGGAACAAGCTGGAACTTCGCTCTGTTCCCATTACATTTTGTAAAACTGTACACTGTACACAATATACTGTACTGTAAATAAAATTGTATTCATGCCTGCTAAAACCCTGATCGTATATGCACACATCCACTCATCTCATGGCTCCATTCTTGTTTCACTTTTTTCAGGTCTGTTATTACCCTTTTTAAACTTTTATTTTTTTGTAGGTAAAATCTTGTTTGTATGATTGGTATGATATTGTATAATGTCGTATTATAGGACAGCACCACAGTCTATATCCCAGCCAGTACAACACTGGAACACAGCACACAGTGGACTCAGGATGGATTCTTGGTGGGTTCGTGCACAGGCATGTCACAAGTCACTTTTTTGGGGGATCAATATATTGAAATATATGCGATAAACCATATTAATGTCATTATAGTACCATTTTATGCCACTGATATAGGAATATTCAGACATTGTGATTGGAATATTAAGAATGTTCAAATATACAAAATAAATAAAATCTAAATAAGATACTGTTAAGACACTAAAATCTAAATAATACACTGTTTTCAAACAAATAATTATAATAGCTCTAGAACAGAGGGATCAGCAGAGGACAGAACAGGGCAAGTGTCTAAAACACTGGTGACATTTATTCTTATGTACACAACATGCCAGTAAACACAATGTGAAATACTGAGATCAGCAAAAATGATTAAGTTAATGTCCATGGTATGATACGTGGATACTGTAATTATTGTGGCATGCCTATTGGTACATGGGCTATTAATGGGACCCATGTGTTCAGCCTATAAATGAAAATGTGAGAAGCCCTGTAACACTTTATATGTGAGGGCCACATGGGCCCATAAGATTGTGTACAGCCCACTTTTTAACCTGTGCTGGTCCCATCACTGACACTGGAGGGCATCCACATGGTGGGCCAACATTGAATCTCTAGACACATCTTGCTGTTTCCCAGTAGGGCTGCCCATATGGACCTCATATGTGTGTGATGGCTCGGATTTATTATATAACTAGGTTATTAAGTTTTGTAACTGTTTTGCAACTTCTGAAAGTGTCACAATTACAATTTATTTAAATAATTTTTTTTTAAAAAAAGTATGCAAATGAAATATAAAAAGCATTACCATGTGCAGAAAAAATATTTTATGTATGCTTTAAACAATTTGTAGCAGAGCTTGTGTAAACATATTTTTCTGCAATAATTAACAATTTGGTCAAACACAAATACAGCAGGACGAAAATATTACCCAGCCCTGCAGAAAGTGCTTAGTATCTTATAGTATGTGGATATTTTTGAAAAGAGATATTTAAAATTAATTTCTAACTCTGAAAATAAATGTTGTTTTAATAACTGTATTTGCCTGTCCTTCATGAACTTTTGTACTTGTTTGCAACCATGCAACAAAGTCCCCTCTTTTCTTCGTAAAGTAAATACAAAATCTGCAGACTGTGTTTTCCCAGTGCTCTTGCTATTAGGTACAAGATAAGAACATTTCTACAAAAACAGATTGACATGTTCTTATATGGGCTTATTTGTTACCTAAATTTGCAGTTGTATTAACCTATGGAATTGGTAAATATTGTATTATACCACATATTAAAGAATGCTAGAATTAATAAAGGGCATAGACTCACCTTTGGGTCGCATGTACAGTCTGTTGACTCGGAGAAACTGAACATGTTGGCCTGGTTGCATGGTTTTTGGGGACAGAATCATCAGAGATAAGAGGTTTCTCCATCAAATGTCTGATTCTTCTGTCCTGATAAAGGAACTGAGAAGGACTTCTACTGTGTTTTTAAAATTCAGCTGGGGGAGGTCTATGACCCTTTGTCCCAGTTAATGAGTGATTTGTTGACTTTACTAGGCTTGTAAATAAAAACATACTACAGTGGGTAAAGTTTGTATGTAGTTTCCAGAATTTAAAATTTTTGTGTATATAATAAATTAAGTTAATATATAATATATACATTTGTTTTGGATTTTAATAAACAAATATTATATAAATAGGCATTTATTGTCTGCTTCCTGTCGTAGAATAAACCCCTAAAAATCTGAAGTGGAAATGCTCAGCCATGCCAGAAATGGTATATTTCACTCATTTTTAGCATTTAACAGTACTCAATATAGACATGTTAAAAAGGTAAATATGATATTTTTTGAAAAGGAAAAAAATGCTCATACAATTACATCCATTACAACACATCCAAATATCTGCCATTGGGCACAGGTTGGGGTCGTAGCATTTGGAAATATTCAGAGTATTCTGTAAGTGCTACTGACAATTACATTCTTGTTACATGGCATTCCGTACCTAACAATTTTAGCAACAAATATTTGAATAATTGAAAAATAATAACTAAATGTAACTGGGGTCTGGAGCTATTTATTCATTTGTCTTCTGTAACTGCTTCATCCCGACAAGGGTTGCTGTGGGCCTGGAAGCCCGCCCAGAATCATAAGGTTGGGTATAATGTTCTTTAAGTTTCAAAACACAGCATAAGGACTACTCGAAACTATTGTAAAATAATATTGTTAAAACATACAGAGCAATGTGCATTAAGATAAGCAGTAAAATGAAATGTTCACTATCCATGTGGAGGGAATATGGACTGGTTATAATTGGTATTTTAAGCAATTCAAATATATTTGACCAAGAGCTCACGCAACCATGTAAATGTCTTGATAAATAAATGTCTTGATAAATAACAGAACGCTGTGTTTGACCACTAAAGGTCGCACTAGTACTGACTAGCAGTGAGAGGTCACGTGTTGTCTACGTCATTAGTGTACGTCGGCGGGGTCTGTTGTTTACATCTGTCGCTACACGATTTGCGTGACCTACCCGATTTGGACGGCGCATGCGCTGACCTTCCCGCATATAGCTTAAAGCAGCAAAGAGACTGTTTTCCAAAGCAAAGAAGAGCTTTATCTTCAAGAGTGAGTAGCTATATGTGTAATTAAACATGAGTTAGCTTTTCCTCACTGTCCTTTACAGTTTTAAACAACTGGAGAACCTGCAATGTGTTTATTTGCAACTGACGATATCCGTGTGGAGGTAGTCTTCTGTTTAAACAAAACATAACGAATAACGATGTGGGACACACATGACGTTCAACCAAAGAGGGCGATGTCTCTTTACAATTATACTCTAAGAAATAAAATGTAAAATATCAGTACTATAAGTGTACACAAGTATGTTCTGCGCATGCGCCGTCCAAATCAGGCAGCGGCGCAAATTGGGTAGCGACATCCTTTACTCAGTTCAGAGAATATTGCTTCCGCTCGCCTTTGTGATCACGTCTGAACGTTTAAATCACAACTTTACTAGTTTGGTTTTCCGTTTGTCATTTTTTCCCATTATATTAAAAGTTAGCACTGACTGTGTACATAAAATTAAGCGTGTGATGAGTGACCAATATTAGTTAAGACATTTAAGTGCAGATGACGTGGAATAAAGTGTAATTTCAAAAGTTATTTAATACCCCTTGAGTGATTTAAAGCGGCTACTTTAATGAGCATGCATCCAACCATGACTCACAGAACTGAGTTTTCATAATCATAGGTTATATAATCTCCATATAAAAGCGCAGACAATAGAACAGGCCTCATTACAATAGCTGAGCTAAGTTCAAGTGCCTGTCTGAAGGGTGTAAATAGCCCACCAAACTGTAGCCTCTGGAACAGTGAATTTGTGCCCAAATTTTGGTGTGGCTTTTGTAATCCAAAAAGTCATTGTAAGTACTTGAGCAAAATCTAAAATCACAACCTGCTGGGTCGGTTTGACACCTTGACCTGAGAAATGTTTCATCCTCAGTGAACCTACCTTGACATTAATGTTTGATATTTTCTAAACATTTAACTTCTGTTTTTAACAGCAGAAAAGCAGCAGGTACCCAGAACAGAAACAGCTTAAAAATACAGTTAACAATATAACCTTGAACTAAAAGGCCACACAGAGAGGTGGATATAATTTGTAGACTGTATATTTTAGGGGATAATAGTTCTAAGTTAACAATAACGCATTGGCAATAGAGGATGACATTTCCAAGTGGAAAGGAAAGTATATCAAATACAATTTCACTGTAAAATTGGGACAAATCCAGACATCACTGTGGAATATAACAGCTGGGACCTTGTGTGACTGGATACACAGTAGATAAAATTACACTGTCTGCTGATCTCAAACACCAGTGGAAACAATGTTGGGTGTTAATTAGTAGGTCATATGAGATGAAAGAAATCAGCATATGAGCTTTTTAAACTACAGAGTCCAAAGCAGTATTCTATGTTTAAAATTCCATTATAATTTTGCAGTACATTTTTACTTTGTTACTCTATTGGTTAATTTAAAGGCTCATTCTGGTCAAAAGACCTATCTCTTCTCTCAGTACTACTTCACTCTGCAGGCTCTACAAGTGTACCCCCCCCCCCCCTCTTTGTGTAAAGCAACCTTGATTATTAGAAAGGCTCTATATAAATCTTATTATATATTTTTAAGTTTAAAATTTTTAAACTTAAATTATATTAAGTTTATTATATAAAACGTATTATTAAAATTAAAAAAATATGTCCAGTGCCCCATCTATTGTAAATATGTGTACCCACCTGTACTGCTGTGCCTCACTAATCTCGGGAGTGGGATTTTCTGGTTTAAATTAATGGAAATCCCTCTTCTGGGAACATACCTTGTAGGTGGCCTGAAATATTAAGGCAGACACTGTAATATGAGCTAGTCTGATAATACAGATGGAAGCAGAAAGCTAATGTTGATAGCTAATTTATTATTAATATTTATTAGCCTCTACATTTGTTTATTTTTTTTTAAATCAAATAGTGGAGGATTCTCAATGGTTCAATAATATTCTTAATGAATGCTGGGTATTTTTAAGAGAAAACATTAACAGACACAGTTTGTGACTGTGATAATTATGTTGGCTTTTTTGTGTTTGTTCTTTTATTTTAGCTAATCACAAAATGACTAGTGTTCAGATGAGTGCTACTGATGAACTGGTCCAGCAGTTCCTAGATTATGCATCAAGAGGTGACATAGAGAAAGTTTCTGCTATGATTTCTCACTCCAGTCATCTGCTCAATGAAACTGGGAACCAAGGCTGGACAGCCTTAATGTTAGCTGCAAGAAACGGACACTTTGACATGGTAAAAACTTTACTTACCAAGGGGTACGTTTGATGTTACATTTATGAGTTATATTTGCCATTATGCATCTATATAAGTCAGCAGATATTATGCACACCAAAATATAGGTTGTCATCATTCTTTTTTTAACAGATGTAATAAGGACTTGATGAATAAATCTGGACAGACTGCTCACGACATAGCAACATTTTGGGGCCATAGACACATTGCCAGTTTGTTGGGTAGTGGTAAAAACAGCAACTGTCATGGGATTCTACCAACAACTGGAATAATGGATGAGAATCATGAGAATTACTTCAACAGAGAGTATCTAGATAGACTGAGTGAAAAAAGGACAGATCCAGAATGGCTTGCCACTAAACAGACCTCCCAAGAGACCGTGTTCCTACTTTTTTATAATTTAGACCCTCTTGTCACATCAGGGCAAGAAGAACTAAAAAACAGTCAGCCTAAGATGAAATTGTGCAGGCTCAGAAGGGACTGTGTGGATGAACTAATCAAAATGAATGACACTGTGGTTATTTTTCTGGGAGTGGAGAAGAAGGAACCTTCAATTTCAGTGCTGTCAAAAGAAGAGGATGGTCTTATTGCATGGTTTGCACTGAATGCCCAGAGCAATCCCATAGAAAGCCTCAAATCCACAGACTCAAACAGATTCTTCCTTATGGGACCAATGCCAGGACTTTTGTTGCTAAATGAAGATGAAGCAGGTGGGACATCATTAAACCTTTCACTAAACTTGTGTATGCTTATTCTCAATATATTTAGTATTGCTGGATATGTACTGTAGCTTATGGGCAATTCTAGCTTGCCAATTTGCATTTATGGCATGTGGCAGATATTCTTATCCAGAGTGTCTTACAATTTAGTCATGTTTAAGGTAACTATTGTGTTAATTATCTTCACTTATGATCATTAACATTTTTGTATAGTATTACATCTTTAGAAACACTCAGCTATACAATAACATTTAATTTTGGTTACACATAAGCAGACGTGGCAAATGTAAATCCTCTCCAATCATAGATGTCAGGGCATTTAAAACAATATTCTTTGAAGGTTTTTTTTTTTTTTAACCGTTATATACCTGTATATCTCACTTCTATGAATAGGTGTAATTGCACAAGCCAGGTCTGTCCTGGCATGGCACAGCCGATACAGTTTTTGCCCAACATGTGGAGGCCAGACTAAAGTGGATGAGGGAGGCTACAAGAGAACCTGTTTGACAGAGGGCTGCAGGAGTCTCCAGGGTATCCACAGTACATGTTATCCTAGAGTTGGCAAGTACCATCTTTTTACTTTTGCAACCTAACAAAAATGGGTGTATTCCTGCCTTGTGCCCAGTGATTCCATTTAGGCTCCGGACCCTGAACTGGATAAGCGGTTACAGATAATGAATGAATGAACCTGATAAAAATCATGCATGATCAAATGCACCACAGCATTATTTGTGCTGTTATGATGTTTTCCGTGTGTAGATCCTGTTGTGATCATGCTGGTCATTCACCCAGATGGGAATAAGTGCTTGCTTGGGAGAAAGAAGTCTTTTCCACCAGGGATGTTTTCATGTCTTGCTGGGTTTATTGAACCAGGTAAGCGTAGTTGAAAAAGATTTCCATATCATATCAGTGCAAACATACTGGTGATAAGGTGAAATGATCCTTTTTAAGGAAAGCATACAGAATGTTTGTGTTTGTCAGGTGAGACTATTGAGAATGCAGTTAGGAGAGAAGTCCTTGAAGAGAGTGGTGTTACTGTTGGCCCTGTTCAATACGTGTCCTGCCAGCCTTGGCCCATGCCATCCTCCCTGATGATCGGTTGCCTTTCAGTGGCAGTGTCTACGGACATCAAGGTTGATAAAAATGAAATTGAAGAGGCTCATTGGTTCACAAGACTACAGGTAAGATATTTAACCAAATTTTATCTAAATTACATAGGAAATAAATGTCATCTTGCATTAAATACATACGAACATTTATTAATGCACCATTTTTTATATATTTGTGTATTGTGATAATTTCCATAATTTGCTCCATTCTACAGGTAATTGATGCTATTGCAAAAAACAACCAAGCAGTTTTCACCATGCCTCCAAAACAAGCTATTGCACATTATCTTGTAAAACACTGGATTGGTATAAATTCTAGTCTTTGAGCTGAATGTCCACTTGGTATTATAATTTGTCAAAATAATTAAAATATTTTGGAAATAGAAAAAAATATATAATCCCAGTGATTATAAAAGTTCTATATGTATAGATCACAGTGGCGCAAAAGGTAGTGTAGTGGTCACATAGCTCCAGGGATCTGGGGTTCTGGGTTTGAGCCCTGCTCTGGGTAACTGTCTATGAGGAGTTTGGTGTGTTCTCCCTGTGTCCATGTGTGTTTCCTCCAGATGTTCCAGATCCCTCCTGATAATGAATGAATGAATGAAGGAAAGGGAGAACATGGGATACGTGAGGAAGAATTAACTACACTGAAACATGAGTAATGTACAATAGAGATAATGGGATTTGATTGTATGTATGCATGTATGTGCTTTCACTTCTACGGATGGGATAAAGGAGGAAACATTTTGTTGTATGTTGTACAATGGCAATAAACATTATGGAGGGCGGCACGCTGGTGCAGCAGGTAGTGTTGCAGCCACACAGCTCCAGGGACCTAGAGGTTGTGGGTTCAAGTCCTGCTCTGGGAGACTTTCTGTAAGGATTTTGCTGTGTTCTCCCCATGTCTGCACGAGTTTCTTCAGGTTTCTTCCCACAGTCCAAAAAGACACATCAGTAGTGTGGATTAGTGACTCAAAAGTGTCCATAGGTGTGAATGTGAGAGTATGTGTGTGTCGCCATGTGAAGGACTGGCACTACCCTAGGGTGTGTTTCTGCCTTGCGGCCAGTGATTCTGGGTGGGTTCCAGAACCACCTCGACCCTGAACTAGATAAGTTGTTACAGACAAAGAATTTATGGATCAATACTTATGCCAAGTTGCTGTAACTTATTTATTGTAATTGCATAAAAAGTATAAATTCTCTTAAAAAAACATTTATCTCACTTTCTTTTGTTAAAAAAATATTGTTTACATGTAACTCCATACTTCAATGTAATGTAAGTAGTAATTATTGTACTTTTTTTTTTACAATATAAGTATTAGTTTTAATATTTGAGCACCTGCTCATCCAACATTTCTTCTGAAATAAGGGTATCACTTAGCAATTAAGCATTAACAGGTTCAACACTTCTAATAAGGGGCTGGAACAATGCTGTGAGGACTTCATTTCATTCAGCTATGAGAGCATAAATGATCTCAGCTACTGATGTCGGGTGATGAGTTCTTAATCATAAATAGCACTTTGGTTCAAGTATAAAAATACAAGTTAGATAAACTACAGGGCACTTACAAATAGTCAATATTGGCATTATGCACACATGAAAAATAATCTCTTCCCCTAATTCATAAACTGTTCTATTTTACAAATATGGAAAGCATAGTTAAATGGAAAATATAAGCAGTGTAATAATTCGGTTGTGGTCTAATCTTGTGCTAAACAATGAATGCAAATTTACAGTAATATATAATACTAGTGGCTCAACTGAGTTTTAAAAGAATGTTAGGTATCATTACTAAGTGTTGGGCAATTTTCAACATAACCAAAATTGTCAGGAAGCAAAGGCATATCAACATAATCAGCAAGACTAGGAGAAGCCTGAGAATTTTTCACACCATCAGAAGTTTCCACTGGATAGTCACAGGTGTCACAGATATCAGAAAGGTACATCTCCTCTTCCTCAACATCATCTTTTTCTGAAAACATCTGGTGCTCCATTTGTCTGATAGGTTTTTCAGTGTGTTGATTATTCAAAGAAAAATCCTCCAGTTTCAACACACTAATAACATGTAGACTCTGTCAATGGAATTTTTTATGAATTTAGTGACTTCTGAAGTTCTTTACCACATAGATTCTCACATGTTCAGCTTTACTCTTTAATTTCATGATCCCTGTCACTTTCAAATATATTGTTAATGTATGTATGCAAAGGACTGGCGCCCTGCTGCAGGGTGTGTTCCCGCCTTGCACCCAGTGATTCCGGGAAGGCTCTGGATCCACTGCGACCCTGAACTGGATAAGTAGTTTCAGTCAATGAATGATTTTACCTATATACACAAATTTTAATACAAAATTTTAATTCTTTTTGTACCCTGCCCCAATTATTTTTTTAAGTTCTAAAATGTTTTATATTTAAAAAATACAATCAAATTAATGAATTATCAATTTCTGATTTAGTTAGATCGATTTCTGAAATCCCTCCAATTAAAAGTTGAAAGAGAAAATCAACTTTAAAATTACTTCTGACGTGAACAAATTAAATAAATTAACTGATTTGCCAAATTAAATTTATGGAGACATGAGATATAAAAATTTGAGTTTAAAGGTTTTTAGCGTAGGTATATGTAAAAGATTGGCTTCAAATTCTATATAATTTGTGAAATACATATATTTGTTTTTTCTTCATACATCAGCTTTTCATTTGAATGTATTATTTCCTAATCTTTGTCTCATCAATAGTCATTTTCGATCATTAGACCTACCTCATGGAAAGGATTTTGCAGCCAGTGTCCAATGAGACTGTGGCCAGGGTTAGCGATGTTGGGGAAGAAGTAGTCATAACTGTAATAGAGAAAATTATATAAAATATGAAATATTATGAGACTGAATTTTGAAACTTTGAAACTACATGATAATAGTTTGTAAGTACTGTAAAAAGAATGTACCAATGAACAGCAGCAATTAGGACAAGTGGCAAATGTTAAAAAAAAGTTTCAGCAAATATACATAATTCAAAGATTAAGTGAAGCTGCAAATTGCCCTGCTTAAATGAATATATATATATATAAAACTGAGTACTTACATTGTTCTTGAGAAAACAGAGAATGTACCCAACCCAATGACTAGAAGTACTAGAAAAATGACTACTTTTATAATTTCATCATTTTCTGCAAAGTGGGAAAAAAAATGTAGCTGTTATAGTTAAAACTGAAAAACAAACAAAATTATTTCCAAGGCCCTGTTTAAAAAGAAAGAATGACTTACCAAGGAACAGTGTGGTGAACTCAAGGTTTTCTTTTGGAAAATTACCAGATATGGTTTCTCCATAAATATACACAGAGTACTTGACATTTCTCTGTAAATTGTGGAATGAGTGTTGGTACTGATGTGGAAAAATCTTTAACGCTGGATAAAAGGAAAAAATCACATTCTGAAAAAGACATTTAAAAGTACCATACAGTGTTGGAAATGGGAAAATAACAACATTAAATCATCAAAATATTAAAGCTTACATCTTGTTATATTTGCACCCAATAATGCAAGTGTGTACCGGAGAACATTTGTGCTTGGGAGTTTTCTTTGCCACACCCACTGAACTGTCACAGATGTTTTTGTCACATTCACAAGTTGGAGCTGGTCAATGTCTAAAAGTGCTGAAGAAACCCATGGCACACTTAGACAACTTTGAGAATGGGGATGAGTTTTATAAGGAGTGTACATATTTACTTACTGCCACTCTCTAAATTGGCCTGGATTGAACCAGGATGTCCACAAAATCTCTCATAAAGGGGATACACGGACATACTGTAGTTGAATTGTTTGATGATGCCTAAAACACGTTTAGGGAGACAATAGTTATTGATAGTAATATTAGTTTTACATCTGTATGTAATATATATATTATATAGTATTACAATCCTGGTCAATTACATTTTGTTTTTGGATTTTTGATGTGTATATGATTTAACAATTCCTCAACAGAGAAGGAATGTAATTATGGCATTTTAGTACAGAATTTGTATTTATTTGCTGTCCATATTGGAAGAAAAAAAAAAATTGTTTTTTTTATATATATATATACACTGAACACCCAAAATACTAAAAACCCCTATGCAATTCTATAACAAATTTCCATATTCTCAGCTCCACTGACTATATAGATGAATTTTATAGTTCTATAAATGCAGACTGTATTCCATCTGTTGCCCTGCATAACTTGTTAGCTCCTTTAACCCGTTCCATTCTTCTGATCCCCATAACCCCACACAATCACCACAGACCAGGTATTATTGAGAATGTGTATCATTCTCAGAAATACAGTGACATTAATGGGTTAATGGCATTTCACTGCATGTTATGCAGGTGAGTGGATCAGACTCAAGAGTGCTGCAGGAGTTAGACAGTTCATTATCTTTTTCTTATTATATTACAAAGGTACAATCGAAGGTCAAGGCTAAACTTAAATATTTGTATAGAAATTGTTCCTCCTTCACTTATGCTACAAAACTTATATTAGTGCAGATGGCTGTATTCCCTCAGTTTGATTATGATTACATTCTTTATAGACTGGCGTGCAAAAGTTAACTTCAGAAGCTTGATGCTCTGCTCTTCACTTATATACAAACAACCCTTTTAGAACTCATCACTGCTTACTTTATGGTTAACTGAGCCTCCTTACACACTCATTGCAGTACACTGGTTCACACTAATTTACATGCCCCAATCACCTCCCTGCCTACAAAATTTGATAACCAGTGTCTACTACATATAATGCAAAGTCCTCCAGGTACATATAATTGAAATTCCCTTAAAACTAATTCAACTTTTGGTTTTTATCATTCCAATCATCTGCCCCAAAAGACTGGAATACACTAATATACACTACAGTAGATACAAGGAGGTTATTTTAATTTAATGGCTGATTGAACATGTGTTTGCTGTAGAGGATGTGTAATTTATTTTCCCTCTCAGGAAAATCAACAAAAACATGTAACACAGTAAATAAATAACAACACGCATCAATATTTAAAGTGACTTACCTTTAAGAACAGTAGAAAATGTAGAACCATTAACTCTTTTCCAAAGCCTAGGAGAAGCATCATCAATTGCAAACCACTCAATGGCAAACTCACTGACTTTTACAGTGTTCTCTTCAACCTCCCACTGAAACCTCAGTGAATCTGTTTCTGTATTTGCCCAGAGTCCTTTAACTCCAGGCAAACCTATTTAAAAATAATAAAAGTGTGTCTTTTACATAACCATGGCAGGTATTTTTTAAATTTACTTCAGATATTTCACATAAAACATTTCATGTGAGTTATGCAACTCATAAAAAAAGGCTACATCAGCTAATATATATAGTTAGTATATATAGTGTATATATATATAGTTAGCTATGCATGCATCATTCTGTATTGGCTGAATTTCAGGAATGTATTACTTTAGGAAGATAAATTAGCATAAAAATGTAATAAATTATTTGTTTTTAATGATTTGCTGTAAAGATATAATAATATTAATTTTCTGTGTTCTTTTCCTTTTCACAAAAAAAAATAATTATAATAAATCAGTGTTTCCATTAGTTGTCAAGTAGAACCAGTTTTCTGGACATAGATTGAATCATGCCTTGAATAAAATTCCAGCACAAGCGCTCCTAAATTACTCCCTGTAAAATGTTTTTAGACTAAGACTAATCTTGATCTTGGTTTGGGAGACTACACCTTATGTCCACAAGTTTGTAAACACACATACAGTTACTGAAAGTAGTTACTCCAAAGTACACACATTGTGGAAGCATGTGTATAAGCAGCTAGTTTAATTTCTATAGCAGATCATGAAATTAATTGGAATGCTCTAAAACTGCTGCATATAGCCATACAGAAACATGGTCAATGCCAAGCCTTATCTAGTGAAGTATAAAACCCCCAGCAATTGGCAGTGGAGTTTTCTGAAGAGATCCCATTCCATCAAGTAACTTTAGGATGAGAAGAAATGACTTTTATGACCCAGAGCCAATTATCTGATTGAGTTCACTAATGTCCACTTTACAAATAGGTCCAACATTGTTTCTGAAAAAATTTCAGAAGAATAGAAGCTATTATGCATAGAAGGAGGGACTTGTTCCTAATAAAATCTCTTAATTTTAGAATGAACACTAAATGAGTAGCTGTGTCTAATTTATTCAAAAGCAGAAGCATATGAACAAAATTTAAATTAAGAAGAAAAAAAGATGTCTCAGCAAGCATGTGAACTCACATATCTGCTTGTGAAAATTACAGCAATAGTTTATACAAGATATTGCAAACACACTAAAAATCTTGTTTCCTCAGAAGCAGATAAACCTGACATGTGAAAGACATATTGTGTAATCAGGAAAAGAGTAGTGTGACGCCTCAGTGACCGTTAAAAGATGTTATCTGGATATTATCTCTTTCCTAGACTAAAAAGTACCTTGACAAATATCTGTGGGAAACTAAGAACTATAAAAATGAGAGAAATGTTAAGAGAAAGATCAGCTTACTCCTATAAGTCACCGTATTAACTCTAAAATTGTGAGCAGGAGACGACCCAGCGCTGTTGTAAGCTATCAGTGTTAAATTGTAGACCCCTGGATCCACCTCAAACTCAGCTGTTAGGTGATGGGTATTGTTCCCCTTCGGTGAAGGCTGCTCGGCTGATGTGTAGGTCAAACTGTATCCTAGAATGTCACCTCGAGCCTCTGCTATTGTTAAAGGCTAAAATATAAGTATAAACAAATGCAATAGATCAGTTACTGATGAACAGGTTTGGAAGTTTTAATCCAATCTTAAACCCAGATATTTAATTGCCAATTCAAGCTATGAGTCTCCCAGTGAAACAACATGACCTAGCTGGGAGGGTGAAGGCTTACCCTGAGACTTATACACTCATCACCTTGTCTTTTCAAACTGCTGCTAATCTCAGCTCAGCATGCTTGGAGGGCTTTCAGTTGTGTTTTGTTAGGTAACAGAGGCCCAAAGATGTCTGGGATCATGCTGAGTGATGGTGAAATTAAAAGGTCAAGTCCACTCAGAAAGTGACATGCCAAGTGTGCTCACTAGGCTTTAGGCGGCTGGAAATCACTAAGGTTAGCATTCAAGATTGTCTAATGTCAGGTGTACAACTTTTTCTTTTTTTGGCAGTGCACATTGAAAAGTGAACTTACCCTCCATATAACTAACAGCCTTTGGAGCCTAAAGTTGTTATTCAAAGATTCAACACAGTAACTGACATCAAGGGGGGCAATCGGGGCTAAAAAAAGACAAAACAGAAGAAACATTAAGTAAATAAGATCATCCAAAACAGATTAAATAGTAGGGTCCACCCATTTTCAACTTACCTCCCTCTAATGTTTTTGCCTGAAATGTGGGACTCCATTCACTTATTAGGCCATATTCCTTAATGCAAGCAACTGTAATAATGTACTGGCTAAAAGGCTGCAGGCCCCTAATAACATGGAACAGCTCAGAATCTTCTTCCTTTAACAAAACAGATGTTTTATTTACATGTAAATAAAATGGAGCTGCATATATAATACTGTGCATAATTTTAGTCATCAGGGACATAATAATTAAAAAAAAAATGTTTATCTGGATATGAAGCATGAATATCTATATCCAAATTGGGCCATCCCTAAAATATGTACATTTTATTTAGTAAAGCAAAGTATTTTTTAAATTTTAGGCATTCATATATACATATATTACTACTGGCTTTTGAACTTTAGAATTGTATTGAGCATGCATTTTCTGAGAATAACACTTACTAACAGAAATAATAAAAATGAGTATAAGCAAATGCCTCAGATCAGACATTTTGTCAAATTAGCGGAAATCACTTTTTTGTAGAATTTGTGGATTTGTGGAAATCATTACAAGGGCTTAGGTACTTTGGAAAACTATTGTCTGAGGACAATTGTCTGTTCATCACTGCATTTTCAAATGTAAGTTAAAACTCTACCCTACAAGGAAGGAACAATATATAAACAAGATCCAGAAGTGCCGCCACCAAGTCTGAGTCAGAACTCATTTAGAATTAACTGCGATGAAAGGAAAAAGTGTCCTGTGGTTCAAAATCAAAATATGAAATTATTTTTGTAAATAATGATCTCTGCATCCTGCGGGCTAAAGAGGAGAGGGTCAGCTTGTTATCAGTGCACAATTCAAGCACCAAAATTCTTGACAAAATTTATATTCTAATAGAATGTCCAGGTGCTAAATTGGCCTGCCTGCAGTCCAGACCTGTCACCCATTGCAAACATTTGTTGCATTATGAAATGAAATATACAACAAAGGAGAACCCAAACTGTTAAGCAGATGAAATCATATGTCAAGCGAGAACAGGAAAATATTTTAATTTCAAAAATACAAAAAATACAGCATTTGGTCTCCTCATTTCCCAAATATTTTAGAATGCTTATGAAAAGAAGAGGTGATGCAACACAATTGCAATATATTTATATACACATACACATACATGAATACAATTCATATATTGTTAATGCATTATAGTTGGACTGCCCCAAGATTTCATGCTTAAATTCAGATTTTGGACAAAAAACTACATAAAATGCAGATATGATATTCTAAATCAATTAACATTAACCCCACTGAGCATTTAAAATATTGTAACATCAGCAGATATGGCAAGATATTTGTACAAATATGTGCATACAAATATTTGTAAAAAAGATGTACAAAAAAAGAGGCCAGTTTATTAATAATTGTCAATTTACACCTCAAACATACCTCCTTCCATTGTTCATTTTCTTCACTGTTAGACTGTTTGTATCGTACTAGACAATTTTTGTGCCCTTGACTCATCCATGTTACATTCAATGATGTCTCTGTTGCATTCACTGATATGATATAAGGGCGTGGTGCTTGGACTTAAACAAAAAGGTATATAATTAATACATTTTTTAAATTTTTCATGAAAGACAATGATCAGTCACACTGCAGTAAAGTTGACCTTACCAATATTTTCAATGGATACTGCGTAGATGTGTGAATATATTTCAATTTTGTTGAGGGGGTCCTTAGATTTTATGGTCAAATTAAAGTTAGAAAGTAGATTGAAAATAGAAGGACAGTGGCTGAAGTCCATGGATCTGAAACACAGAAAACAGATTATCCCAGAGATATCTGTGACATCTATGGCAGGTACAAATAATAATTACATACAACATAATGTGTAATCACCTAAATTCTTAAAAGCTTTTATATTCCAAACATTAATCTTGCCATCTGGGCCATAAGATTAAAAGAATATTTGAAAACTGTCATTCTACAAATTGCAATAATAAAATCTTAGACTGAATAAGACAATGCACATACATTTTGTTAATGTAAAACATTTAAGAGACATATAATAAATAAAAAGAGTTGAAGATCAGATGAAAGCTAATTTATGAATGGCAGTAAAGATTTGTTTGCCACTAAAACTTTTTAAGAACAAATTATGTCATTAATTTTTTTTAATGAGGGCAAATATACAGCGCTTCATTACAAGAACATGGATTTGTTTTCTGCATTCAAATACAACAAATACTTACTTATTTGCTGTATGCTAATGTTTTTTTTTAAAACAAACAAATGCTCACTGCCTAGATAATATGCTTAATTCAAAAACAGTTTATCTTACGCTTAAGTACCCCATTCATTTCTCACACTACTACATACAATGTGGCCCAAAAAATGTAAATTCTTTGCATACTTTTATATTTTAATGTAAAATATTTCATAACTAATTATCAGCACACCAGTTTCAAATCATTTGAACATGACAAGACCCCATTTCTGTATGCAAGTCAATTAATGCATATACTGTATATGTGAGTGTGTGTGTGTGTGAGTGAGAGAGAGAGAAAGAGAGAGAGAATGGATTCTATAATACCTAAAGACATACTTACTGACTGAAAATGAATGAATTTGTCATATTTCTTTTGACATCATTTACAGAAATCCATTTGCATCTGAAAGATTTCTCATGTTCCAAATAACGACATGTTCTGTTAAAAACAAAATCTAAACAATACGAGAAAAATCATTATACAATCATTATTAATAATAAAATGAACTACACCAAACCTGCAACCAGTTATACTTTACCTTTCCTTATTGTTGGAACAGAGCTGCAGTCATTACTATCAGAAACACACAAATTTCTCTGCTGCTCACATTCTTTTAGATCCTTACCAGTCACACTTAGTTCTGTTAAATAAATAAATAAATGAGTGTCCCTTCATACCTGCTCATGCAATATGTCTTAAATCAATATTATTAATAGGTTATTTGTTCCCCCCTTTATTGCAGTGACAGGTTATATTTTTTTTATAATACATGCTCGAATATTTCTGTGATAATTTGATGGCATACAGCTACATAAATCATAGTGATGTCAGATGCTGATATTGAATGATGCGTTTTGGACCACATAGCCCAGATGATGTTTTTAATCCTAGCTGATATTATGTTTCCTTCTGAAGTTCAGAACTGCCACGGCACTTGACTAGAATAGTCATTCCATATCATCAGTTTCAGTTTCCATGCAGGGTTGTTAGTAACATTTGGGAACCATTTGTCAAATCGTGTATTTTAGGTCATTTGCTGCATGTAATATACTGGAACATAGATACAGTATAAAATCTGGCTCAAAAGTTACAAACAATCCCGTTACCTGAAGGTTTTCCAAAAGATCCCACTGAGTAGTAGCCACCCAGCATTATACCCTTTACTCTTTATTGCACATCATATCACTGCTATGCAAAATATCAGGTCATTTTTTTTAAAGAATTTTCTTAGGCTAATATATTTATGTTTGTGTTTTTTATATTTTGTGATTGTATTTGTTTTTTTTTTGTACATTTATTACATTCAGTATGCACATGCACATATATGCATATTAATGCTATCTGCTGTAGAGTGATACATTTCAGTGCTGATTGTTTTGTTATGCAAATGTCAAATCTAACTTTGAACTTGAGCTATTGAATATGATGAGCAAGATTGTCCAATAAACTGGCAGAAAATGCCATATTCATATTTAGTGAATACATTTGTGATTTACTGCGACCCTGAAATGGACAAGAGGAAAAGAAGATGAGATGAGATGAGACATTTGTGTTTTCTGTTAGTTTGTTCCTTCTTTGGCTGAGATTCCACATTCAAGCATTAAAATGATCAGGTTCCATGAATCTTAGATTTGCTTAAAAAAGGTTTAAATTTATCTCATAATTTTTATCTCATAAAATGTGAAAGTGTATGTGAATGTGCTTACCTGTAAAAATGTTACTCATTGGCTGCTTTCCATGCCATTGTAAGCTAAGGTCACCTGTTTATTATACACAAATATTAGCATATTTCAGTTGGTTTATTGTAGAATCATATTAAATATTAATGTGTCTTTTTTCTTTTTTCAGCATTTTCATTTTGCAATTTTAATTCTGCACTACTCACAATGACATAAGCCAATCAAACAGGAAAGAAGGCAGAAAATGCATCTTATGTTCATATTCTCCTTTAAGATTGACCCTAAAGAAAAATTAACAAAAACTAGTCACATGTAAAAAGGCAAATTCTTAATTTCTCCACAAAATAATGAATGAATAACTAGACATTGCCTAAACATGCTATAAACTTATAAGACATATTACATGGCTTTATTTACACTATACATCCATATGTATCTGAACTCTTATTATAAGAGAACTGATCGAATTTTAGGTGCACCCATTGCTGTTCAACTGCCCCGATCAAACTGATATTATCTCAATAGAAAAGTGTTTTAGTAGAAAAGAAGAGAGGCTGTTACTGCAGAAGTAGAGGGACAAACACCTTTGATATCAGTAAAGAATTTGGATGGGCTGATGTCTGCAAATGTATCTATCTATCATATAAATCTGATCCATACAACAGCTCAAAACATAAAATATTGCAATAAACAAAAAATGGACTTGCCTTAGATTGTCATCACCATGTCCAGTCAGGAAAAGAACAGCATCTGTGATGAACTAGTTGTTGCTGCTGCACTTGCCCAATATTTCTGTGGTTAACACAGTTAGGGTGTTACTCAATCACGATGAATCACAAATTTCAAGAAAGGTCACCACATGAGCCTGTATAACAAAAGGTTAATTTAGGTGATAATTAATTAATCATGAACTAATGATTAATTATCATGAATGGGTTACTTAGCTGATATAAGAAATTCATGTATAAATTAATGATTTATAATGTGTTATAAACAGCAACAAAAAACAACATTCTATACATTTTTTTAACAGAGCAGCCTCTTTTTACAATACGTAAAAATTTCATGAAGAACACACCAATAGATATGCACCAGTTTTTGTACACTACCTCATCCAGTATTTTTTCTAAAATGAAGCACACTAATATTATAATTGCTCTATTAGGCCACTTGATAACAAAACTGCATTTCGTAATGATATCCACAGAAATGGTGAATGTGATGTTTTTAACAGAGACATTGTTGAATTTCAATTGCAAGCACCTGTAATCGAAACATTTCCTTCATAATACAGATTTTGTACTATGTATTACAGTCAGTCAAATAAATTTACTTACAAACATGTTAACCTAAATAAACATAATTTTAACTTTTACATCTTTTCTTTGAAAATTATTGTATTTGCTCACCCTTTGTATTGACTTTCAATAAGATTCTTTTAACTGGAAATGTTTACATTTTCATGTTCACATCTATTATTCTGCTGACCCTAAAACCTGTGATTTTTATTTATTTTTAACATTTATTTCTTATTTTATTTAACACATGACAGAACCAACACATAAGCAGGGTCATAAACTACATCTGATAACATCTTGTGGCTGAAGCATTAACTGATTTAAGACATATACCATTATTTTTATTATTATTATTATTATTTAATATTATTAAAACAACTACACCTCAAGAAACAAAACTGAGATTTGGCCATTATGAAAAACCACAGACCAATCTCCCATTTACCCTTTCTGTATTGACAATTCTGGTATTATACTTAAGTAGTTCCAAACATACCTGACTGTAAGACAATATTTAATTACACTCTGTGAATATGTAATAAATTAAACATGTTATTTTTATTAGTAATTATTAGTTACAGCTAATAAATGAATGAACAAACAAATGTTGTGCTGACTGTATTTCATTGGTTTCCTGTTCAACACAGAATACATTTAAATTTCTTGTACTGGTTTTTAGGGCCTGCATACCTAGACTGTTTACTTCAGTACTGATACACAAGAATGTCTAAGAACATCAAACACAGCTCTTGGTCCCTAGAACTAAACATAAAAGAGTGGAGATGACAGAGAATGATGTATTCAGCTAAATCAATGACATAAGTATTTGAGAAACCTGCAGGTTGACCTCTGACCTAGATTTGTATTTTTGTAATCTGAATTTTTTTAACTTGAGTTAATGGGTCTGCATTGTTTAATTAGATGTTTTTTAATCTACATTTTTCAAATCTGAATATTTCAACACCTGAAAATCAAATGGTATACAGAATTAATTCATATATAATATACAAATAAAATTTAAATTTTAAAAATTCAGGCAAATATAATTTAAATATTAAACATTTAGATTCCACAGAGATGCTCACACAGCGGTGTATCTGGAAAGAGAGAGAGAGACACAGAGAGAGTGTGTGAGAAAGGACCACACAATGTGTCTGTGTTAACACTGTTCTAAAGATGCAGCGCTAAACGTCTAAGGCCACACTTGCTTTTTGATTATAATAGTTGTACACAGCTTAATTTACAACTTTTCTAATGCTTGACACAAAAATATTGACACTGTTCTCATTTATCATGAAATATCTAGCAGGGGCTGATGATTTCTGCTCAATTTCATTCATTTTACTCATTGTATACATTTGCTGGTTGCTAGCTGTTGTGAGCGACACACAGCTGCGCATTGTATATCTGCTCATGTTAATTCCTTAATGTCATATTGAAGCTTTCTTAATTTAATGCTCTGTTTAAACAAGTACCGAGATATTGTTTCTTGTAATCCCTGTACCCTCCTAGACACCCCTCATTTATTCACTGACGAGTGAGTCCCTTATTTGAAGTAAAAAACTACATGCTTTATTAAAAACATAACATGTTGGGTCATAGACTTCTGGTGAAGCTGGTGTGTTTTTTTTCTTTCTTTTAATTTCGTAATATAAATCGCAGAAAACCAAATTATCACAATATATTTTTTCCTAATATTGTGCAGCCCTAGTAAAGTGCTATAAAAATATATTATTATTAAGATGGTTTATATCTTGTTTTGGAAAGGCATTTCATTAGATTTTGGAATATTTATTTGACAATTTGCACATTCAGTCATAAATGAGGAAAATGACTGATAATGGATGATTAGTTTTGGAACAGATGCAGTGCTACATTTCATCAGGATCACTGTGCCAAGTGTTGGCCCTTAAAATAAATCTATGCAGTGTGTGCATAGATCTATGAGTTTAAAGCATAACTGTTGATTGTAAAGCGTCCTTGGGTTTCTAGAAAGGCGCTATATAAGTGTAACTTTAAATAAATAAATAAAAAAAACACTTTCACTTTGTTCAGGTAAACCGTGCATATTTGTACAGTTTCATAATCTTTTATTCTTTAATTACAAACACCATTTCCAAAAAAATTACAATTTTGTTGTAAAAATGTAAATTTAAATGCAATGATGCTACTACTTTCAGTTAAATATAGAGTTTATATGACCTGCAGATCATAGCAACATTTCTGACAATGAGGTTTTACACATGTCCTCATAAGTCACTGTTTGTGTAGTGTGTGTATATATGTGTGTTAATAACAAATTCTAACAATATTAGAATTATATCAACTGTTGATATATAAAATATACATACATTTATATTATATATATACAATTTGGTTTATATAATTCTAATATATATACAATAAATATTTGGACAGGGACAACATTTTTAAATTAATTCAGATGCAGTTGAAGTTCAGCTTTAATTCAGTGTGTTGATCAAAATTTTTGCATAAAATGTGATGAACTAAAACATTTTTAAAACATAAGTAATTGGACTAATGTATTAATTGTAAATAAAATGTTCATTTCTAATACTTAACCCTTAATAACATAACCCTTCCTGGATCAGGGCCTTGTCGTGGTGAAAGGGCTTGTGTGGTCTCATGACCTCCAGGGCTATGTTGTCGGGAGCTGTTAGCTCCCAGTACGGTCTCCCATGGCGAACAGGTCTGGAGTGAAGATCCAGACAAACATGATCCAAAAGCATCCCTATGAGTACACCCATTAAAATTCAGTGTACCCTGCCCGGGAGAGGGTTACCGGGACCCCTGGAGCCAGGCCTGGGGGTAGTGTCCAACGACAAGCGCCTGGTGGCCGGGCAGCCCACGTAACCCGGCCGGGCTCAGCACAAAATGGCAACGTGGAAGGATCATGAGGGCTCACCACCCGCAAGATCCAGAGTAGGGGTGCAGTGCAATGCCCATTGGGCACAGAGTAGGGGCGAAGGGGCCCCTGGCGTCGTGGAACTTGTCAGCGGAAACTGGTTCTTAGTACGTGGAACATAACCTCACTGGGGGGGAAAGAGCCAGAGCTGGTGCGTGAGGTTGAGCGGAACTCTGGAACCAAACTCCTCGATAGGGGTTGGTCTCTCCCCTACTCAGCAGTTGCACAGGGTGAGAGACGCCGGGCGGGTGTGGGGATACTCACAAGTCCCCGGCTGGCACCTTTACAGCTGGAGTTTGTCCCAGTAAACGAGAGGGTTGCCTCAATGCGGCTCCGGCTTGCAGAGAGGAAAACTTTGACTGTTGTGTGTGCGTATGCACCGAACAGCAGCTCAGAGTATTCGGCCTTCTTGGAGGCAGTGAGTGGCGTTCTAGAGGGGATTCCATGCACTGACTCTATTGTTTTACTGGGGGACTTCAATGCTCACGTTGGCAATGACTGGGAAACCTGGAGAGGAGTGACTGGGAGGAACGGACTGCCTGATCTGAACCGGAGTGGTGTGATGTTGTTGGACTTCTGTGCTAGCCATGGTTTGTCCATAACGAACACCATGTTCGAACATAAGATTGCTCATAAATGTACTTGGTACCAGAGCACTCTGGGCCAAAGGTCAATGCTCGACATTGTGGTTGTGTCTTCTGACCTGAGGCCGTATGTTTTGGACACTCGGGTAAAGAGAGGGGCTGAGCTGTCAACTGATCACCATCTGGTGGTGAGTTGGATACGATGGCGGGGAAAGCTGCCAAACAGACCTGGTAAACCCAAACATATAGTGAGGGTGTGCTGGGAAAAGCTCTCACCTCCGAGAGAACTTCTCACATGTTCTGGAGGAGGTAGGGGGAATGGAGTCTGAATGGACACTGTTCCGGACCTCCATCGTGGAAGCGGCTGCATGTAGCTGTCGTCAAAACTTGTCGGTGCCTGTTATGGTGGCAACCCAAGAACTCTTTGGTGGACACCGGGGGTGAAGGAACCTGTCAAGCGGAAGAAGGAGGCTTTTCGAGATTGGCTAGCTCGGGGAACTTCCGATTCTGCGGATGGGTACCGGCAGGTGAAAAAGGCTGCAGCTGTGGCAGTTGCTGAAGCAAAATCCAGAGCATGGGAGGAGTTTGGAGAGGCCATGGAGAATGACTTCCTGGCGGCCTCAAAGAGGTTCTGGAAAACACTCCGACAGCTCAGGAGGGGGAGGGGGGACACTGTCCAAGCTGAACTCGACTGAGCGTATTGTTGGGCGTTGGAAGGAGCACTTTGAGGAACTCCTTAACCCGAGAGACATGCCTCCTGTGCAGGAGGTAGGGCCAGAAGTGTCTGGGGGGTCAGATTCCATTTCTTTGGCTGAATTCACTGAGGTGGTGAAAAAGCTTTGCAGTGGCAAAGCTCCAGGAGTGGATGAGATTCACTCAGATTTACTGAAGGCACTCGATACTGTTGTCTTGGATGACATGCCTATACAATATTGCATGGACCTCGGGAACGGTGCCTTTGGATTGGCAAACCGGGGTGGTGGTTCCTATTTTCAAAAAAGGGGACCGGAGAAAGTGTGCCAATTATCGTGGCATTACACTTCTCAGCCTCCCGGGGAAAGTCTATGCCAAGGTGCTGGAAAGGAGAATCCGTCCGATAGTCGAACCTAGGATTTTGGGGGAACAAAGCGGATTTCGTCCTGGCCGTGGAACTATGGACCAACTCTTAATTTTTCACAGATGATTGAGGGGGCGTGGGAATTTGCTACTCCACTATACACATGCTTTGTGGATTTGGAGAAGGCATATGACCGTGTTCCCCGAGAGATTCTGTCGGAGGTGCTCCGGGAGTATGGGGTGCCAGGGTCGCTCCGGCGAGCTGTACGGTCCTTGTACTCTCAAAGTTTGAGTTGTGTTCGCATCCTTGGTACTAAGTCAAGCTTGTTCAGTGTGGGCATTGGACTCCGTCAGGGCTGTGCCTTATCTCCACTCCTGTTCCTGATATTCATGGACAGGGTGGCGCGGCGTAGCCTGGGGCAGGAGGGTTTCCGTCGAGGAGCTCAGGAGGTGGCATCTCTGCTTTTTGCGGACGATGTTGTTCTTCTGGCTTCTTCGCACGGAGGCCTCCAGCATTCAATTGAGCAGTTTGCAGCCGAGTGTGAAGCGGTCAGTATGCGGATCAGCACCTCCAAGTCTGAGGCCATGGTTATCTCCCGGAAACAGATGGCATGCTCCCTTCAGGTAAGGGGTGAGAACCTGCCCCAAGTTAAGGAGTTCAAGTATCCCTGGTTCTTGTTCACGAGTGATGGGAAGAGGGATGGTGAGATTGACCGTAGGATAGGTGCAGTGTCTGCAGTAATGCGGTCACTGTACCCCACAGTTGTGGTGAAGAGAGAGCTAAGTCATAAAGCATAGCTCTCCATGTACTGGTCAGTCTACGTCCCC
The DNA here is from genome assembly GCF_029633855.1 of Hoplias malabaricus. NCBI lineage: Eukaryota > Metazoa > Chordata > Actinopteri > Characiformes > Erythrinidae > Hoplias > Hoplias malabaricus. The sequence continues at coordinate 25,395,151 of NC_089813.1, read as the reverse complement.
ACTCTCACCTATGGTCATGAGCTCTGGGTAATGACCTAAAGAACAAGATCGCGGATACAAGCAGCCAAAATGAGCTTTCTCTGATGGGTCGCTGGGCGTACTCTCCGTGATCGGGTGAGGAGCTCAGTGACTACGGAGGAGCTCGGAGTAGAGTCGCTGCTCCTTCGCATTGAGAGAAGTCAGTTGAGGTGGTTTGGGCATCTGATCAGGTCCAACTGGAAGGAGGCCCCGGGGTAGACCCAGGACACGCTGGAGGGATTATATCTCCCGGCTGGCCTGGGAACGACTTGGGATCCCCCAGGAGGAATTGGTGGATGTTGCAAGGGACAGAGACGTCTGGGCTTCTTTGCTCGCCCTGTTGCCACCGCTACCCTGAAATGGAAAAGCGGAAAAGAAGATGTATGTATGTATGTATTTCTAATACTTGGTTGAAAACCCTTTGTTGGCAATGACTGCCTGAAATCTTGAACTCATGAATGACATCAGATGCTGTGTTTCCTCCTTTTTAATGCTTTGCCAGGCCTTTTTTACAGTGGTTGCTGTTGGTTTGTGCTTTAATAAACTCCAGGGTTGCTTTGGTTTAATGTTTTGGGTCATTGTCCATCTGTATTATGAAACACCGACCAATCAGTTTGTCTTCATTTGAGCACACAGTATGTCTCTCAATACCTCAGAATTCATCCGGCTGCTTCTGCCCTCTGTCACATCAATAAACATTAGTGACAGCCATGCATGCCCAAGCCATCACACTGCCTCCGCCGTGTTTTACAGATGATGCAGTCTTCTCTTTATGGTCGATTTGGATATTGATGCGCCTACCTCCTAGAGATAGTTGTTCACTTGAGTGGCTATTGTGAATGGGTTTCTCTTCACCATGGAAATTATTCTGTGATTATCCACCACTGTTGTCTTCCATGGGTGTCCAGGTCTTTTTGCATTGATGACTTCATCAGTGCTTTCTTTCTTTGTCAGGATGTACCAAACTGTAGATTTTGCCACTCCTAATATTGTAGCAAAATCTTCCAAATGCAAGCACCACATATGTAATATACATACATACAAACATATATATATACATATATATACACACACAGGGGTTGGATAATGAAACTGAAACACCTGGTTTTAGACCACAATAATTTATTAGTTTGGTGTAGGGCCTCCTTTTGCTGCGAATACAGTGTCAAATTGTCTTGGGAATGACAAATACAAGTCCTGCACAGTGGTCAGACGGATTTTAAGCCATTCTTCTTGCAGGATAGTGGCCAGGCCACTACGTGATGCTGGTGGAGGAAAACGTTTCCTGACTCGCTCCTCCAAAACAGCCCAAAGTGGCTCAATAATATTTAGATCTGGTGACTGTGCAGGCCATGGGAGATGTTAAACTTCCCTTTCATGTTCATCAAACCAATCTTTCACCAGTCTTGCTGTGTGTATTGGTGCATTGTCATCCTGATACACGGCACCGCCTTCAGGATACAATGTTTGAACTATTGGATGCAAATGGTCCTCCCGAATGGTTCGGTAGTCCTTGGCAGTGAAGCACCCATCTAGCACAAGTATTGGGCCAAGGGAATGTCATGATATGGCATCCCAAACCATCACTGATCCACCCCCATGCTTCACTATGGGCATGCAACAGTCTGGGTGGTACACTTCTTTGGGGCTTCTCCACACTGTAACTCTTCTGGATGTGGGGAAAACAATAAAGGTGGACTCATCAGAGAACAATACATGTTTCACATTGTCCACAGCCCAAGATTTGTGGTCCTTGCACCATTGAAACCGACGTTTGGCATTGGCATGAGTGACCAAAGGTTTGGCTATAGCAGCCCGGCAGTGTATATTGACCCTGTGGAGCTCCTGACGGACAGTTCTGGTGGAAACAGGGAAGTTGAGGTGCACATTTAATTCTGCCGTGATTTGGCCAGCCGTGGTTTTATGTTTTTTGGATACAATCCGGGTTAGGGCACGGTGGTGCAGCAGGTAGTGTCGCAGTCACACAGCTCCAGGGACCTGGAGCTTGTGGGTTTGATTCTCGCTCCGGGTGACTGTCTGTGAGGAGTTGGTGTGTTCTCCCCGTGTCCGCGTGGGTTTCCTCCGGGTGCTCCGGTTTCCTCCCACAGTCCAATAACACACGTTGCAGGTGGATTGGCGACTCAAAAGTGTCCGTGAGTGAATGTGTGGCTGTGTTGCCCTGTGAAGGACTGGCGCCCCCTCCAGGGTGTATTCCTGCCTTGCGCCCAATGATTCCAGGTAGGACCCACTGTGACCCTGAACTGGATAAGTGGTTATGAATGAATGAATCCAGGTTAGCACCCGAACATCCCTTTCAGACAGCTTCCTCTTGCATCCACAGTTACTCCTGTTGGATGTGTTTCGTCCTTCTTGGTGGTATGCTGACATTACCCTGGATATCGTGGCTCTTGATACATCACAAAGACTTGCTGTCTTGGTCACAGATGCGCCAGCAAGACGTGCACCAACAGTTTGTCCTCTTTTGAACTCTGGTATGTCACGCATAATGTTGTGTGCATTGCAATATTTTGAGCAAAACTCTTAACCTGCTAACTGAACCTTCACACTCTGCTCTTATTGGTGCAATGTGCAGTTAATGAAGATTGGCCACCAGGCTGGTCCAACTTAGCCATGAATCCTCCCAAACTAAAATGACAGGTATTTCAGTTTCATTGCCCTACCCCTGTGTGTGTGTGTGTGTGTGTGTGTGTGTATATATATATATATATATATATATATATATATATATATATATATATATATATATTTCAGTAGATATAATTCTATTATTTTTAACAAAAGAAGCTGAAACAAATATAAGTCAATAACAGATGCTGAAATATATAAAGTGTGTTTAAAAATTGTTATATACTGTGAAACATATTGGAATTGGATTATTGTCTTATGTCCTCTATGCTCTCTTCAGATTTACACAAATACATCATCTCATATTCACAAAATACAACTATTTTTCAAATCTCCATGCAAAATTTACAGCCTGTTTGTTCAGACACAAAGGAAAACTTTGTGTTTTGTATTTTGGCATAGAAGCATGTTTGTTTGTTTTAAATACAGTTTACACAAAATAAATATTTATGCAGATGCAGCCACAAATTCTTTATTTTGGGTACAAGATTAAATGTCTTTGTGGGCCTAGTGTTCATTCCAGCCCGTGTTAATAGTCTGGTATCAGATATATTTCCATGTATCCTTTTCATGTTGAGTGTAATATAATCTTGTTCACATTTCTATAAGCAGACTAGCCTTAATCCCTAATACCCAATGAGGATTATGTTGTTGACAGGTATGTATTACACCTCTGGAAAGGGTAATTTGATTTCACTTTCCTTTTACAGATCCACTTAAGCAAAGTCAGGTGCTATGGGGCTTGGCTGGAATAAACATCTAAACCAGGGTTGTCAGTGTTGATGAACCACAGCAGCGCAGACCTCAGCATTTTCCCTGTGGTTGTTTGGACAATAAGTAGATGTGATTCTACTAGTCAGCAGTCTATCAAGCTCTTTTTTCCCTTATTCTGTTTCTCTTCTCTTTATGCATAGCCATTTGAAAATGTTTGTGTAGAAACTAACCCACTTGTCAATTGCTGCTCTGAAATTTTACTGCTTTTTCTATAGCCAGCATTCCACCTTTTCACCAACTCAAGCTTTCAGCTTGAGAAAAATCAGTTTGTGTAGACAGGGCATCTACTCCACTTTATTTTGGAGGAACAGTATAAGGAAACACTCAATTGTGGGTCTCTAGCCTGCTGAATATTTTTTAAAGCCGTATATATATTTTAGAGACCCACTGTTTTACAGGAATGTAATTAGTATTGGACAATAATCCAATATCAATATATTGCATAATATGTTTCAATAGCAATGATTTATAAATGCATGTTTAATATATCAAAATACGTTATTTACAGCATGCCACTGACTGATATTCATTACTGGTTGCTGCCATCCCTTCATTCCACTTCTGTGATCACAAATGTATGGAGAGATATTAGTCTCAAAATACTTTACAAATGCGTAAATGTTAATCCACAAAATACAAAAGTCACAAATGTTTCACTGTTTTAGGGTGACCAGACATCGTCTTTTACCCGGACATGTCCTCTTCTTTAGTCTTAAAAAAATGTCCGGGCGGAATTTCACAAACGTCCGGGATTTTGTTTTTCTAGAGTTTACATAGAACTTCGAGAAGCGTTTCGTTCAACTAGTCCCGCCCTCCCCTACTCCGTTTGGTTCGCTTGAGTGAGAAGGAGGAGTGGTGAAGTAGCCTAAAATCTTCGGATTGCACGGTCTGACTGTAGAGCTTATTGGTCGATAACCTTCTCTGTAAACATTTAATTGGTCACTCTGCACGTCAGTAGTCCTTAGTGATGGGAATTGTGGCTCTTTTTGGGGAGCCGGCTCTTTCGGCTCCTAAATAGCTCTTTGATTTACCACTTATTTCCACTGGTACAGAACAATATTACCTACATTTTACATGACTATATGGACAAAATATTATTGTCCAATATTAAAAATAATAAATAGTGTTGCAATGGCCAATTGTTTTTATGGCTGTCTTGTAATAACTCACTGATTGCACTCACACATTCAATTGTATAAATAACTGGATTTTTATTTAAACACCTTAATAAAAAATCACTTGTAAACTCTGAAATATAGCCAATGGAACCCAAAAGGTAGGTATTACAAAATAGCTTATTAAATTAAATAATCATCCATTTCTGGGTACTAAAATAAACAAATACTCTGCAAAGTGCAAAACAGCAGCATTCAACGGTAGTGATTAAAACAACCACAACTGTCAACAAACATTTAACTGATTTAACATTTTCTTCAACTATTTTTGGCAGATTGGCATTCAGGAAAACCAAGTGTCTCAGCTTGGAGGGTTGGAGCTCTCTGATTGGTTGAATGACCGCCTTAGAAAAGAATGGCTCGGTCTTAGACGCGAACCGGCTCTCATCGTTCACTTACAAGAGCCGGCTCTTTGGACCGGTTCGTTCGCGACCGACACATCACTAGTAGTCCTTGTTTACGTCAGGCAAACTTCATGTACCTACCCTCATCTCGAGCAGCTATACCGAAACGTAAATGTAAGCCCTCGGATGAATTAAAAAAGAAATTCACATGTTTTGTGTAGCAAATAAAGATGTAAAGGACCTAAAGGTTCGGCTAAGCATACAACGGCAGCGACGGGCGAGAGCTCATCAATTGATGTTTAATGTAGAAGTTCGAACATAATGCCACTGAATTTAGCTTCATATCAAAGGTTAGGAGCGGGTGATCACTGTGGAACGGTTTTGAAGGTGCCCTAAATTTAACGACGTTAAAATCCAGCAGAATTTCCCTAATTTCGCTGCAGATTAAGGTTGTCAAATAAAATACATTAAAATCTTTCCGTATTTGGACACTGAAAGCGGTGTTGTGTATTGGACTGATACGTATATAAATCGCAGAAAACCAAATTATCACAATATATTTTTTTTCCTAATATTGTGCAGCCCTAGTAAAGTGCTATAAAAATATATTATTATTAAGATGGTTTATATCTTTTTTTGGAAAGGCATTTCATTAGATTTTGGAATATTTATTTGACAATTTGCACATTCAGTCATAAATGAGGAAAATGACTGATAATGGATGATTAGTTTTGGAACAGATGCAGTGCTACATTTCATCAGGATCACTGTGCCAAGTGTTGGCCCTTAAAATAAATCTATGCAGTGTGTGCATGTATCTATCTATGAGTAAAGCATATCTTTCACACGTGTGTGTGTGGATTGAATGCTGTGTTGATTGTAAAGCGTCCTTGGGTTTCTAGAAAGGCGCTATATAAGTGTAATTTTAAATAAATAAAAAAATACACTTTCACTTTGTTCAGGGAAACCGTGCATATTTGTACAGTTTCATAATCTTTTATTCTTTAATTACAAAATTTACAATTTTGTTGTAAAAATGTAAGTTTAAATGCAATGATGCTACTACTTTCAGTTAAATATAGGGTTTATATGACCTGCAGATCATAGCAACATTTCTGACAATGAGGTTTTACACGTCCTCATAAGTCACTGTTTGTGTAGTGTGTGTATATATGTGTGTTAATAACAAATTCTAACAATATTAGAATTATATCAACTGTTGATATATAAAATATACATACATTTATATTATATATATACAATTTGGTTTATATAATTCTAATATATATACAATAAATATTTGCTGTGTTTCCTCCTTTTTAATGCTTTGCCAGGCCTTTACTACAGCGGTTTTACAGTGGTTGCTGTTGGTTTGTGCTTTAATAAACTCCAGGGTTGCTTTGGTTTAATGTTTTGGGTCATTGGCCATCTGTATTATGAAACACCGACCAATCAGTTTGTCTGCATTTGAGCACACAGTATGTCTCTCAATACCTCAGAATTCATCCGGCTGCTTCTGCCCTCTGTCACATCAATAAACATTAGTGACAGCCATGCATGCCCAAGCCATCACACTGCCTCCGCCGTGTTTTACAGATGATGTGGTATGCTTTGGATCATAAGGAAACACTGAAAGCGGTATTGCGTATTGGACTGATACGAGACGCGATGTGTTTCGTATTTTTGAGACTGAATTGTTAAAACGTGTGATTTGTTTTAGACAGACACCCTCATCCAGAGGGAGCAGCAGATACCCCAAGAAATATGCGCTTCTCATTGGTCATCACTTTTATTTAGCCAATCGGCAGCCAGAGTTAACTGTCTATCAGTTACAGCAGCAGCCAATGGAGTCACATTCCCGCCTACAGGGGGTTGTTTTGCTGCAGCCCTAAGAGCAACAAGTCGGACCTGAAACACTGAAGGGGAACAACAGTGCTCCACATTTGTGGATCAGGCTGCATTTGTATTTGGATCGGGTGAAATGCGAAAGGAAAGTCTCAAAATCCAAAATTCTGCGAGAAGTAAATGAACAAATGCACGTCACGGAAAACACGTGAGTGACTTGATCCACAAATGCAGATTCAGCAATTTACAAATGCATTTTAAATTTGAGACTTCATCCATTCATTCATTATCTGTAACCGCTTATCCAATTCAGGGTCGCGGTGGGTCCAGAGCCTACCTGGAATCATTGGGCGCAAGGCAGGAATACACCCTGGAGGGGGCGCAAGTCCTTCACAGGGCAAATTCGAGACTTATACTTTACAAATATTTGCAATGTAAATTTAGAGAAATGTATTTATTTTCACATAAAATAGTGATATATCTATGACAACCAAAAGCATTTATTTATGAATATAACTGTATTTGTACAAATTGCAGACTGTGAGACACAGATTGTATTGGATGTATTCATTTGTAAATAGTGGAACATATTTGTGACTTGTGTTTAATTTGTGGATTAACTTTTCCATATTTGTAAAGTATTTTGAGACTAACCTCTCTCCATACAAATGTAGTGTGTTGGTTCATGTAATGCTTGTACTATATGTTTTAAATGTGGAGAGGCGTGACATATTCCTCTCCCGCAAGTTTGGTGCATTTAAGTCTCACATTTATAGGCATCATTAAAAAACTGAAACTAGACCTAGGCTATATCATGTATAATTTGACATGTCATTGAAAACTGCAATGGTAAATGTGAAGACTTAAAAGAATATATATTCTCATCATTTAGGCAAGTGACACAGCTGCTGATGTTGAAACCCGTATCCTGCCTGAGAGTCCTCAGATGATTATTCTGGGTATGTATATATATTTGCAAGATTTCTCAAAATACTCCAGAATGACAAAGGTTAAGACACATTTGAATTATAATTACAGTGGAATTTTTGACCAATGTAAGATGGTTGCTGACAGTGGAAGGAAAAGTGGCCTGTGTTTGCTCAAGCCTCCATTAATCCCTGCAAAGGCAGACCTATTCTCCTTGAACTATAATCTCAATCTCCAATATAAACAGGAAATTTTATGTATAATTGAGTTAATCCAGAGGTAAACACTTTTTTAATTTTCTTTGTATTTTTCTTTCTTTCTCTCTCTACATGTGTTTACTTCCTTCTCTGCATTAAACTAGTCTCCATTTCATGTCTTCTTACCTGTAGTTAAAAGTATTAATAAATATATAAACCTTGAAATATGATAACTTTACAGACGTAGGAACCCCATGTATGAAAATTGATAAAAAATTCTAAAATGAACCAAAGGTAACTGCTTAGACGTTTTGACCTGTTTCTGTTGGATAATTCTTTATGAATTTTTTATGAAAAGCAGTTACTGTTCATTCATTTGCTGCAACCTTTTAATTCTAATCACTGTCATTATGGGAACCATTTGATGCAGTTGAAAATTGTGTTTTTGATATGTGAAATTAAAAGGTCAAATACAGGATTTCCTGATTACTATGATATATTGACAGAAGTGCATAGCATATCAATCTGCATGGCTTTTAGATCAGGTATCAAATTGAAATCATAGTACTTGTGGAAAAGATGTATTTGTTGAGTTTGTATTAATATCTTTCCTCTCCACTGCAAAAAGTGTGAGCAAGCAACAACTAGGGCTGGGCGATATAACCAAAAACTCTATATATGCCTAAAATAAATGGAGATATATGATACAGTATGATATTATGAAAGCCATAACAAAATACAGTGTCAACGTATTAGTGTTTATTTTTAATACCAATAAATAAAATATTTTTTTATTAAATATTTTTAATAGGACATGCTGCATTGTCTAACTGTAATTATCAATATAATTCCCCCTTTATCTCACTCATTTGATCTCATTACTTGCAGAAACATAGCACAAAAAGTAAGGATATTTGTGTTGGGTAGATTATTTATTTGTTTTAAAGGTGCTTCTTGCCTATAAACCTTATACTGTTACTATTAATTTCCCTTTTAAATGTCTGCTTGTAAGGAACATGCATTTGTGGGATGTGCAGTAGAGCTGAATATGTGGGTTGTGACCATGAAATATTTTTCAAATACTCGCTGGCAGTGCCAAACAGCTTATTCTGTTGATGGTGTGGGGCAGCATCTCCCTCATTGGAAAAATGAGACTTGTCATCACTAGAGGCAATCTCAATGCAGAGAGATAGAGATGAATTTGTGCAACCAGTGGTAATCCCATATCTACACATTCTGGGACCGAAGCCTATCCTCCAAAAAGACAATGCTTGCCCCCTCAGAGTAATGTTTATCAGAGACTACCTCCAGAATGTGGGAGTGGAGAAGATGGAATGGCTTGCCAGTTCCTGACCTCAACCCCACTGAACACTTGTGGGATCAGCTTGGGCGTGCTGTTCGTGCCAGTGACCAAAACAACCACGTATGTGACCAGCATGAGGAGGAGGTGCCAGGCTGTTTTGGCTGTGTATGGTTCTTCTGCATACTACCGAGGCTCCTGTTTGTTAAATGAATAAATTGTTAAATAAAAAATTGATCCAAAAAAATGCATCCATGAGTATCCTCACTTTTAAAGAAACAGATGGACTTAGAATATAATTTTATTTAAAGAGTCATGTTCAATGCAAAACGGACTCTGTGTGTCTTGGCTGATCAGTAAATACCAATGATGATATTTGAAACAAAGTTTTAGTAATTCAGATGACTTATTTCTTATCATGAAAAATTGTATGTATTACGGTCACTATTTGTGTGATCTGGTAAGATCAAAAGTCATGTAATATCCATCCATTATCTGCTTATCCGTGTCATGGGGGAAGCAGTCAGAGTAAAGAAACCCAGACCTCCCTCTACCCAGCCTCTGCTTCCAGCTCCTCTGGGGGTATACCGAGGTGTTCCATTTGAACACCTCAGGCCATTTGAGGCATGTAGTCTCTCCAGCGTGTACTTGGTCTACCCTGGGGCCTCCTCCCCGTTGGACATGCCCGAAACACCTCACCAACAATCCGTATTGTTCCTCCTGGATCTGAGGCTGGACTATCAGTCGGACTATCTTTTCCAGTACACCTCCATAGACCTTACCAGGGAGGCTGAGGAGTGTGATCCCCCTTCTTAAAAAGGGGAACCACCACCCCAGTCTACCAGTCTAGAGGCACTGCTCTGGATGTCAACACGATGTTGCAAAGATGTGTCAGCCAGGACAGCCCCACAACATCCAGAGCCTTGAGGAACCCGGGGCAGACCTCATCCATCCCCGGGGCCCTACCGCCAAGGAGTTTTCATACCACCTTAGCCTCAGTGATAGACGAGCCCTCCCCAGGATCCCCAAACTCTACTTCCTCTGTGGAAAACGTGCTGGTGGGATTAAAAACATCCTCAAAGTATTCCTTTCACCACCTAATGACGTCCCCAGTTGAGGTCAACAACTCCCCACCCCACCATATAATGTTGGTGGAAAACTGCTTTCCCCTCCTGAGTCACCTGATGGTCTGCCAGAATCTTCTCGGAGCCGACTGAAAGTTGTTTTCCATGTCCTCACCGAACTCCCCACACCCAAGTTTTTGCCTCAGTGACAGCCGAAGCCACTTGGCTCTTCGGTACCTGTCAGCTGCCTTCAAAGTCCCTTGAGCCAACCATGCTTGATAGGACTCTTTCTTCAGCTTGACAGCCTCCCTTACTTGGGGTGTCCACATCTTATTACAAAAATATTACACACGGGTATTGTTTAGTATACATAAACGAATGAATGTAATTTAGATACTATTTTCTAATTAGTGTTCATCTGTAAAAAGGTACTGTTTCTGAAAAAAGCAGTAAATGGCTGGCAAATCTGCTGAAAGGATTTACCGTTTAAATATTTACAGTAAAACATTGTATTATGCCATTACAGTAGTATTCTGTAAGGTTGAATTACAACAATGTTCCTGTAAAAATGCAGTAAATTGCTGAGAACTCTGCTGCCAGGTATTTACTATAAATATTTACAGTAAAGTATTGTATTATTCAATTACAGTAATGTAATACAATTACATTATTGTATTATTCAATTACAGTAAAGTATTGTATTATTCAAATTGAATACATTATTCAATTTGAAATGCAGTAGTGTTCCTGTAGAAATACGGCAAATGGCTGGGAACTCTGATGCCAGTTATGTACTGTAAATCATAGTATTTACAGTATTGTATTATTAATTATGGGAACTCCAGCTGCCAGTATTTTACTGTAAAATGCACAAGAATTTACAAGATGTTTGTGTCACGTTTGTTTGTTCTTTCCAGTTTTTCCTGTGGATTTTACATTGTACATATGAATATCAGAACTATATAATATTGACCAATAATAAGAAATATATGGTGATATTCTGTCCATATTGTCAAACCCTAACTGTAATCCTCATTTATGTGTTCATTTCTTATGTAAAATTTTAACTAGTAAATGTTATTTTGTTTCCTGAAATACACACCTCACTCACATGATATATGGAATTCACTTTAAAACCCAACTAATTTGTTTAAATAAAGATATTTATGAAATAAAAAAAAAGGATACAACTTCAATTACTCAGCAGTGAGTTAATTAGAATTCAATCCTTTCAAAATTTGATCTGATTTAACTAATTTCAAAGCAGGACCCATTTTGAAGTTCTTGTTTACATATAGAAATTTAATATAAAATCTCAGTTATAGAGCTATTTTTTATTTAAACAAGTGGTTCAAAACTCTGAACAGTTTTTACTAAAAAATTTACTGTATGACAGTTAGGGATTTCTTAGTAGCACCAATTAGAACAATAATTATTCGTACTTACAGCTTAAATATGTTCCCTAGTTTATGAACTGATAAAGTAATCTCCCCAGATAGCTGTAATTTTTTCCTTAAAAAATATCCAATATATTCACAATAAAATACGTCACAGTATACCCATATCTGGGACAGGTTTCTTTGAAAATTACCATTGCATGTTGGAAGTGTGGAATGTTTAATAGCATGGTTGAGCTTAGTCCAAACCTCTTCAACACTCTGTGGTGCACAGTTCAGTTCACAAATAATCCATTTCGCTCTTTGGTGGAAGTGAAGTCCATATGTCTCAAAAGTCTTGTGGAACTGTCTAGAGAAAGAGTGTGCACTCTCTTTTGTTTTCATTTTTTGTGAAAAGACACTCCATGATCTTTTACATTTCTTTGCCACATTCTGAACTTGTTCTGACCACTCACCATCAACTAGTTCAAGGCTTGTTAATTTCTTCTTACAGACCTCTTCATCATCTGGAAAACAATTCTTGAAAAAGAAGTCTGATCTCGGAAGGCAGTATGTGGAACTTATTAACTGATGAGATGTAATCACTGGAGCAGCATTTTTAGGTTTGAGTGGCAGAGATCTGTCAGTGCCAGAAGGAAACCAAGGTGTAAAAGTTGGCAAAACACGAGTTGGAAAGTCCTCCAAGGCCCTCTGTGTTATAGACACCAAACCATTCAATTTATCTGGGGCATTCTTGTAATGCAAGCATACATCCATCCAGTTAAGTATGCTGTTCTCAGTTATTTCTGTTGTGAAACAAAACAAAATAAAACAAAACATGAGTTGGAATGTCCTTCAAATCCCTCTGTGTTATAAACACCAAACCATTCAATTTATCTGAGGTGCTCTAATAAAGCAAGAATACATCCATCCAGGTAAGAGTTGAATATATACTGATGTTATTATACGGTCTAGTACTCGTTTAAACCGCCCCAAACACACCAATATAGTCTAACAGTTGCTTACTGTTTCATTCCACCTTAAAAAAAAAAGTTATTTTCAAGTTCTAAATTGAATTTGTCAAAGTTTCAGTTCCACCTTAAATGCCCCTGTGATATTCACATAATCACACATCCAGTTGCATATTTGGCATTTTCTTTATTTATATATTGTTTATTCTTAACCCAAAAAAGGAGGAACAGTACTAGTTGAGAGTCAGGTGCAACTTTCAGGTAGGAGGGCCCCTTTTCAAAATTTTGCTTAGGCCTCAAGGTAAGTTTGTTTGGAGGTATATTTGGTGCAAAACTCCTGAGCACCAGTTACAGTGAAATTTGTAGTTGTAGAAAATAGTCACACGTTTATCAATAAATCTGAAGCCTCAGAGTAAATCTCTTCAAGAGCTGCAAAGCTGTAGATTTTTTTTCCTCTCCCACAAGTACAATTTAACAGTTACACCTTCACAAGTTCTTCATTGCAGGTGCACAAATCCAATTATACACACACAAAGTACACAAATATGCTCAGTTTTGCTACAGTTGCAGCGTTGAATATAGTGCAAAACACATTAACACACTCATATAAAACATGCGCAAAAGTTGCACATTGCACAGATTCACATATTTGTTTGCGAATGTAACTTACACACCTGTATTTTTTTTTGCACAAACAAGTCCATGATTACACCTGCTCAAATCTGCGACTACGAGTCTCAAATGCTGTCTTTTTTTTTGCTCACATGACAATTTCCATGCGCTCTCACTTTTGCACCAAATATCTCAGTCAGTGTAGTGCAAAACTAATTTGTACATCTGTAGAGCCATGGGTGGGCACTGCTCAGAGATCAGCGAACCCTGCCGACCAATCAGAGGACTCATTAGGCATGTGTCGAATGCTATTGGCTGAGGTCTCCTGGTTCTGTGACTGAGCACCTCCTATGAAAAGCCTTCTCCAGAAAAGAAACATGGAGGACTGTGGTTCTGTGTAGCATATGTAATGGAAAAGAAAAATGTAAGCGATATTAAATAAAAGTGTAATCTTATAGTGGCTTGCTATGTGGTAAATCAGAAAAGCTTAATGAGCAATTTCATTTAAGAGACTAGTTTAATAAGGCTAGCAGACTAGCAAGAGATTAGCATACCAAGGCTAGCATAGGCTAGCTACCTATATATATTTTTTGTCTCAGTGGGTTTCTGTAAACATAAATTAATACTTATTTATTTAACATTTTGAAGACCATCAGCACATTGTACATTGATTTTAATTATCCAGTATTTTCTATAAATTCCAATAAATCCCCAAAGTTCCCAACATTTCTGTGGAAAGCTTATGATTTAATGTTGTTATTTTCCCCATTTCCAACACTGTATGATACGTTTAAATGTCTTTTCAGAATGTGATCTTTTCCTTTTATCCAGCATTAAAGATTTTTCCACATCAGTACCAACACTCATTCCACAATTTACAGAGAAATGTCAAGTACTCTGTGTATATTTATGGGGAAACCATATCTGGTAATTTTCCAAAAGAAAACCTTGAGTTCACCACACTGTTCCTTGGTAAGTCATTTTTTCTTTTTAAACAGGGCCTTGGAAATAATTTTGTTTGTTTTTCAGTTTTAACTAGAACAGCTACATTTTTTTCCACTTTGCAGAAAATGATGAAATTGTAAAAGTAGTCATTTTTCTAGTACTTCTAGTCATTGGGTTGGGTACATTCTCTGTTTTCTCAAGAATAATTTAAGTACTCAGTTTTTTTTATTTTTATATATTCATTTAAGCAGGGCAATTTGCAGCTTCACTTAATCTTTGAATTATGTATATTTGCTGACATTTTTTTAACATTTGCCACTTGTCCTAATTGCTACTGTTCATTGGTACATTCTTTTTACAGTACTTACAAACTATTATCATGTAGTTTCAAACTTTCAAAATTCAAAGTCTCATAATATTTCATATTTTATATAATTTTCTGTAAAGCTGTAATCTTATAGTGGCTTGCCATCTGGTAAATCAGAAAAGCTTAATGAACAATTTCATTTAAGAGACTAGTTTAATAAGGCTAGCAGACTAGCAAGAGGTTAGCATACCAAGGCTAGCAAACTATATATATAAATTTTTTCTCAGCGGGTTTCTGTAAACATGAATTAATACTTATTTAACATTTTGACCATCAGCACATTGTACATTGATTTTAATTATCCAGTATTTTCTATAAATTCCAATAAATCCCCAAAGTTCCCAAAATTTCCATGGAAAGCTTACATTTTGCAATATTTCCAAAGTTCCCAAGCTAAAGTTTCCATGAAAAGTTACCGGTAATTTACTGGAACTTTTCCACCCCTTTGCAAACCTACTCGTAGCAGCAGATTTGAGCAGGTATAATCATGGACTTGTGTTTGTGCAAAAAAAATACAGGTGTGTAACTCGCATTACACAGATTCACATATTTGTTCGTGAATGTGCAACTTTTGCACATGATTTATACAAGTGTGTGAATGTGTTTTGCTCCATATTCACCGCTGCAACTGTAGTAAATTGTAAGCGCATTAGAATATAATCTTTATTGTACATATAACATACAAAGTTATACAAGTACAACATTGCAGCGAAATTGGCTTCCGTCTGTACAATCACATAAACAGGGTTTAGGTGTGTGCAACAGACGCGACCGCAGCAGGTCACCCGCGCCATCGTACAGTTAGAAGAAACAGCTGGATTTACATTGGGGAAGTGGTGGTAAAAAAAAGAGAAGATGCCAGACTGTGCCTTAAGAAGCACAGTATGTGATCTTGAAAAAACAACACCTGTAGCACACAAGCAATACACAAAGATAGTTTCAGTTACTTGGACAAGAAGGTTCAGTCTGTGAGAAAGTCCGCAGAATGGAGTAGCGCTTGTCCTTGAGCCCAGTTCAGACAGGGGAGGGGTGCAGCCAGATAATTCCCATAGCAACCATTCTTCCAGGGGAGTTTAACTATCAGCAGCTCGAGGCCACTGATAGCTGGGGCAGCCAAAACAGATAAATTCAGTTTGTTAGAATCAGAGACCTGAAGCTAATTTGAGCTAATATTCTCTCTGATTCAAAGTTCAATTTTTATTCTGGTCTTCCAAACATTCCGTCTTGGAGTTCAAAGTCGTTAGTTGCTCCATGATGGAATCCAAGCTTCTACTCACAGTCACAGTCTGTGTGCCAATGGCTTTGCCCATCCCATAAATCATGTTGGTCAGTTTCTTTGGACAGTTTAAAACTGACCCAACTATTAATTTCCCGATAAACCAGGGCACCACCTAAACCAATCAGCAGAAAGCCCACGATTGTAAGTCAGAATAGGTATACATCTTCAATGTCCTCAATGGAAAGAGGGAATATCCAGCCAGCGCTGTTCCATAGGGGCAGGGGGGCTCCCCCAACCCCAGGCTTCTCCTTGAGAAGATGATGTCAATAGCGTTGAGAGACCAGTTGATAAATTCCATTTTTAAATTTTTAATTCAAAGAGCGGTGCTAAGAGAGTCTCTGAGGGTAGACAAGACCAGAGAAGACAAGCAGGAAAGATAAGGAGCGGAGAGGGAGAAAATGTGACCGCCTCCCACGAGAGCAAGAGAGAATTATATTTTTGTACTTGTGTGTATAATTGGATTTGTGCACCTGCAATGAAGAACTTGTAAAGGTGTAACTGTTAAGTTGTATTTGTGAGAGAGGAAAAAAATCTACAGGTTTGCAGGTCTTGAAGAGATTTTCTTTGTGATTTCAAATTTATTTTTACATGTGTGACTATTATCTACAACTACAAATTTCACTGTCACAGGTGCTCAAGGGGTTTTGCACGAAATATACCTCCATACAGACTTACCTTGGGGCCTAAGCAAAATTTTGATAAGGGGCCCTCCTACCTGAAAGTTGCACCCGACTCTCCACTAGTACTGTTCCTCCTTTTTTGTCTTAAGAATAAACAGTATATAAATAAAGAAAATGCCAAATATGCAGCTGAATGTGTGATTATGTGAATATCATGGCAGCATTTAAGGTGGAACTGAAATTTTGCAGAACGCAATTTAGAACTTGGAAATAAAGTAGTGATTAAGAAGAGATTTTCTTTGTGATTTCAAATTTATTTTTACACGTGTGACTATTTTCTACAACCACAAATTTCACTGTCAGAGGTGCTCAAGGGGTTTTGCACCAAATATAGCTCTATAAGTCTGGACCGGTGTTCTGACGAGCTGTGCTTCCTTGTCGAAATTAGCTACTTGCTCAGACCAACATTTTTAATGCTTTCGTGTTTTTCGTCATAAATGTCGTTCTCCGGTGCATTACACAATCGTGGTTTACTGTTCTTATTTGCTTGAGTGTTTCAAAACGGTACACGGCGAATTAAATGTTTTAAAAAAATCTCATCACCGTAATAATCTTATAATTTCTTTAATAAGAGGATTTGGGCAGTGCATATCTCTTGCTTATAAAGAAGCTATGCTAGCTACTTTGTTCGCTCTTACGATAACCCACCCATAGGAGATAACGTTAATATTGACCCGAAGTAGCTAGCTATACATGCGATGGTAAGTGTCTAGATAAAATAATTTATGGGGTTATAAGACATATGGACTACAAGAAATGAGAATACAGAGCAAACGACAAATTATACCCATGAAATTGTATTTGAGTGTTGAGTTAATGTTACTATTTAATCGCGTGTCGAGTGTATGCATGTAGCTAATATTCCTTGGGTAACGTTAACGTTTAGTATTTTAGCTTGCTTTGCTACATAAACATAACTCTACAGACGAAACCGTAGCTGTAAAAATCTCGAAGATGAACAACATTGTAAATACGAAGTTAATGCTTGGACATACGGCGACACCTCCACACATGAACTTACCTTATATTCGACCATTAACAGGTTATATTTACTTGGGTACAGCGTCTGTATCGCTTAGAGAAAAACGGCGTTCATGTAATTGTCTTGCGCATGCGCATTAGAGAATTTAAATACTTAAAGGGATACTACGTTTTATATATATATATATATTTCCATAGGTGATGATATTTGTCTGCATACAATGTATTAGAAGCTTATACAATTTTCATATGTATTTAAACTTCTGTATTTAGAGGTTCAGACAAATAAGTGTTCACAAATATTAGAGGTACCACTTATTTCATAATGACTAATAATTACTACCTGTGAGTGGTTAGATATATCTAAGGGTAGTTAGCCAGGTTGTGAAATAAAAGTAAAGTCTAAAGAGATAATGATGCTAATGACAATATTCCAAATGTCCAAGTGAAGAAAATGCTGCAATAAAATATATAACACATGTTCAGATGTCCAGTTGTGCAGGATTGGTTTCAATAAGAAGAAAGAGAAACACATTACACAACTTAGCACTCCATTCACAACTCCCTACAGTCACGGTCGCTTGAAATATAGTCAAATAGAATATCCTTATTCGCACTAGCATGTAGAACTCTAAAATGTGGTTAAGTCACGGGTGTGCAGTCTGTATTAAAGACAAGGAAAAACTGGCACAGTAGTTTTATTTTTTTTTATTTTCAAGCCTTTACAACATTTTATGTCTATATCTGTATATATAAATATATATAATATATATACACACATACACTCACACTCCACACAAACATTGGCTCACTCACACACCCAAATCTTCATAAACTTGTTGGCAGAATGGGCTGCAGAACCCAGGTTGCATGTCCTCGCTGTACTACCCCACAAGTTCCCCACGTCTCCCATGCCCCAACAGCCTGTGGACTACAAATAATAAACAGAAGCATACTTTTAATATGTTCTCTTATTTTACTTCCTTATCTTGTCTGTCTTTTGATGTTCTTTGTACTCTGTATTGTAATGCATGCACAATGCTTTGAGTCCTTGAAAATGCTGTATAATTAAAATTTATTTATTATATTATTATTATTATTATTATTATTATTATCAAAGCCAGCAACACTGCTTTTGACTGCAAAATCTCTGATCTTTGAATCTTCTGATCATAAAACATTTATTTGTCAACTTTTTTGCAACCACTGGCAAAAGAAACAATTCTCAGACTTCATACGCAGTTCACAAACCTGGTAAAACAGTCTTTATATGTCTCTCTACAGCACAGGCAGCACTCCAGTCGATACATTGTGCGAAACTCTTGTTTGTATTTAGTGCTGTAGAGTTTCCAAGTCACAACAGCTGCATGTGTTGAATTTGAGAATTAATAATCAGATTACCACCTCTTCTTATAAGGAATACAAACATCTTAAAATAAAGTTTACTGAAACACAATAATGCACTTTATACTTACTGTCAAGCCACTGAAAATGTGCTTGGGCCTGGAATGAGTGTCCTGGAAGAGGCGACACACCAGTGACTTTGTCACACTCTTCCAGGACACCCTCTAATAGAATCTGCTCCAGGACCGTGAGGGGCATCTGTTAAATACGTTATAGAAGAGTGCAGATATTGTTTTACAGTTTATTTAAATTTAGTGAAACAAAAAAGCTAAATATAAATTTACCACAGAACCTACATTCCAATTAATTTTTTAAAACAAACCACACTTTTCTCATTTGTGAAGTCTACTGCATATTAAGCAAAATGAAAGTTGAAATGCTCAGTTCAGCTTCAAGAACAGACACAAAAATACCTGGTCAATGGAGACGGTAAACATTCTATCTCCTTTACTGTTAACAGAAAAAAAAACAAGGTGAAATCTTGGCTGAAATTAATATAAATACTATTTAACAATGGACCATGTCTAATTTGAGCTTATCAGATGCTATAAATAACTGCTTTTAAGTCAGATTAGTTACACACTGACATGTGTCTTTATAAATTCAAATAAACCATCAAACCCTGAACGCTCCTCAGTCTTTCCCTTCTTGTGCTTACTGGCCTTTCCTTGTGCATTAGAGCTCACCATTCTAAAATATAGCTGGAATTTAAATGATGTAAGATAATTGAAAATTAGGTTTATCAGCTACATTTACAAACATTAAGTTGTTTGCAATATACCAATCAAACAAAAACAATTTAAATAACTCAATACAACGACTTTAACAAGTGGTCTCTCCAAAATGCAAAACATCACAGTACAATGTACAATGTGTCTGAAGAGAAAGCTGCATGTGTGTGTAAATATTTTTGTTTCATTAACAGGTGTATATACCCTGCAGGTGACATGCTCCCTAAAAGCAACCGGCACCACCACCTACGGAGCTGTGGGATGTCACTCTAACGGACAAATGACAAAGTTTAGAATGCCGTTTAAAGCCTTACTGGAAATGTATCCTCAAAAAAGTGATAATCTGAAGTAATCACCTGACTGAAGTCAAAAGGCCAACCAAGGGCCATGTAGAGTGCATACTGAAACATACCATAGATACAGCTGAGAACATTGAACACTGAAGGGACAAAAGTGGCCTGAACGTGGGCTGGATGCTGAAAAAAATAAAACATAAAAGGAGATTACAGTTTATCTGTGATACGCATGTTCATTGTAACTACATTTGTAAGCTTTTCTTTAAGTCAAAAGTTACTTGTTACTTTGTGGATTTCCCTCTTTCCCTCCTGGCCAGTAGAGGCGCTGGGGAGTAAATATGGTTAAGCTCCACGAAGGAAATCCGTGGATTTACTTGCTTAACTGCTTCAGTAGTTTCATTGAAATGTGAGCGTTTCTCGCAGAATATTTGGGAGTATTAAAGCGGTCACAATACCTCAGTAAGACTTTCATTTAGAAAATGGCTTATTTATCGACGAATCCGGCTAAAAAAGAGAGGTGAGTGAAACGTGTTGCAGTAACGTTAGCGCAGAAGCCTAATTCTCCTCCTAAATATCCTGCTTTTAATGGAGTCACTAAGTCAACGTGTGCAATCTCGGAATCAGTTCAGTTCTTCAGTGGTTTAAAAGGGGGAAACGGCACATCATTTTTATTTAATATACGATTTCAAGAGTTTCAGAATAAAATGCACTGCTAGTCATTTTAGAAAATGGGACCTTCTAACCAATTTTACTCTATTTTTATATTTATTATATAATGATCATAATAGGAATCCGCCGTTACATATTCAAATATACAAGTAGCGCTTTTTCAGCGTACGTTATTGCAAGTACATAAAGAATTTTCAGGACTAAAACAGGTCAGACACTTTTATGCCTACGCCATGACGCTTTTAGTTATAACGCACTTTGATTACGCCCATGTTTTCTTTTTGAGATTTTGATGTCATTTAGACATCTTTTTTTTACATTTTGTTCTGGGATTTGATCAGAGTTGTGGTAATCGATACATTGTTAAATATCAGTGCTGAGAAGAGACTTTGTCCGGCTGTCTGGGATTTCAGGCCGTAAGTATTTAAAATAGATGGCCGGATATGAAATGCAGGTTTGTGTACTCCATATGGCTTGAATATTTTAAGATTTGCTTACTAATAGAAAACACATATATTGCTTACTTAGTTTCATCTTTCATATCCAAAACCTTTGGACTGATCAAAGTTTTTCTACACTCCCTACAGGTTCTTGTGTATATATCCAGCTTACATCAACAATAAAAAGACAATTGCAGAAGGCAGAAGAATACCCAGTGAAAAGGTGTGTTGATAACCCCTCTCCAAATTCCTACTAAACAGACGTCTGTCACAGAAATGACAAATTAATGTTTTGTCGGTTAATGACAGAGGTCTATTTGTTATGAAAAGAAGATAAAACTTAATATATAGTCTGCGCCCTTTTCTTCAGTACTTTTTGGTCTCTTCAGTTTTAGTGATACCACATTTTCCCCCCCAGGCTGTGGAAAACCCTTCCTGTGCTGAAATCAGGGATGTTTTAACTGCTGCAGGAATGAATGTCCTTTTTGAGGTAAAGTTCTGGCAGAAACCTGATGCAATACCTGGCAGTAAGACCACAAATTCTCATATACCTCTGCTGTCCTAGCTGTTCTCTGGAACATTCATTGCCACTTTACATAGTGTATTAGCCTGAATCTACACTAAATATCCACTTTGTCAGCTTTTCCTTATATATAGATAAAAGTATTAATGCTACAATTACTGAATTTAATGTCTTCCTAATTTATTTTCCCACACTTAACCATGTTAATCATCATTCATTACACACATGTTAAATTAGCATTGATTTTGCTCATTGAATTTAATACTAGTCACCATTTAAAATGAAGTCAGTGGTTCTCAAACTGTGCTATGCATACACCAATAGTGTGGAAAGCAGCAAGAGGTGGTACGCAACATCAAAAAATGCATTGCTTAATTATGGAATTTATGTAATTTGCATGGGACTTTAGATTTTCCTTTTATTAAAGTTTCACACTCTTTATAATAATATTCTATGCTGTGCATACACCATAATTCATTAAGTCTGTAAGGGAATGGGGAGCAGCGTCCAGGTGGCACCCAGCAGAATATACAGATTAAAATTTTCCACTAATACTTTGTCATTTAAAAAAATATTACAATAAACCCACAACTTCATAATTTCATAGTTAATATAAGTCCTACTCTACTACAAAAAAAGTCCTACTTTTTTGTGTGATGCTGCTGCGTGTGTGGCATCACTCTGGACATTAAGCGCCCCTTCTCGCTTCTCTCTCTCCACACAGATTTACCTGTGGGGGAGGAGGGGCATGGACGCAAATGCAAAACCAATGCTTTGCAAATGTACCGCCCTGCTTTACAAATTCAACGTGCACATTTACGTTTCTGTGGTGGTTAAAACACGCAGTACTGGTGGTGACAGAGGACAGATCATAGCATCTGTGAACAGGATAGAGCAAAAAAAGAGTCTAGAGTATAGTAGTGGGTCTTACCAAATCCTAAAATAGTTTTTTTTTTTCCCCTCTCTAGATATGTTCATTTTATTTAACTAAGATTTTAAATGACTAATACTACTGTTGTTCAATTAGTTATCATTTTATCATAAAAAAAATTTACTTGAAAACAGAATTTGGCAAATCACTTTTCTCTTCAGATGCACTTTTGAAATAGAACTCCATCCCTGCCTATCCTGGGCTTGGGACACCAGCCAAAATCTTGCCTATGGCTCCAATTTGGTCTGAGCTGGCTCTGAAGGCACCCCACACACAAAGACAATTTTTAATATATTTGTCTTTGCTTGATTGTTGTTAGTCATCAAGTCTCCACGCTACACGATCCACTCTGAATGGACCACCATTCACACACAGACAGACAGCTCTGATTACACACACAGACAGACGGCTCAAAAACTTGCATGAGTTTCTCCCGAAATGCTACAGCCCAAGAGCAGACAGGAGTTTCTCACACACTAGGGCTGTGTCAGAAACAGAAAGCAGCAGATAAACTTTCTTGCTTGTTGCCTCACAGCATTTTGAAAAGGCAGCATTTTGAAATGGTGTTTAATATTGTGTCACATCAGATTATTCAGTATTTCAGCAGAGTGCAAGGACACCTGTACACTAATACTCCCTTGCCAGAATAATTAGAACTTTGAAGACATTGGAGCAGAAACAGGCAGCATTTTAAACAAGCTTTAGATACATAACTCTGCACCTTCCAGTAAGAATACTTCCTGAGTTGACAGCACTCTGGTCATATTAGACACAACCTGGGTGTAAACAAATAGTGAAATAATCCCAGTTTGACTCATTGATTTGTCATATTTCAGGCATGATGTTATCTTCTCATTTTACACCTGAGAATCGTCATCCAGCCCACAGTACAGGACTCTGTGTTGTAAATAATGAGCATGTTTCATATTTACAATTTACAATCGGGGTGGCCTCAACTGCACTGGGAGATTATTGGAGGAGTAAAGATTGAATTTATAGATTTGCCACCCTACAGAATATGGGGAGACCGCTAGCGATTTGTTGGGAGGGCTAATGCTGGCCTTGCACCAAATGACTTTCCAAGTAATTTCACTGTCGCAGACAATTTACCATAGTCAGAGTAAAAACATGTGAGTCTTGCTGGTGTTGCATCACAATCCCATAATCTCGATCATTTGGTGTGAGGGGGTCAGTACAGCGGTTTTAATAATTATCATTATCAAGTCTTTAGTGTTTTCTTATGCAAATAGTGACATGGACATTGTAAGTAATTAATAAAGACAGCAAAGTACTGTACTTAATGCACGAAGCCGCTTGTATTTTGAGTACATTTTTGATTATTTAAGAAAGGTGCGATCTACTATTGTGCACACTCAACACCCTTACTTTACACGTCCAGTAATGTGGCTCCACTGCGTCAATTCTTGACGCAGGGTGCCTCTGACCTGATGAATTGGTAGTGAGAATGTGGAAGTGGCGATCACTAATAAAATTGATGGTGAAGTGGTGGTGGCACTAATGTGGCAGTGGTGTAGTGGGTGAAGTGGTTCAGCTTGTCACTCGAAGGAGAGGTCTGACTTATGTTACAATAAAATAAGGTACTGTAGAGGTACATTATTGTCACTAAAGTTACCCACAGTGCAAAAGTAAAGTTGTGTTCCCAAAACATCATCTTAGAAGGAGATATGAATATCTGTAATCTTGGATTGTCAGTAATTACAAGCAACTAGATTCCTCAGTCTCAGAAAAACTGTCACTGGTACATATTCAATACTTTTAGATGGGGAACATAATTGTACCATACTCTAATTGTCGGTTTTTAAGTAGTGATGATTTAAACACAACAGTGGTGTAGCAGTTGATGTCAAAGTCACACAGCTCCTAGTACCTGGAGATTGTGGGTTCAAGTCCCACTGTCTGTGAGGAGTTTGATGTGTTCTCTCCGGGTGCTCAGATTTCCTCCCATATTCCAAAAACACATGTTGGTAGGTGTATTGGCGACTCAAGTGTGTGTGTGTTGCCCTGTGACAGACTGGTGCCCCATCCAGAGTGTGTTTCTGTCTTGTGCCCAATGATTATGGGTAGGCTCTGGACCCACTGCGACCCTGAGTTGGATAAACGGTTACAGACAACGAATGAATGATTTAAACACCTTATTTCATCTCCAGGATGTTTATTTTGCATGTACCATAACAAAAGCTTACAGAGCTTGAACCTCTTCACCTGCTACACCACCACCACATATTAGTGACCACCACTTGATTGCCACTTCCACTTTCTCACATTGTTGATCAGGAGCCCTTGTGCCTTATGCCCTCACCTGCCCCGGAACAGATGAAGAATCAGGGGAGCTCAGGTTTCTGTAATAAAACTCAGGTGGTATCTAGAGGTTTCGTTTTGATAAAGGCTGGTACTTGATATATGTCATCAAAATGATTAAATTATCAAAAATCTTTTTATTGTGTTCTGTTTTGGCTGTAGCAAAGTTCCTTCGTTCATTAATTTATTCATCTTCTTTAAATGCTTCATCCTAATCAGAGTGATGGTCTGTCGAATGCCTTTTTAGAATCATTTGGCTCAAGGCAGATACATCCTGGACCGGGTGCCAGTCTGTCAGAGAGTAATACAATTTGTGATGTATCAAATATCATGAACAAAACAGCTAAAACTCCTTTTAAATGCACACATTCTGAAGTATTTAGTCATTAGCAAAGTAAAAATTTAAAAAACAAAATTGCTTCAATGTGTGTTAAATCGTTTTTCTGTGTATCTGTCTACTGTGATTATTATTTGAGAGAGTGAGAGAAACATGTTGTCTTGTCTGTCAATTTGAAATCAGTGTATACTTGGTGTCATTACTGCCAGCATTTATAAACTTCAGACATTGGAATCAATGTATATTTAGTGTCATTCTGGCTAGCGCTAAGATCTGGTTAAATAAGTGTTGCAGTGGAAAATGATTTTAATTAATATGGATTGGTTTAAACACTAAATTGATCCAGTTTTTAAAACGGCAGAATTTCCAATAGTATGTACTCAGTAGTGGCCCTGTGAAAGGTCCTGACCATTACAAAAACATTA
This sequence comes from Hoplias malabaricus, assembly GCF_029633855.1. Taxonomy (NCBI): domain Eukaryota; kingdom Metazoa; phylum Chordata; class Actinopteri; order Characiformes; family Erythrinidae; genus Hoplias; species Hoplias malabaricus. Next base: position 25,369,575 of record NC_089813.1, on the reverse strand, counting down.
AAGACATTGCACTCATTAACTGGCAGATTACAGTCTGTTATTAAACACTATTATAATGCTAATTGGGGCTGATCAAATATTCTGTAAATGTATACAAACTAGATTCATATAACATGGGCAGTGTGTAAACTCTTAGGCCTCTGAATGTCATCTATGTGTAAAACCCTAAAATTAATTTTCATTTTGTGTTCTGTAGAATGACAAGTTTTATCCTAGAGAATGGAATAGAGATGTACAGTTCAGAGGACGAGTACGAGTTCAAATAAAAAATGAGGATGGAAGCTTGTATCAGGATAAGTTCACCTCTAGTAAGTTTGTGTTAATGCCATTTGTATTTATTAATAATTGTTTAAGATTTTATAGAAACACCATCAATCATTCATTATTTACATTTCCTGTTTGATTAATAGGCCACCTCTGTTACAGCTTACGTCTTAATATAGAAATTATTATTATTATTATTTTTTGGTTCTTTTGAACTTGAAAAACAATGAATCTACAGTAATATGTACTGTTTTGTAGAGAAAGACATTATGTTGTATGTGGCGGAGATGATTCCGAAGTTAAAGACTAGAACACAGAAAAGTGGTGGCGGTGACTCAGCAGCACAACAAGGGGAAGGAGGGAAGAAGGGAAAGAAGAAGAAAAAGTAATTGCTTTTCTTTAGAAAGGAAGATGGATGTTTAATTTCTTTTTGGCAGGAGATGATGGAACTTCTTTGCAACTTTGTTGTAGTCCATAATAACAAGCATTGTTTTTGTCACTTTTTGTGACCTTAAGTAGTTTTATCAGCGTGTTTTTTTTTTTTTTTTTTTTTTTTTTCTCATAAATATTTAATCACACTCAATTGTATATTTTTTACATAATATTTAAAACTTACAAATATAAAGGCAATTCATCTTTAATTTGTTCCAGTATAAAATCTGTTTTTGAGGCTGTTTTATCCCTTCAATTGAATATTAATCATTTTTGCTTAATGTGCATGTTGATTTGAAATTAAAATAATTTGACACATTTAAGACTGATCAATTATTACAATAAGAACATTGTGATTTTTTTTAAAGCTTTTATTAGTTATTAGTAGTAATTACAAGGGCAAGTCTTACTAAATATTAAAAAGTGAGTGTAAATATAAGTGTATTTATTTATGCTATCAAAAAGAGCTGATGAACAGTAGGTGTAAGCATTGTTTTGGAATTCATAACATTGTGAAATCAGCTATTTTAAGATGCTTCTGTTGTGGGTGCATACAAACTTGTATATTCTTTATAGAAAAAGCATGATATATATATATATATATATATATATATATATATATATATATATATATATATATTATATATATATATAAATAAATATAATGTCATGCTTTTTCTAAGTTAGGAACTATATATATATATATATATATATATATATATATATATATATATATATATATATATATATATATATATATATATATATATATTAGTTCCTAACTTCCTGGGATTGGGCTGTCGAGCAGTGGCAGTGCATTCAGTACTTCTGAGATTAGTTCTGGATCACAAACTTATCCAGTATTAATTGCTGATCTCATTCTCATTTCTGAATGGCATCAAATCCACACGAAGATGTTCTAACATTTAGTCTAAAATACCGCAGAAGAGTTAATCCATTAACGTAAGGCAAACAGCCTATTCTGCTAATTTCAGAAGAATATGTAAATCTGGTAGTGTTCAGATAATAGATAAGTCATTTTATGATATTCGTTTATGGGGTTTGGAAATTACTGGTTTTGTAGAATAGAACACATGTACACACACTCATACAGTCATGGGCGAGTGTTGGCACCTTTGATTTTTTTTCCAGAAAATCAAGTGTTTCTCCCAGAATGGTTTGTATGTATTGCAACAACACACAAAACAGGTGGGAAAAAAAGCCAACTTTGATATAATTTTACACAAAACTTAAAAAATGGGCCAAATTTAGTTGCATACCCTTTATAATAACTGCATAATCAATTGCTTCCTATAACCATCAATAAGCTTCTTATACTTCTTAATTGGAATTTTGGACCACTGTTTTGGAAACTGCTCCAGGTCTCATATTTGAAGGGTGCCTTCTCACAACAGCAATTTTAAGATCTCTCCACAGGTGTTCAGTGGAATTTATATCTGGACTCACTGCTGGCCACTTCAAAACTCTCCAGTTTCCATCCTTTTCCTTGGTGATTCCAATGCAAAGAGTCAAATCCTCTAATTTTTATCTGATTATAGATGTGATTTTTATATTGCCCACAGCTGTTGCTTGCCACAGGTGAGCATCACCAACTTGAAACAAAGTTATTTACTCACAGTTTTGAAAAGGTGCCAATAACTTTGTTTTGGAGTTTTGCATGAAATTATATCAATTTTGGCTTTTTTCCTGTTTTTTTTTTGTGTTCCAATATACACAAATCCATAAACGTGTATAACAAAAGTTTCATCTAAGTTTCTCTTAGAGAATGTTTTGATACCACTCCTTATTCATGGCACTGTTCGTAGGCAAAATTATGAGCGATTCCACTCCCCTGGATGAGAAGCAACAGCACACATGTATCTTCTCAGGATACTTTACTGTTGGCGTGACACAGGACTCATGGGAGTGCTCACTTCTTCTTCTTCGGACATTCATTTTTCCAGATGTCCCAAATAGTCTGAAGGGGGCTTTATCCAAAAAAAAATATCACTACCCCAGTCCTCTGTTGTCCAATACTTCCTGCAGAATGTTAGTCTGTCCTTGATGTTTTTCTGAAAGAGAAGTTGCATCTTTGTTGCCCTTCTTGATAACAAGCCATCCTCCAAAACCTTTGTCTCATTGTGCGTTCAGATGCACTCACACCTGTCTTCTGTCATTCCTGAGCAAGCTCTGCACTGGTGGTGACCCTATCTTGTAGTTGCATCCTCTTTAGGAGACGGTCCTGAAGCTTGCTTTACTTTCTTGGGCACCTTGAAGCCTTTTTCATTGCAATTGAACCACTATTCTTAAAGGTCTTAATGACTCGATAAATGGTTGATTGGGGTGCTATCTTACAAGCAGCAATGTCCTTGCCTGTGAAACCCTTTTGATGCAATTCAGTGATGACCACCCGTTGTCTTGAAGTTTGGTGTGATCTCCCTGTGTCCACATGGGTTTCTTCTGGGTGCTCCGGTTTGCTCCCACAGTCCAAAATCACTTTGTTGGCTACTCAATAGTGTCCATAGGGGTGAGTGTGTGTTGCCCTGTGAGGGACTGGCAACCCCTCCAGGGTGTGTTCCTGCCTTGTGCCCTGTGATTCCAGGTAGGCTCTGGGCTCCCATGACCCTGAACTGGATAAGCGGTTACCGACAATGAATGAAACTATCCCTTTTAAAGCAACCAGTCTACTTTTCTAATCAGCATAAGTGATATCAGCAGTCTTGCCCTCATTAACCTTTTCCCCTTTTCTAACGAAATCATCACTGAAATTGTTAGCAGGCCATTTTGTAGAGCTGAAATGCAGTGGCTGGAATACATTATTTTTTTTAAATATATATTATTATTTTCATGAGTGGAATGATTTGGCAATTAAATGCAATTCATCTAATCATTATTAGCAAGCTAGAGTTAATACAAAACGAGGCTGCAAACTTTGTATGAAAACCAAAATTTGTGTCATTCTCAAAACTTTTGGCCACGACTGTATATGTACTTTTTATATGTTTTATATGTTCTTTTTTTTTCTTAAATCTTCTTATGTTAATTAACATAGTGCACAAATAACAACAAAAGAGGTTATTTATTTAAGTATATTATTAAGAAGAGCGTATGTGTTTCAGCAGGGCTGCAAACATGTTAATATGTCTGATATTTCTTTGGTGATTGTGCCTTGTATACTTGCCCATGACCTTCACACCACCTGTTTGTTGTAGAGGACTGTAGTGTAAAGTCATATGGGGCTTGTTTAATTTAGATTACATCCTCTTGTCAGTTTTCATTAAAACAGTAAATATCTACTGCATACAAACAGACATTAACTACAGGGAAGGAAATTTTTTATTGGCTTAATGATCTTGCATAGGAAATATATGAGCACAGAAAATGCCTGCAGTCATTCTTGATCAGTCTGCTTCAATGCAGTTGACCTTATGCCATGTCCATCACCAAAATTCTTGAGATGTTTTGTTCGACTCTCAAGTCGCATGATCCATTCTTCACGGAGCCTGCATAAACACATGTTCAAATAATTTACTTCATGTTACAGTAGTGACCTGGAAACATGCTACACAATCTTACATGCAGCACATTTTGGCTTGTTAGTATATACTACTATGGAATATAAATATTAATTTAATCTACATTTATAGAACATTTTCCAGATAACTTTCCTGTTGTATACCTATGACAGGTGTTATGGATGATTGGTAGACCATAAAGAACCCCTCCAGTAAAAATCAAGTTTTTACCTATATAACATGTCAGTCAGTGAATGTATTTTTTAATGATAGAAGACATGAGTAAAATAAGCAGTGTTTCAAAGACTCTCAAACTGTTGAATTCAGACATTCAGGGTTTCTTATATTGTAAACTTATACTTGCAATATGGAGTTTTCAAGCTGCATTTGAGTTTCAGAATTAGCTGAGATAGAGGTGGGGCTAATTGCATATTTATAGATCCACACCCACACCTGTGCAAAATGTAAAAAAGTGGAGTAATGTGGAAAATAGCCTCTTTAACTGAAAATGACAACATCTGAATGAATGTATCGCAAGCTATAAGTCTACCATGCAAAGAAAAAAAAAACATATAAACAAGATGCTGCCTGCTCTGAACCTGAGCTTATTTGATGGGCTGAGGCAAAGTGAAAAGTTTCTTGTGGTTTGAGAAGACCAAGCAAAGAGGGAAAATATTTTGCTTTCAAAACTACCACAGGTCTCCTGGGTTCCCAAACACTTGTAGGGAATTATAAGAGTGGAGGGGATGAAACAGTGGTAGACAACATTTTTTTAAAATTGTGTTGAGAATTGGCAAGTATTTAATAGAAAAAACAATTTGCAATTAAATATAGATTTTAAATTATTTACACAGCATGGCTTTGTATTCTTTCATTTGGTACAACATCCTAAATTCTTTGAAAGCAAACTATTTGTACATAATTTTGATGAATAGAGATCAGTTTTTGAAAGTTTGATTGATGGCCAAATAGGGACTTTTTATATGATAAATTGAACTTATGGTCTCAAGTCAGACTTGTGTAGAAGGGTAAGAATAAGAGCATTCCAAAATAAATCACCAAGCCTTATTCCAAATATATAAATCAAAGCTTTTAGAACAAGTTATATATATATATATATATATATATATATATATATATATATATATATATATATATATATATATATATATATATATATATATATATGTATGAACAATGTTTCTCTGAGATTACTCCTTTATAAATTGTTTTTAAAAACAGAGAGGCAACGTTGGAAACAAATCACATAACTAATGCAAATGCAAACGTGCAGTTTCTTACTTTGACAGTGCACTATTCTTCATCCTTAGTTCCTCATTTTCTGTCAGCTGGGTGTGATTTGAAATTTTTTGCTCCCAAAATGTTTTGATAAACAACTTGTCATGAATCAGTGCTGCATTCATTTTCTATTTAGCCAGAAAAAACATTTAATTTGTCATAACTGTTAGACACATTTTTTTGCTCACTATATTATCCCAGTTTTTAAAGAAAATTATATAAATGGAAGTCATGCTGGACCATATATACATGTTAATATATTGCAAAGGACCACTGATATTTACAATCTTTACCATTAATAATCACCTTTAATAATAATAATCTTAATAATAATAATAAATGTTTTGTTCTGATATGTTGCATTATGCAAAAGCATTAAAAAACATGTATCAAGTCTTTATAATTTGTTTCTCGTTTACTAGATTTAGTACAATAAAGCATTGTATCATGCTAATTTTACATTATTCTGAATATTAGTATACAAAATTATGTAGTTGTGTTAATATCTTAAAGTTGTGCTAACATCTGAAAGTTATAGCCAAAAAACAATATAGAGACTAACCTAATGGAGAGTAGTAGTCTTTCTGTGTTATTCAGTGTTACAGTTGTCTCTAATCGTAAGATTACCTTCGACTTTCCCTCCCTAGATGCGTACATGTATCAAGCCTCTGTGCATGGGAACTAAGTAATGTATGAGATGTGACTGGAAGCCGCGGTGGAATCGTGCCACAATTCCCACTGTGCACCATGTTGCATCAGATGACATTCAGATTAGTGGAAACCCATAACAATGTTGTAGTACTCAACAGGTGCCACTGAGTCATAATAAGCACAAGCTTGTCTGTCAGCTCTACATCACACACTGTTCTGAGGGTGATGCCATTGCATATGAGTGTCATTGGAGATCAACAGCATCAACTCGTAATGTAATTTAAATGGTACACATCATGGCCAAAGTAGCTGGCAGCACAAATGTGAATATGCAAGCAGCAAAGCAATGCTGGTTGCCTTGGATCTTATTACTCAGTGATAACAACTGATGCCTGAATGTAATTTAAATCCACAACCCAAGATTTACTTTTTTATGTCATGCATAAAGCATCACAGTTTTATGGCATTCCTCCACTATGAGGAAAATATTGGTTTAGAAAAAATGCAAAACGATTAGTTAAACAATATATTGCATCTGTTATAATAATCTTTAAATCCTGAAGGACATAAACTTTATGATGAATGAATTTTTTTTTTAAAATGACATTTTCACTAACTGAATTACAAAGTAGGATAAATAGCAGATATGATTACATGAAAATCCAAAACAGGGAAATCTGCTGTATTTACTATTAATCTAAATCATATTAGCATCAGCTCAAATTCATGTTAGCGTGCAGAGGGCCAACACCATTCTGGAAAATATGGAGTCCAATACAAATCTGATAGCACATGCTTGACATTTCATTTCTTTAGAGCATGATATATTCTAAGCCCAGGGTCTTAACCATAGGTCAAGTAAGACTACTGCTCTATTTCTGTTACTGGAGCAGTATGCTCAAAAGCATATAATTATGTTATCAGTTACTGATACTAATTGAACCATGGGACACTCCTGAAAAGAACATCCATGTTGTCATCTTTTTAAAATAAACAGGAATGAATAATAAGCCTTAATAAAATATGTTGATGATATTGAAAATATCCAGAAGGAGCATGTTGCTCATACTTGTTTCCTTAGGACCACGGTTAAATTGGGCTCTATTGTGCTGTAGCACAACTCCAGTATCATTTTGATCTGTGAATGGCAAAAAAATGCTAATTTCTGGCACCATAACATTGTGACAATACACAGAAAATAATATCTAATATTTATGATATGCCTTGCGAATTTATGAAAAACTCTACTGGCGGACCAAGGGAACTAATTTATATTGTAGTAAAATAGCTTGGCTACTGGATAAAGATCTGGCAGATATGAATGTTTGATAAACATGAATCTGTAGCAACATAAGAAATACCTTGGACTGCACAAATCATCTAAATGTAAAATATCATGTATATTCAAGTAGTGTGACAATAGGAAATAAAATTTAACTCACATAACAGCTATTTTACAATCACATGAATGAACCAAGCTGTAAGAACACTGGAGTTGTTTAGATCATGCAAGTCAGACAAAGCCAGTTACTTGTACACATTTTTACAAAGAATAAATTTGTGGCTTGGCAGCACTAAGCTGGATGGACAAAATGACAAACTCCTATCTGTTCTGACTTTAAAATTATAGACAATAAACCATGTCTGGCATACATGCTCTAATGGCCATATATTGGCCATAAAATGAATTGGATGGTAAAAGGTGCAAGAACAACAGATGGGCTTACAACATAAGATTCCATGCACCTAAAGAGCCTTTGTACATATATGTATGATGAACACGGGGGAGATGGACAGAAGGCCTCAAGAGCTGGAGTTGATGGGAAAAAAACAGGAATACCAAGTCACAGGAAAGTGATCTTGTCCAACATGACATGAACACACAACCTTCTGATCAGGAGTCAGATGCCCTCACGATGCAACACGAGGTCATCAGGAAGCACCCCATAACCTGTGGTTTTCAAAATTGAATCCATGGCAAGGACGTGGTCATCACAAGCAGAATGTTCAGAACATACTGCTGGTGTGAATCCGTTCACACTAAGTTTCTAAGGAAATTAACACTCAGGTATCTACCAGAATAGGCTAAGTAGAGCCTGAATGGCTCAGTCGGTATAGCATCAGACTTTAAATACGAGTGTTCAGGGCTCAAGTCCCTGTTTGGGTAAGCAGTCAAAAAATTTCTTGCCACAATTATGAAAGCAGTGCAAGTGCCTGTCGGCTGTGTATGTTTAAGTTCTGACAACATAACTAAAACTATGCTGCATAGGTTTCCTTGCGAGGGGTGTCACATGACTTTCAGCACACTACAATCCTGCTTACCACACCTTTTGAATCCGGATCCATAGAGCATGCAAGTCAGACAAAGCAGGTTGCTTCTACAAAGGATTACAAAGAATGACTTTGTGACTTGGCAGTAATAAGCTGGATGGGCAAAATTACAAGCTCCTGTTTGAGTTTAAAAATATAGGCAAGAAACCATGTCTGGCATATATGTTGTAATGACTATTACTGTTGCCGCTTTAAAGTTAAAAGGAAATGTCTAATTTTGTCACTTTCACTGAGATTTTTTATTTTGTGTCTGGTGGGAATAAATGAGTTGGTGCAGCAGGTAGAGTCGCAGTCACACAGCTCCAGGGGCCTGGAGGTTGTGGGCTTGATTTCCGCTCCAGTGACTGTGTATTCTCCCGTTGTCCGGTGGGTTTCTTCCAGGTGATCTGGTTTCCTCCCACAGTCCAAAAACACATTGGTAGGTGGATTGGCGACTCAAAAGTGTCCCTAGGTGTGAATGTGTGTGTGTGTGTGTTTGTGTGTGTTGCCCTGTGAAAGACTGGAGCCCCCTCAGGGTGTATTCCCCCCTTGCACCCAATGATTCCAGGTAGGCTCTGGACCAACCCCGACCCTAAACTGGATAATCAGTTACAGATAATGAATGAATGAATGAATATATGTATGAAGGTAACAGATGTTTATTTATATTTTTGAGGTGAAATCTGAGTTTTAAATTATTGATAATTTTAACTAATGATAATTTCTGTTAAACTGATATACACATAAAAAACACATTTAAAATATAGTTAAAGAAATATTTCTTTTTGCTGGTATTAGTTATTAGAGCTTTTACATAGTTATAAGAGATACTTACACATTGAGACCCAGCAATTCATACAGAGGTTTATTCACACTCAGCTTTATTTACATTTCACATTCAGGCATTCCATTAAAGGTAATTTATTGATAATAGCAGAGTCAAGCTAGTCCACACCCAAGGTAAGGGACAATGTTAGGAATAGTGAAAATAAAGACCCTTCAGAAGATCAAATGGAAGAAGATACTGATGTGCCACAAGAGAAAGAGCAGCAAGACAAAGTGACACATCTAAGATGTGGTGAACAAATTCACACACTAACAGTGAGGGGCAATGAAATGAGAGAGAATAAAATAAATGCGCTTCAGCAATGGTTCAATTATGTCTATCAAAAACTGTGAATACAAGCCAAACTAGCCAAAAAGCAATTATCACAGTGCTCAGAGCCCTTATCTGAAAATCTTCTGAATGATATCATGGGTGATGTCAGGAGCCTGTGCTGAACTCCAGTGCATTTACAAAGCGCTCTGTGGCATCATAACTCCAGACCAAGACACCCACCACAAGGTAGATCAGTGTGTAGAGATTTCAAGCTTTATTGTATCCAGAGCATCATGCCACCTGAGTGGAAATGTTTCAGAAGAAGAACAAGAAGCCTGGCCAGATGTAAACTCTCTTTGGAACTCAGACAAGAGTGAATTAAGTTCTGTCACTTCTATCCCAAAAGCCTCAGAGCATTCAAGCAAGTCTTCTGTGGAATGCCAAGATGCTGCTGCAAGCCAAACTATTCTAAAAGTGTTACAAGAACAATAAAGAGAACAACTGGAAATACAGCATCTAGAAGCAGAAGCTCATGAGGCAGCTGCCATGAAGTGTCGTCTAGAACAAAAAGCCGTAGAGATGAAGAGGAGAATTAAGAGAAAAGAAGAGGACGCTGAACTGAATGCTATATTTGAGGATGAGCACAGCCCTCTACTAAGGACTTTGAAGGATAAACAGAAGATACAGCATTTGGAGATAGTGAAGGAACTAAGTGCTACATGGGCAAGAATGCAAGTGTATGATCAATAATTGGATGGAAATAAAGGACATCCTAACCCAAGGGACATCCTTACTCATGAGTTGGGCCCCACAAAGCATTTACCCCTGCCTATGTTCCCTGCCCCTCAAGCTGTGATAACTTCCATAAATCAAAGCACACCTGAGCTAGTCAATGTCTTAACAGATGCTTTAAGTGCTAACAGAATCCCAGAACCATCAATGTTTAATGGGGATCCATTGAAGTACAGTGATTGGAAGCTATACTTTAATCAAAAAAAAAATTAAGACAAAGGTATACTACCTCTGAAGATATGTATGTGGTCAAGCTAAGAATCCACTTGAAGGACACTTTCTGCTCAAAACTGAATCTGCTTATGCTTCGGCATGGGAGACCTTGGATTGTGTCCAATGAAGTCAATAGCTTTCTTGTGATGGGGAAATCAAGAGTTACACCAACAAAAGTGACAACAATACCAAGACTGGAGCTCACTCCAGCAGTTGCAGTTCGAACCAGTGACATGCTCTGCAACAAATTAGAAATTCAAGGTTTGCTGGAATACTTTTGGATGGATTCCACAGTTGTTCTCAGCTACATATATACATATAAATAATGATGTCAGAAGGTATCAAGTTTTCACAGAGAATTGAATCCAAAAAATCAAGGCAAGCATGAAGACTGAAAAATTGGCTTATGTTGTGTCTGAGGAAAATCCAGCAGATTACACCTCTCGTGGATCAACAGCAGAACTTAAGACCTCCAGCTGGTTCACTGGACCAAAGTTTCTCTCGCAAAGGGAACTGCCTGACAGAGAACTGAAGGTGGGAGAAGTTAAGGATGATGCCTTCCTAAGGATGATGTGAACTCTACAAAGTTCACGCCTGCAGCACCAAACCAAAGGAGTAGAGATCATTATTGAACCACCTTAAACGTTTTCTGACTGGTCTAGAGTAGTGCAAGCATGTCTAGTTAAAGAACACAAAGGTGAAAAAAACAAAACAAAACAATGAAAGTAAGAAAGGAAAGATGCTGAAATTACTATTGTCAAGTTAGTTCAGGAAGAAGCATTTCCAAATGAGATAAAGAACTTATTACGTCCAGTAGGGGTTGGACATAATAAAAGTTTATAAATTATTTTTAAAAAAAACTGGCTCACTCAGCCTCAGACCAAAGTAACTCTTAAATAAAGTCACCAAAAAAGAAACAGATACTGAAGGCAATAATTTATTGTTTTTAGCGTTCAATATTGCCTCACGACAGCTTTAAAAACTTCTTAGAAAACAGGATAAAGCTTCAGGGGGACCACAGGCCAAAATAACAAACAATGACTAAAAAATAAACCAATTCCACTAACTAAACTTACAGAAAAAAAAATAGAAATTGCTGCCCTGTCTACTCTCACCAAAAACAGGGCCCAAAAGCATAAACAAAATGGCAGGTCTCCCTTACAAATCCTGTTTAAAATACAACAACCACAGAATACAACATCAAAAGAACTTTGGTCTGACACTGTTGGGCAGCAAGCTGAAGCAAAGGACCGGCTTGTATAGAAGAAAAGGAGCAGCTCCCCAACTCCAGGCCAATGGTCCTTTTTAAATCTCCCACCATCAGAGCCAGCCAATCAGAGGTGAAGCATGTGGGTGGAGCAACAGGCAGCAAATCAGCCCCAAGAGCATTCACATAAAATCTCCAACAAAGAGAAAGAAAAACAAACACTCCAAAATAACACTGGATGTAACTGAGCTTGAAGGCAAACACGGTAATCTCCAAATCAGAGAACAGTTAGCTGTACAAATTAAGTCCATTTTTGGAAGAAGAAGTGATCCTAAGAGTAGGGGGACGTCTAAGTCAAGCCTCATTGCATCCACATGTGAAGCATTCAGCAATAATACAAAAGGGTGATCACATTTGCAGCTTACTTGTCAAGCACTTCCATGAGTGAGTATATCATCAAGGACGTGGAATGACGGTCAATGAACTGCAATCTAATGAATGGTGGATACTAGGATGCAGTAGTGTACTATCGTCGCATATTCAAAAGTGTCAATTGCCGAAAGTACAGAAGACGTACTAAAGACCAGAAAATAGGCAACTTACCTAAAGACAGAATGGAAATAACTCCTCTGTTCACATACACTGGCATAGACTGCGTTGGTCCTATACATGTAAAAGAAGGAAGAAATGATGTTAAAATATATGGACTTTTACTTACATGTCTGTGTTCAATAGTTATACACATTGAGATGCTTGATTATATGACAGCTGAGGCATTCATCAATGCCCTAAGAGCATTCATTGCCATAATGTTTGTCAACTTAGAAGTGACCAAGAAACCAATTTCACTGGTGCAAGACGAGAATTTGCAGAACTCATGCAAGGAATGGATGAAGAAAAGGTGAAGGCTTTAGGATGCAAATTTCTAATGAATCCTCCAGCGGCAAGTCATATGGGTGGCATCTGAGAGAGACAAATTAGAACCATAAGGAGTGTTCTCACTGCCATTCTCGACCAGTCAGCGCAAATATTGGTAGCTCATCCCCAAGAACTTTCTTTTATGAAGTGATGACAGTCATTAATAGCAGACCACTTACCGCTGAACTTCTGAACGACCCATCCACACCCGAACCATTGGCTCTGAACCATATCTGTACAATGAAGTCCACTATAATCTTACCTCCACCCTGACAGTTTATCAGAGAGGATCGTTATCTTAAGAAGAGGTTTGGAAAGTACAGTATTTGGCCAACAAGTTTTTGATAAAATGGAAAAAGGAATATCTATTGAATTTGCAATCAAGACAAAAATGGCAGAAGAACAAAAGAAATCTGAAGGTGAATGATATTGTGCTGTTACAAAATTACCAAGCCCCAATGACTGGAAGCTGGCCTGAATAGCAGAAGTATACCCTGGGTCAGATGATAGGGTGAGAAATGTCAGGTGGATGGTTAATGACACCACATTTAATGTCAATTATAGATCCACTACGAAAACAGTGCTCCTAGAGTGACCTGTACACAAGTTAGTCACATTACTTGAAGCAGATCAACATTGTAACGTACATATGAAACAAATATATCTATCTATATGTATAATAATTATATACTCAAAGGCTTTGGTAGAAATATAGTAACAGGTAAGTATATAACTGATTATTTGTTAGATATGCAGACAGGTTGATTGTACATTGAATTAGGTATAGACATGGGCCAATCAGAAGAATACCAGGACCTCTACGGAGCTCGGACAACCAGCAACTCAAGAAAACAACTTGGCACTATTGGACATTTGAAAAGTGCATTAACAATTTATTACCACAGGTAAGTAAACAAAACAAAACATAAAATGATAAATTAGAATATAACTACTTCTAACCCAGGTAGAAAATAAATATCAACTTAAAATAAACTCCCAATCCCAAATATCAACTAGAGTCTGGGAGGCTCGTCACCAAATGGATTTATCCAACTTGTTCACTATTCAAAAAAACCTGACCTATAATAATATTTATCTCATTAATATAATATCCAGGTAATACACAAACAGTAAGTTTAACGAATGTAGTTCTCATAAAATTTAACGTGTATACAATATCTCTAATATTTATAATGAATAATTGCATTTAATCACTAAATTTACAACTTTTATACACAAAAATAAGAATACCACCCCTCATACAGCATTAACAGGGTTAATTCCTGCAGCACTAGGCGCCAAAACTCACTCTCGCGCATGCGTTTATGACACGCAGCTTAACTCGCGCCAAAACTTTATTAATCTTTCTGAAAATGAAATATATATTCATACTTAGTTCAAAATAATAATATTACCCACATAAGTTGACCATATAACACTGATATTGTCACTATATCTACTCAAAAAAACATTAATATACGGAGCTAGCATTAGCATGTACATTATAAAAAGTTATTAAAAAGTGTGATAAACTCATCGTTCTTCGACGAGCAACTTTTCCCTTTGCGTTGTCTTGTTCAGCGAAAAGTTATTAAACTATTAAATAAGCTTTCACCACTTCTTGTTATCTTTTAACTCCTTTTTTATGCTTTACAGTAGGAGAACCCTCCATCTCATCTGCTGGCTGGACTCACGCGCCTCATCAAACCGCCACTCGATTGGCCGGCTGGATTTATCATCAACCAATAGGAAAATACCAAATAAAATAAATAAAATATTATTTTTTTACACTTTTTTATTCCTGTGTTTACAAATAGCAAACTATTTTCTTTTAATTAGTTTAGTATTCAAAATATGTAATAGAGTTTTATTAGTAAACTTTAAATATATATTACACTTAATTAACAATTAGCTTATGAATTAAACTATGTTACTCAGGTTTTATAACCTGGGTTACAACATGCTTAATGTTTTTCTTGATATTCTATTCTGAATGGCCCTTAACGTCATTTAGCATTTTATGCAAGGTTTAATCTTTATGTACAAATAAGTTTTCTGTGTAATAGTCACTAAAGTAATGTTTGGAGTTTAAAGAGCTCAAGTTTACCTGCAACACTTAGCAAGTGTTAGAAATCAAATAGCAGGATTGTGATATTTCATGGGAGTGTTACTGTTGCCACTTTAAAATTAAGACGAAATGTCTTATTTTATCACTTCTGCTGAGATGTTGTTTGTGTCTGAAGGGCGTGAATAAGTTAAAGAAAAAAATGCAAGCTGGCACCGTCAGCTGCTGTAGAGAGATGTTCTTATAAACGTTAAACACAAGTCATAAGATATTTTAGAATTAAGAAAAGAAATGTTTGAGAAGACTCAAAGATGATTTATTTTCCCAGCATGCAGCCAATGGGGTATTTTTTACAGTTTGTACTTTTTTTCGTATTATTTGCCATCATGTATGCTAACATGGTGTTTTTGTATTCAGTATTCTGTACTGTTAGTTTTCACAGTTTGATATGAAAAAGAAGAATTCAGTATAATCAGTTAAAGTAAATGGCTTGTTTCTGACCGTACTTTGGGAGGGAATAACAGTGAAAACTTGGACTGTCCATCAACGCGAGTGGCCGATACAGTAAAATGATGACTATAAAGCTAACCTCAATGCAGTCACAACAGGGCAGCAAGCATTTATTTGGACTGGCAGATGAGTGAATATTGTTCACATATACGTGGTTGAAGGTGCAAACACATTAACTGTGTTTAGACCTCAAGAGCTGGAGTTGATGGAAAAAAGTGAAAAATGCCATAGGAAAGGGAACTCATCCTACATGCAATTGACCCCAACGTGATCTGAGCACACAACCATCTGATCTGGAGTCAGAGGCACTACTGTTGAACCACAAGGTCTTGAGAAAATTTCCCTCTCCTGGCCAACAAGACGTGAGTTGAAATGCGTTACAGTTGTTGCCAGGCTTATGTGCTCCATCTTGAGAAAGCAAGTGTGAAACATGCAGTGCATGTCACTGTTTACTTGACAGAAATATGCATCATCCTCTTGCTGATCTGTGAACGAAATAAAAGGCTCAGCTGAAGAAGAGTTCTGAGCTGTATGATGAACACGGGCAGAAGTCCTCAAGAGCTGGAGTTGATAGTAAAAAGAGAGAAAGGCAAGGCCACAGGAAGGGGAGCCAAACCCACATGAGCCAAACGCTTGACCCCGACGTGATTTGAACACGCAACCTTCTGATCTGGAGTCAGACGCGCTACCGTTGCTCCACGAGGTCTTGAGGATGGTTCCCCATCCTTTGGTTTTCAGAACTGAATTCACAGCGACGAAGTCCTCATCACGAGCAAAATGTTCAGAACGTACTGCCGGTGCGAGTCCCGTTGACGCCAAGTTGGCAAGGAAATTGACACTCGGTCGTCTACCAGAGGACCTTGAGCAGAGCCCGGATAGCTCAGTCGGTAGAGCATCAGACTTTTAATCTGAGGGTCCAGGTTTCAAGTCCCTGTTCGGGCGAGCGATCAAAACCTTTGTCCCCACAATTATGAAAGCACTGTAAGTGCCTGTCGGCTGTGTGTTTGTTTAAGTTCTGACAACATGACGAAAAGTGCGCTGCAAAAGTTTCCTTGCGAGCAGCGTCTTTCTAGGCACATGACCAACAAGACGTGAGTTGAAATGCGTTACAGTTGTTGCCAGTCTTATGTGCTCCATCTTGAGAAAGCAAGTGTGAAACATGCAGTGCATGTCACTGTTTACTTGACAGAAATATACATCATCCTCTTGCTGATCTGTGAACGAAATAAAAGGCTCAGCTGAAGAAGAGTTCTGAGCTGTATGATGAACACGGGCAGAAGTCCTCAAGAGCTGGAGTTGATAGTAAAAAGAGAGAAAGGCAAGGCCACAGGAAGGGGAGCCAAACCCACATGAGCCACACGCTTGACCCCGACGTGATTTGAACACGCAACCTTCTGATCTGGAGTCAGACGCGCTACCGTTGCACCACGAGGTCTTGAGGATGGTTCCCCATCCTTTGGTTTTCAGAACTGAATTCACAGCGACGAAGTCCTCATCACGAGCAAAATGTTCAGAACGTACTGCCGGTGCGAGTCCCGTTGACGCCAAGTTGGCAAGGAAATTGACACTCGGTCGTCTACCAGAGGACCTTGAGCAGAGCCCGGATAGCTCAGTCGGTAGAGCATCAGACTTTTAATCTGAGGGTCCAGGGTTCAAGTCCCTGTTCGGGCGAGCGATCAAAACCTTTGTCCCCACAATTATGAAAGCACTGTAAGTGCCTGTCGGCTGTGTGTTTGTTTAAGTTCTGACAACATGATGAAAAGTGCGCTGCAAAGTTTCCTTGCGAGCAGCGTCTTTCTAGGCACATGACCAACAAGACGTGAGTTGAAATGCGTTACAGTTGTTGCCAGTCTTATGTGCTCCATCTTGAGAAAGCAAGTGTGAAACATGCAGTGCATGTCACTGTTTACTTGACAGAAATATACATCATCCTCTTGCTGATCTGTGAACGAAATAAAAGGCTCAGCTGAAGAAGAGTTCTGAGCTGTATGATGAACACGGGCAGAAGTCCTCAAGAGCTGGAGTTGATAGTAAAAAGAGAGAAAGGCAAGGCCACAGGAAGGGGAGCCAAACCCACATGAGCCAAACGCTTGACCCCGACGTGATTTGAACACGCAACCTTCTGATCTGGAGTCAGACGCGCTACCGTTGCTCCACGAGGTCTTGAGGATGGTTCCCCATCCTTTGGTTTTCAGAACTGAATTCACAGCGACGAAGTCCTCATCACGAGCAAAATGTTCAGAACGTACTGCCGGTGCGAGTCCCGTTGACGCCAAGTTGGCAAGGAAATTGACACTCGGTCGTCTACCAGAGGACCTTGAGCAGAGCCCGGATAGCTCAGTCGGTAGAGCATCAGACTTTTAATCTGAGGGTCCAGGTTTCAAGTCCCTGTTCGGGCGAGCGATCAAAACCTTTGTCCCCACAATTATGAAAGCACTGTAAGTGCCTGTCGGCTGTGTGTTTGTTTAAGTTCTGACAACATGACGAAAAGTGCGCTGCAAAAGTTTCCTTGCGAGCAGCGTCTTTCTAGGCACATGACCAACAAGACGTGAGTTGAAATGCGTTACAGTTGTTGCCAGTCTTATGTGCTCCATCTTGAGAAAGCAAGTGTGAAACATGCAGTGCATGTCACTGTTTACTTGACAGAAATATACATCATCCTCTTGCTGATCTGTGAACGAAATAAAAGGCTCAGCTGAAGAAGAGTTCTGAGCTGTATGATGAACACGGGCAGAAGTCCTCAAGAGCTGGAGTTGATAGTAAAAAGAGAGAAAGGCAAGGCCACAGGAAGGGGAGCCAAACCCACATGAGCCACACGCTTGACCCCGACGTGATTTGAACACGCAACCTTCTGATCTGGAGTCAGACGCGCTACCGTTGCTCCACGAGGTCTTGAGGATGGTTCCCCATCCTTTGGTTTTCAGAACTGAATTCACAGCGACGAAGTCCTCATCACGAGCAAAATGTTCAGAACGTACTGCCGGTGCGAGTCCCGTTGACGCCAAGTTGGCAAGGAAATTGACACTCGGTCGTCTACCAGAGGACCTTGAGCAGAGCCCGGATAGCTCAGTCGGTAGAGCATCAGACTTTTAATCTGAGGGTCCAGGGTTCAAGTCCCTGTTCGGGCGAGCGATCAAAACCTTTGTCCCCACAATTATGAAAGCACTGTAAGTGCCTGTCGGCTGTGTGTTTGTTTAAGTTCTGACAACATGATGAAAAGTGCGCTGCAAAGTTTCCTTGCGAGCAGCGTCTTTCTAGGCACATGACCAACAAGACGTGAGTTGAAATGCGTTACAGTTGTTGCCAGTCTTATGTGCTCCATCTTGAGAAAGCAAGTGTGAAACATGCAGTGCATGTCACTGTTTACTTGACAGAAATATACATCATCCTCTTGCTGATCTGTGAACGAAATAAAAGGCTCAGCTGAAGAAGAGTTCTGAGCTGTATGATGAACACGGGCAGAAGTCCTCAAGAGCTGGAGTTGATAGTAAAAAGAGAGAAAGGCAAGGCCACAGGAAGGGGAGCCAAACCCACATGAGCCACACGCTTGACCCCGACGTGATTTGAACACGCAACCTTCTGATCTGGAGTCAGACGCGCTACCGTTGCGCCACGAGGTCTTGAGGATGGTTCCCCATCCTTTGGTTTTCAGAACTGAATTCACAGCGACGAAGTCCTCATCACGAGCAAAATGTTCAGAACGTACTGCCGGTGCGAGTCCCGTTGACGCCAAGTTGGCAAGGAAATTGACACTCGGTCGTCTACCAGAGGACCTTGAGCAGAGCCCGGATAGCTCAGTCGGTAGAGCATCAGACTTTTAATCTGAGGGTCCAGGGTTCAAGTCCCTGTTCGGGCGAGCGATCAAAACCTTTGTCCCCACAATTATGAAAGCACTGTAAGTGCCTGTCGGCTGTGTGTTTGTTTAAGTTCTGACAACATGACGAAAAGTGCGCTGCAAAAGTTTCCTTGCGAGCAGCGTCTTTCTAGGCACATGACCAACAAGACGTGAGTTGAAATGCGTTACAGTTGTTGCCAGTCTTATGTGCTCCATCTTGAGAAAGCAAGTGTGAAACATGCAGTGCATGTCACTGTTTACTTGACAGAAATATACATCATCCTCTTGCTGATCTGTGAACGAAATAAAAGGCTCAGCTGAAGAAGAGTTCTGAGCTGTATGATGAACACGGGCAGAAGTCCTCAAGAGCTGGAGTTGATAGTAAAAAGAGAGAAAGGCAAGGCCACAGGAAGGGGAGCCAAACCCACATGAACCAAACGCTTGACCCTGACGTGATTTGAACACGCAACCTTCTGATCTGGAGTCAGACGCGCTACCGTTGCGCCACGAGGTCTTGAGGATGGTTCCCCATCCTTTGGTTTTCAGAACTGAATTCACAGCGACGAAGTCCTCATCACGAGCAAAATGTTCAGAACGTACTGCCGGTGCGAGTCCCGTTGACGCCAAGTTGGCAAGGAAATTGACACTCGGTCGTCTACCAGAGGACCTTGAGCAGAGCCCGGATAGCTCAGTCGGTAGAGCATCAGACTTTTAATCTGAGGGTCCAGGTTTCAAGTCCCTGTTCGGGCGAGCGATCAAAACCTTTGTCCCCACAATTATGAAAGCACTGTAAGTGCCTGTCGGCTGTGTGTTTGTTTAAGTTCTGACAACATGACGAAAAGTGCGCTGCAAAAGTTTCCTTGCGAGCAGCGTCTTTCTAGGCACATGACCAACAAGACGTGAGTTGAAATGCGTTACAGTTGTTGCCAGTCTTATGTGCTCCATCTTGAGAAAGCAAGTGTGAAACATGCAGTGCATGTCACTGTTTACTTGACAGAAATATACATCATCCTCTTGCTGATCTGTGAACGAAATAAAAGGCTCAGCTGAAGAAGAGTTCTGAGCTGTATGATGAACACGGGCAGAAGTCCTCAAGAGCTGGAGTTGATAGTAAAAAGAGAGAAAGGCAAGGCCACAGGAAGGGGAGCCAAACCCACATGAACCAAACGCTTGACCCCAACATGATTTGAACACGCAACCTTCTGATCTGGAGTCAGACGCGCTACCGTTGCGCCACGAGGTCTTGAGGATGGTTCCCCATCCTTTGGTTTTCAGAACTGAATTCACAGCGACGAAGTCCTCATCACGAGCAAAATGTTCAGAACGTACTGCCGGTGCGAGTCCCGTTGACGCCAAGTTGGCAAGGAAATTGACACTCGGTCGTCTACCAGAGGACCTTGAGCAGAGCCCGGATAGCTCAGTCGGTAGAGCATCAGACTTTTAATCTGAGGGTCCAGGGTTCAAGTCCCTGTTCGGGCGAGCGATCAAAACCTTTGTCCCCACAATTATGAAAGCACTGTAAGTGCCTGTCGGCTGTGTGTTTGTTTAAGTTCTGACAACATGACGAAAAGTGCGCTGCAAAAGTTTCCTTGCGAGCAGCGTCTTTCTAGGCACATGACCAACAAGACGTGAGTTGAAATGCGTTACAGTTGTTGCCAGTCTTATGTGCTCCATCTTGAGAAAGCAAGTGTGAAACATGCAGTGCATGTCACTGTTTACTTGACAGAAATATACATCATCCTCTTGCTGATCTGTGAACGAAATAAAAGGCTCAGCTGAAGAAGAGTTCTGAGCTGTATGATGAACACGGGCAGAAGTCCTCAAGAGCTGGAGTTGATAGTAAAAAGAGAGAAAGGCAAGGCCACAGGAAGGGGAGCCAAACCCACATGAACCAAACGCTTGACCCTGACGTGATTTGAACACGCAACCTTCTGATCTGGAGTCAGACGCGCTACCGTTGCGCCACGAGGTCTTGAGGATGGTTGCCCATCCTTTGGTTTTCAGAACTGAATTCACAGCGACGAAGTCCTCATCACGAGCAAAATGTTCAGAACGTACTGCCGGTGCGAGTCCCGTTGACGCCAAGTTGGCAAGGAAATTGACACTCGGTCGTCTACCAGAGGACCTTGAGCAGAGCCCGGATAGCTCAGTCGGTAGAGCATCAGACTTTTAATCTGAGGGTCCAGGTTTCAAGTCCCTGTTCGGGCGAGCGATCAAAACCTTTGTCCCCACAATTATGAAAGCACTGTAAGTGCCTGTCGGCTGTGTGTTTGTTTAAGTTCTGACAACATGACGAAAAGTGCGCTGCAAAAGTTTCCTTGCGAGCAGCGTCTTTCTAGGCACATGACCAACAAGACGTGAGTTGAAATGCGTTACAGTTGTTGCCAGTCTTATGTGCTCCATCTTGAGAAAGCAAGTGTGAAACATGCAGTGCATGTCACTGTTTACTTGACAGAAATATACATCATCCTCTTGCTGATCTGTGAACGAAATAAAAGGCTCAGCTGAAGAAGAGTTCTGAGCTGTATGATGAACACGGGCAGAAGTCCTCAAGAGCTGGAGTTGATAGTAAAAAGAGAGAAAGGCAAGGCCATAGGAAGGGGAGCCAAACCCACATGAACCAAACGCTTGACCCCGACGTGATTTGAACACGCAACCTTCTAATCTGGAGTCAGACGCGCTACCGTTGCGCCACGAGGTCTTGAGGATGGTTCCCCATCCTTTGGTTTTCAGAACTGAATTCACAGCGACGAAGTCCTCATCACGAGCAAAATGTTCAGAACGTACTGCCGGCGCGAGTCCCGTTGACGCCAAGTTGGCAAGGAAATTGACACTCGGTCGTCTACCAGAGGACCTTGAGCAGAGCCCGGATAGCTCAGTCGGTAGAGCATCAGACTTTTAATCTGAGGGTCCAGGGTTCAAGTCCCTGTTCGGGCGAGCGATCAAAACCTTTGTCCCCACAATTATGAAAGCACTGTAAGTGCCTGTCGGCTGTGTGTTTGTTTAACTTCTGACAACATGACGAAAAGTGCGCTGCAAAAGTTTCCTTGCGAGCAGCGTCTTTCTAGGCACATGACCAACAAGACGTGAGTTGAAATGCGTTACAGTTGTTGCCAGGCTTATGTGCTCCATCTTGAGAAAGCAAGTGTGAAACATGCAGTGCATGTCACTGTTTACTTGACAGAAATATACATCATCCTCTTGCTGATCTGTGAACGAAATAAAAGGCTCAGCTGAAGAAGAGTTCTGAGCTGTATGATGAACACAGGCAGAAGTCCTCAAGAGCTGGAGTTGATAGTAAAAAGAGAGAAAGGCAAGGCCACAGGAAGGGGAGCCAAACCCACATGAACCAAACGCTTGACCCCGACGTGATTTGAACACGCAACCTTCTGATCTGGAGTCAGACGCGCTACCGTTGCGCCACGAGGTCTTGAGGATGGCTCCCCATCCTTTGGTTTTCAGAACTGAATTCACAGCGACGAAGTCCTCATCACGAGCAAAATGTTCAGAACGTACTGCCGGTGCGAGTCCCGTTGACGCCAAGTTGGCAAGGAAATTGACACTCGGTCGTCTACCAGAGGACCTGGAGCAGAGCCCGGATAGCTCAGTCGGTAGAGCATCAGACTTTTAATCTGAGGGTCCAGGGTTCAAGTCCCTGTTTGGGCGAGCGATCAAAACCTTTGTCCCCACAATTATGAAAGCACTGTAAGTGCCTGTCGGCTGTGTGTTTGTTTAAGTTCTGACAACATGACGAAAAGTGCGCTGCAAAAGTTTCCTTGCGAGCAGCGTCTTTCTAGGCACATGACCAACAAGACGTGAGTTGAAATGCGTTACAGTTGTTGCCAGGCTTATGTGCTCCATCTTGAGAAAGCAAGTGTGAAACATGCAGTGCATGTCACTGTTTACTTGACAGAAATATACATCATCCTCTTGCTGATCTGTGAACGAAATAAAAGGCTCAGCTGAAGAAGAGTTCTGAGCTGTATGATGAACACGGGCAGAAGTCCTCAAGAGCTGGAGTTGATAGTAAAAAGAGAGAAAGGCAAGGCCACAGGAAGGGGAGCCAAACCCACATGAACCAAACGCTTGACCCCGACGTGATTTGAACACGCAACCTTCTGAGCTGGAGTCAGACGCGCTACCGTTGCGCCACGAGGTCTTGAGGATGGTTCCCCATCCTTTGGTTTTCAGAACTGAATTCACAGCGACGAAGTCCTCATCACGAGCAAAATGTTCAGAACGTACTGCCGGTGCGAGTCCCGTTGACGCCAAGTTGGCAAGGAAATTGACACTCGGTCGTCTACCAGAGGACCTTGAGCAGAGCCCGGATAGCTCAGTCGGTAGAGCATCAGACTTTTAATCTGAGGGTCCAGGGTTCAAGTCCCTGTTCGGGCGAGCGATCAAAACCTTTGTCCCCACAATTATGAAAGCACTGTAAGTGCCTGTCGGCTGTGTGTTTGTTTAAGTTCTGACAACATGACGAAAAGTGCGCTGCAAAAGTTTCCTTGCGAGGAGCGTCTTTCTAGGCACATGACCAACAAGACGTGAGTTGAAATGCGTTACAGTTGTTGCCAGGCTTATGTGCTCCATCTTGAGAAAGCAAGTGTGAAACATGCAGTGCATGTCACTGTTTACTTGACAGAAATATACATCATCCTCTTGCTGATCTGTGAACGAAATAAAAGGCTCAGCTGAAGAAGAGTTCTGAGCTGTATGATGAACACGGGCAGAAGTCCTCAAGAGCTGGAGTTGATAGTAAAAAGAGAGAAAGGCAAGGCCACAGGAAGGGGAGCCAAACCCACATGAACCAAACACTTGACCCCGACGTGATTTGAACACGCAACCTTCTGATCTGGAGTCAGACGCGCTACCGTTGCGCCACAAGTATTTGAGGATGGCTCCCCATCCTTTGGTTTTCAGAACTGAATTCACAGCGACGAAGTCCTCATCACGAGCAAAATGTTCAGAACGTACTGCCGGTGCGAGTCCCGTTGACGCCAAGTTGGCAAGGAAATTGACACTCGGTCGTCTACCAGAGGACCTGGAGCAGAGCCCGGATAGCTCAGTCGGTAGAGCATCAGACTTTTAATCTGAGGGTCCAGGGTTCAAGTCCCTGTTCGGGCGAGCGATCAAAACCTTTGTCCCCACAATTATGAAAGCACTGTAAGTGCCTGTCGGCTGTGTGTTTGTTTAAGTTCTGACAACATGACGAAAAGTGCGCTGCAAAAGTTTCCTTGCGAGCAGCGTCTTTCTAGGCACATGACCAACAAGACGTGAGTTGAAATGCGTTACAGTTGTTGCCAGTCTTATGTGCTCCATCTTGAGAAAGCAAGTGTGAAACATGCAGTGCATGTCACTGTTTACTTGACAGAAATATACATCATCCTCTTGCTGATCTGTGAACGAAATAAAAGGCTCAGCTGAAGAAGAGTTCTGAGCTGTATGATGAACACGGGCAGAAGTCCTCAAGAGCTGGAGTTGATAGTAAAAAGAGAGAAAGGCAAGGCCACAGGAAGGGGAGCCAAACCCACATGAACCAAACGCTTGACCCCAACATGATTTGAACACGCAACCTTCTGATCTGGAGTCAGACGCGCTACCGTTGCGCCACGAGGTCTTGAGGATGGTTCCCCATCCTTTGGTTTTCAGAACTGAATTCACAGCGACGAAGTCCTCATCACGAGCAAAATGTTCAGAACGTACTGCCGGTGCGAGTCCCGTTGACGCCAAGTTGGCAAGGAAATTGACACTCGGTCGTCTACCAGAGGACCTTGAGCAGAGCCCGGATAGCTCAGTCGGTAGAGCATCAGACTTTTAATCTGAGGGTCCAGGGTTCAAGTCCCTGTTCGGGCGAGCGATCAAAACCTTTGTCCCCACAATTATGAAAGCACTGTAAGTGCCTGTCGGCTGTGTGTTTGTTTAAGTTCTGACAACATGACGAAAAGTGCGCTGCAAAAGTTTCCTTGCGAGCAGCGTCTTTCTAGGCACATGACCAACAAGACGTGAGTTGAAATGCGTTACAGTTGTTGCCAGTCTTATGTGCTCCATCTTGAGAAAGCAAGTGTGAAACATGCAGTGCATGTCACTGTTTACTTGACAGAAATATACATCATCCTCTTGCTGATCTGTGAACGAAATAAAAGGCTCAGCTGAAGAAGAGTTCTGAGCTGTATGATGAACACGGGCAGAAGTCCTCAAGAGCTGGAGTTGATAGTAAAAAGAGAGAAAGGCAAGGCCACAGGAAGGGGAGCCAAACCCACATGAACCAAACGCTTGACCCTGACGTGATTTGAACACGCAACCTTCTGATCTGGAGTCAGACGCGCTACCGTTGCGCCACGAGGTCTTGAGGATGGTTGCCCATCCTTTGGTTTTCAGAACTGAATTCACAGCGACGAAGTCCTCATCACGAGCAAAATGTTCAGAACGTACTGCCGGTGCGAGTCCCGTTGACGCCAAGTTGGCAAGGAAATTGACACTCGGTCGTCTACCAGAGGACCTTGAGCAGAGCCCGGATAGCTCAGTCGGTAGAGCATCAGACTTTTAATCTGAGGGTCCAGGTTTCAAGTCCCTGTTCGGGCGAGCGATCAAAACCTTTGTCCCCACAATTATGAAAGCACTGTAAGTGCCTGTCGGCTGTGTGTTTGTTTAAGTTCTGACAACATGACGAAAAGTGCGCTGCAAAAGTTTCCTTGCGAGCAGCGTCTTTCTAGGCACATGACCAACAAGACGTGAGTTGAAATGCGTTACAGTTGTTGCCAGTCTTATGTGCTCCATCTTGAGAAAGCAAGTGTGAAACATGCAGTGCATGTCACTGTTTACTTGACAGAAATATACATCATCCTCTTGCTGATCTGTGAACGAAATAAAAGGCTCAGCTGAAGAAGAGTTCTGAGCTGTATGATGAACACGGGCAGAAGTCCTCAAGAGCTGGAGTTGATAGTAAAAAGAGAGAAAGGCAAGGCCATAGGAAGGGGAGCCAAACCCACATGAACCAAACGCTTGACCCCGACGTGATTTGAACACGCAACCTTCTAATCTGGAGTCAGACGCGCTACCGTTGCGCCACGAGGTCTTGAGGATGGTTCCCCATCCTTTGGTTTTCAGAACTGAATTCACAGCGACGAAGTCCTCATCACGAGCAAAATGTTCAGAACGTACTGCCGGCGCGAGTCCCGTTGACGCCAAGTTGGCAAGGAAATTGACACTCGGTCGTCTACCAGAGGACCTTGAGCAGAGCCCGGATAGCTCAGTCGGTAGAGCATCAGACTTTTAATCTGAGGGTCCAGGGTTCAAGTCCCTGTTCGGGCGAGCGATCAAAACCTTTGTCCCCACAATTATGAAAGCACTGTAAGTGCCTGTCGGCTGTGTGTTTGTTTAACTTCTGACAACATGACGAAAAGTGCGCTGCAAAAGTTTCCTTGCGAGCAGCGTCTTTCTAGGCACATGACCAACAAGACGTGAGTTGAAATGCGTTACAGTTGTTGCCAGGCTTATGTGCTCCATCTTGAGAAAGCAAGTGTGAAACATGCAGTGCATGTCACTGTTTACTTGACAGAAATATACATCATCCTCTTGCTGATCTGTGAACGAAATAAAAGGCTCAGCTGAAGAAGAGTTCTGAGCTGTATGATGAACACGGGCAGAAGTCCTCAAGAGCTGGAGTTGATAGTAAAAAGAGAGAAAGGCAAGGCCACAGGAAGGGGAGCCAAACCCACATGAACCAAACGCTTGACCCCGACGTGATTTGAACACGCAACCTTCTGATCTGGAGTCAGACGCGCTACCGTTGCGCCACGAGGTCTTGAGGATGGCTCCCCATCCTTTGGTTTTCAGAACTGAATTCACAGCGACGAAGTCCTCATCACGAGCAAAATGTTCAGAACGTACTGCCGGTGCGAGTCCCGTTGACGCCAAGTTGGCAAGGAAATTGACACTCGGTCGTCTACCAGAGGACCTGGAGCAGAGCCCGGATAGCTCAGTCGGTAGAGCATCAGACTTTTAATCTGAGGGTCCAGGGTTCAAGTCCCTGTTTGGGCGAGCGATCAAAACCTTTGTCCCCACAATTATGAAAGCACTGTAAGTGCCTGTCGGCTGTGTGTTTGTTTAAGTTCTGACAACATGACGAAAAGTGCGCTGCAAAAGTTTCCTTGCGAGCAGCGTCTTTCTAGGCACATGACCAACAAGACGTGAGTTGAAATGCGTTACAGTTGTTGCCAGGCTTATGTGCTCCATCTTGAGAAAGCAAGTGTGAAACATGCAGTGCATGTCACTGTTTACTTGACAGAAATATACATCATCCTCTTGCTGATCTGTGAACGAAATAAAAGGCTCAGCTGAAGAAGAGTTCTGAGCTGTATGATGAACACGGGCAGAAGTCCTCAAGAGCTGGAGTTGATAGTAAAAAGAGAGAAAGGCAAGGCCACAGGAAGGGGAGCCAAACCCACATGAACCAAACGCTTGACCCCGACGTGATTTGAACACGCAACCTTCTGAGCTGGAGTCAGACGCGCTACCGTTGCGCCACGAGGTCTTGAGGATGGTTCCCCATCCTTTGGTTTTCAGAACTGAATTCACAGCGACGAAGTCCTCATCACGAGCAAAATGTTCAGAACGTACTGCCGGTGCGAGTCCCGTTGACGCCAAGTTGGCAAGGAAATTGACACTCGGTCGTCTACCAGAGGACCTTGAGCAGAGCCCGGATAGCTCAGTCGGTAGAGCATCAGACTTTTAATCTGAGGGTCCAGGGTTCAAGTCCCTGTTCGGGCGAGCGATCAAAACCTTTGTCCCCACAATTATGAAAGCACTGTAAGTGCCTGTCGGCTGTGTGTTTGTTTAAGTTCTGACAACATGACGAAAAGTGCGCTGCAAAAGTTTCCTTGCGAGGAGCGTCTTTCTAGGCACATGACCAACAAGACGTGAGTTGAAATGCGTTACAGTTGTTGCCAGGCTTATGTGCTCCATCTTGAGAAAGCAAGTGTGAAACATGCAGTGCATGTCACTGTTTACTTGACAGAAATATACATCATCCTCTTGCTGATCTGTGAACGAAATAAAAGGCTCAGCTGAAGAAGAGTTCTGAGCTGTATGATGAACACGGGCAGAAGTCCTCAAGAGCTGGAGTTGATAGTAAAAAGAGAGAAAGGCAAGGCCACAGGAAGGGGAGCCAAACCCACATGAACCAAACACTTGACCCCGACGTGATTTGAACACGCAACCTTCTGATCTGGAGTCAGACGCGCTACCGTTGCGCCACAAGTATTTGAGGATGGCTCCCCATCCTTTGGTTTTCAGAACTGAATTCACAGCGACGAAGTCCTCATCACGAGCAAAATGTTCAGAACGTACTGCCGGTGCGAGTCCCGTTGACGCCAAGTTGGCAAGGAAATTGACACTCGGTCGTCTACCAGAGGACCTGGAGCAGAGCCCGGATAGCTCAGTCGGTAGAGCATCAGACTTTTAATCTGAGGGTCCAGGGTTCAAGTCCCTGTTCGGGCGAGCGATCAAAACCTTTGTCCCCACAATTATGAAAGCACTGTAAGTGCCTGTCGGCTGTGTGTTTGTTTAAGTTCTGACAACATGACGAAAAGTGCGCTGCAAAAGTTTCCTTGCGAGCAGCGTCTTTCTAGGCACATGACCAACAAGACGTGAGTTGAAATGCGTTACAGTTGTTGCCAGGCTTATGTGCTCCATCTTGAGAAAGCAAGTGTGAAACATGCAGTGCATGTCACTGTTTACTTGACAGAAATATACATCATCCTCTTGCTGATCTGTGAACGAAATAAAAGGCTCAGCTGAAGAAGAGTTCTGAGCTGTATGATGAACACGGGCAGAAGTCCTCAAGAGCTGGAGTTGATAGTAAAAAGAGAGAAAGGCAAGGCCACAGGAAGGGGAGCCAAACCCACATGAACCAAACGCTTGACCCCGACGTGATTTGAACACGCAACCTTCTGATCTGGAGTCAGACGCGCTACCGTTGCGCCACGAGGTCTTGAGGATGGTTCCCCATCCTTTGGTTTTCAGAACTGAATTCACAGCGACGAAGTCCTCATCACGAGCAAAATGTTCAGAACGTACTGCCGGTGCGAGTCCCGTTGACGCCAAGTTGGCAAGGAAATTGACACTCGGTCGTCTACCAGAGGACCTTGAGCAGAGCCCGGATAGCTCAGTCGGTAGAGCATCAGACTTTTAATCTGAGGGTCCAGGGTTCAAGTCCCTGTTCGGGCGAGCGATCAAAACCTTTGTCCCCACAATTATGAAAGCACTGTAAGTGCCTGTCGGCTGTGTGTTTGTTTAAGTTCTGACAACATGACGAAAAGTGCGCTGCAAAAGTTTCCTTGCGAGGAGCGTCTTTCTAGGCACATGACCAACAAGACGTGAGTTGAAATGCGTTACAGTTGTTGCCAGGCTTATGTGCTCCATCTTGAGAAAGCAAGTGTGAAACATGCAGTGCATGTCACTGTTTACTTGACAGAAATATACATCATCCTCTTGCTGATCTGTGAACGAAATAAAAGGCTCAGCTGAAGAAGAGTTCTGAGCTGTATGATGAACACGGGCAGAAGTCCTCAAGAGCTGGAGTTGATAGTAAAAAGAGAGAAAGGCAAGGCCACAGGAAGGGGAGCCAAACCCACATGAACCAAACACTTGACCCCGACGTGATTTGAACACGCAACCTTCTAATCTGGAGTCAGACGCGCTACCGTTGCGCCACAAGTATTTGAGGATGGCTCCCCATCCTTTGGTTTTCAGAACTGAATTCACAGCGACGAAGTCCTCATCACGAGCAAAATGTTCAGAACGTACTGCCGGTGCGAGTCCCGTTGACGCCAAGTTGGCAAGGAAATTGACACTCGGTCGTCTACCAGAGGACCTGGAGCAGAGCCCGGATAGCTCAGTCGGTAGAGCATCAGACTTTTAATCTGAGGGTCCAGGGTTCAAGTCCCTGTTCGGGCGAGCGATCAAAACCTTTGTCCCCACAATTATGAAAGCACTGTAAGTGCCTGTCGGCTGTGTGTTTGTTTAAGTTCTGACAACATGACGAAAAGTGCGCTGCAAAAGTTTCCTTGCGAGCAGCGTCTTTCTAGGCACATGACCAACAAGACGTGAGTTGAAATGCGTTACAGTTGTTGCCAGGCTTATGTGCTCCATCTTGAGAAAGCAAGTGTGAAACATGCAGTGCATGTCACTGTTTACTTGACAGAAATATACATCATCCTCTTGCTGATCTGTGAACGAAATAAAAGGCTCAGCTGAAGAAGAGTTCTGAGCTGTATGATGAACACGGGCAGAAGTCCTCAAGAGCTGGAGTTGATAGTAAAAAGAGAGAAAGGCAAGGCCACAGGAAGGGGAGCCAAACCCACATGAACCAAACGCTTGACCCCGACGTGATTTGAACACGCAACCTTCTGAGCTGGAGTCAGACGCGCTACCGTTGCGCCACGAGGTCTTGAGGATGGTTCCCCATCCTTTGGTTTTCAGAACTGAATTCACAGCGACGAAGTCCTCATCACGAGCAAAATGTTCAGAACGTACTGCCGGTGCGAGTCCCGTTGACGCCAAGTTGGCAAGGAAATTGACACTCGGTCGTCTACCAGAGGACCTTGAGCAGAGCCCGGATAGCTCAGTCGGTAGAGCATCAGACTTTTAATCTGAGGGTCCAGGGTTCAAGTCCCTGTTCGGGCGAGCGATCAAAACCTTTGTCCCCACAATTATGAAAGCACTGTAAGTGCCTGTCGGCTGTGTGTTTGTTTAAGTTCTGACAACATGACGAAAAGTGCGCTGCAAAAGTTTCCTTGCGAGGAGCGTCTTTCTAGGCACATGACCAACAAGACGTGAGTTGAAATGCGTTACAGTTGTTGCCAGGCTTATGTGCTCCATCTTGAGAAAGCAAGTGTGAAACATGCAGTGCATGTCACTGTTTACTTGACAGAAATATACATCATCCTCTTGCTGATCTGTGAACGAAATAAAAGGCTCAGCTGAAGAAGAGTTCTGAGCTGTATGATGAACACGGGCAGAAGTCCTCAAGAGCTGGAGTTGATAGTAAAAAGAGAGAAAGGCAAGGCCACAGGAAGGGGAGCCAAACCCACATGAACCAAACACTTGACCCCGACGTGATTTGAACACGCAACCTTCTAATCTGGAGTCAGACGCGCTACCGTTGCGCCACAAGTATTTGAGGATGGCTCCCCATCCTTTGGTTTTCAGAACTGAATTCACAGCGACGAAGTCCTCATCACGAGCAAAATGTTCAGAACGTACTGCCGGTGCGAGTCCCGTTGACGCCAAGTTGGCAAGGAAATTGACACTCGGTCGTCTACCAGAGGACCTGGAGCAGAGCCCGGATAGCTCAGTCGGTAGAGCATCAGACTTTTAATCTGAGGGTCCAGGGTTCAAGTCCCTGTTCGGGCGAGCGATCAAAACCTTTGTCCCCACAATTATGAAAGCACTGTAAGTGCCTGTCGGCTGTGTGTTTGTTTAAGTTCTGACAACATGACGAAAAGTGCGCTGCAAAAGTTTCCTTGCGAGCAGCGTCTTTCTAGGCACATGACCAACAAGACGTGAGTTGAAATGCGTTACAGTTGTTGCCAGGCTTATGTGCTCCATCTTGAGAAAGCAAGTGTGAAACATGCAGTGCATGTCACTGTTTACTTGACAGAAATATACATCATCCTCTTGCTGATCTGTGAACGAAATAAAAGGCTCAGCTGAAGAAGAGTTCTGAGCTGTATGATGAACACGGGCAGAAGTCCTCAAGAGCTGGAGTTGATAGTAAAAAGAGAGAAAGGCAAGGCCACAGGAAGGGGAGCCAAACCCACATGAACCAAACGCTTGACCCCGACGTGATTTGAACACGCAACCTTCTGAGCTGGAGTCAGACGCGCTACCGTTGCGCCACGAGGTCTTGAGGATGGTTCCCCATCCTTTGGTTTTCAGAACTGAATTCACAGCGACGAAGTCCTCATCACGAGCAAAATGTTCAGAACGTACTGCCGGTGCGAGTCCCGTTGACGCCAAGTTGGCAAGGAAATTGACACTCGGTCGTCTACCAGAGGAACTTGAGCAGAGCCCGGATAGCTCAGTCGGTAGAGCATCAGACTTTTAATCTGAGGGTCCAGGGTTCAAGTCCCTGTTCGGGCGAGCGATCAAAACCTTTGTCCCCACAATTATGAAAGCACTGTAAGTGCCTGTCGGCTGTGTGTTTGTTTAAGTTCTGACAACATGACGAAAAGTGCGCTGCAAAAGTTTCCTTGCGAGGAGCGTCTTTCTAGGCACATGACCAACAAGACGTGAGTTGAAATGCGTTACAGTTGTTGCCAGGCTTATGTGCTCCATCTTGAGAAAGCAAGTGTGAAACATGCAGTGCATGTCACTGTTTACTTGACAGAAATATACATCATCCTCTTGCTGATCTGTGAACGAAATAAAAGGCTCAGCTGAAGAAGAGTTCTGAGCTGTATGATGAACACGGGCAGAAGTCCTCAAGAGCTGGAGTTGATAGTAAAAAGAGAGAAAGGCAAGGCCACAGGAAGGGGAGCCAAACCCACATGAACCAAACACTTGACCCCGACGTGATTTGAACACGCAACCTTCTAATCTGGAGTCAGACGCGCTACCGTTGCGGCACAAGTATTTGAGGATGGCTCCCCATCCTTTGGTTTTCAGAACTGAATTCACAGCGACGAAGTCCTCATCACGAGCAAAATGTTCAGAACGTACTGCCGGTGCGAGTCCCGTTGACGCCAAGTTGGCAAGGAAATTGACACTCGGTCGTCTACCAGAGGACCTGGAGCAGAGCCCGGATAGCTCAGTCGGTAGAGCATCAGACTTTTAATCTGAGGGTCCAGGGTTCAAGTCCCTGTTCGGGCGAGCGATCAAAACCTTTGTCCCCACAATTATGAAAGCACTGTAAGTGCCTGTCGGCTGTGTGTTTGTTTAACTTCTGACAACATGACGAAAAGTGCGCTGCAAAAGTTTCCTTGCGAGCAGCGTCTTTCTAGGCACATGACCAACAAGACGTGAGTTGAAACGCGTTACAGTTGTTGCCAGGCTTATGTGCTCCATCTTGAGAAAGCAAGTGTGAAACATGCAGTGCATGTCACTGTTTACTTGACAGAAATATACATCATCCTCTTGCTGATCTGTGAACGAAATAAAAGGCTCAGCTGAAGAAGAGTTCTGAGCTGTATGATGAACACGGGCAGAAGTCCTCAAGAGCTGGAGTTGATAGTAAAAAGAGAGAAAGGCAAGGCCATAGGAAGGGGAGCCAAACCCACATGAACCAAACGCTTGACCCCGACGTGATTTGAACACGCAACCTTCTAATCTGGAGTCAGACGCGCTACCGTTGCGCCACGAGGTCTTGAGGATGGTTCCCCATCCTTTGGTTTTCAGAACTGAATTCACAGCGACGAAGTCCTCATCACGAGCAAAATGTTCAGAACGTACTGCCGGTGCGAGTCCCGTTGACGCCAAGTTGGCAAGGAAATTGACACTCGGTCGTCTACCAGAGGACCTGGAGCAGAGCCCGGATAGCTCAGTCGGTAGAGCATCAGACTTTTAATCTGAGGGTCCAGGGTTCAAGTCCCTGTTCGGGCGAGCGATCAAAACCTTTGTCCCCACAATTATGAAAGCACTGTAAGTGCCTGTCGGCTGTGTGTTTGTTTAAGGTCTGACAACATGACGAAAAGTGCGCTGCAAAAGTTTCCTTGCGAGCAGCGTCTTTCTAGGCACATGACCAACAAGACGTGAGTTGAAATGCGTTACAGTTGTTGCCAGGCTTATGTGCTCCATCTTGAGAAAGCAAGTGTGAAACATGCAGTGCATGTCACTGTTTACTTGACAGAAATATACATCATCCTCTTGCTGATCTGTGAACGAAATAAAAGGCTCAGCTGAAGAAGAGTTCTGAGCTGTATGATGAACACGGGCAGAAGTCCTCAAGAGCTGGAGTTGATAGTAAAAAGAGAGAAAGGCAAGGCCACAGGAAGGGGAGCCAAACCCACATGAACCAAACGCTTGACCCCGACGTGATTTGAACACGCAACCTTCTGAGCTGGAGTCAGACGCGCTACCGTTGCGCCACGAGGTCTTGAGGATGGTTCCCCATCCTTTGGTTTTCAGAACTGAATTCACAGCGACGAAGTCCTCATCACGAGCAAAATGTTCAGAACGTACTGCCGGTGCGAGTCCCGTTGACGCCAAGTTGGCAAGGAAATTGACACTCGGTCGTCTACCAGAGGACCTTGAGCAGAGCCCGGATAGCTCAGTCGGTAGAGCATCAGACTTTTAATCTGAGGGTCCAGGGTTCAAGTCCCTGTTCGGGCGAGCGATCAAAACCTTTGTCCCCACAATTATGAAAGCACTGTAAGTGCCTGTCGGCTGTGTGTTTGTTTAAGTTCTGACAACATGACGAAAAGTGCGCTGCAAAAGTTTCCTTGCGAGGAGCGTCTTTCTAGGCACATGACCAACAAGACGTGAGTTGAAATGCGTTACAGTTGTTGCCAGGCTTATGTGCTCCATCTTGAGAAAGCAAGTGTGAAACATGCAGTGCATGTCACTGTTTACTTGACAGAAATATACATCATCCTCTTGCTGATCTGTGAACGAAATAAAAGGCTCAGCTGAAGAAGAGTTCTGAGCTGTATGATGAACACGGGCAGAAGTCCTCAAGAGCTGGAGTTGATAGTAAAAAGAGAGAAAGGCAAGGCCACAGGAAGGGGAGCCAAACCCACATGAACCAAACACTTGACCCCGACGTGATTTGAACACGCAACCTTCTAATCTGGAGTCAGACGCGCTACCGTTGCGGCACAAGTATTTGAGGATGGCTCCCCATCCTTTGGTTTTCAGAACTGAATTCACAGCGACGAAGTCCTCATCACGAGCAAAATGTTCAGAACGTACTGCCGGTGCGAGTCCCGTTGACGCCAAGTTGGCAAGGAAATTGACACTCGGTCGTCTACCAGAGGACCTGGAGCAGAGCCCGGATAGCTCAGTCGGTAGAGCATCAGACTTTTAATCTGAGGGTCCAGGGTTCAAGTCCCTGTTCGGGCGAGCGATCAAAACCTTTGTCCCCACAATTATGAAAGCACTGTAAGTGCCTGTCGGCTGTGTGTTTGTTTAACTTCTGACAACATGACGAAAAGTGCGCTGCAAAAGTTTCCTTGCGAGCAGCGTCTTTCTAGGCACATGACCAACAAGACGTGAGTTGAAACGCGTTACAGTTGTTGCCAGGCTTATGTGCTCCATCTTGAGAAAGCAAGTGTGAAACATGCAGTGCATGTCACTGTTTACTTGACAGAAATATACATCATCCTCTTGCTGATCTGTGAACGAAATAAAAGGCTCAGCTGAAGAAGAGTTCTGAGCTGTATGATGAACACGGGCAGAAGTCCTCAAGAGCTGGAGTTGATAGTAAAAAGAGAGAAAGGCAAGGCCATAGGAAGGGGAGCCAAACCCACATGAACCAAACGCTTGACCCCGACGTGATTTGAACACGCAACCTTCTAATCTGGAGTCAGACGCGCTACCGTTGCGCCACGAGGTCTTGAGGATGGTTCCCCATCCTTTGGTTTTCAGAACTGAATTCACAGCGACGAAGTCCTCATCACGAGCAAAATGTTCAGAACGTACTGCCGGCGCGAGTCCCGTTGACGCCAAGTTGGCAAGGAAATTGACACTCGGTCGTCTACCAGAGGACCTTGAGCAGAGCCCGGATAGCTCAGTCGGTAGAGCATCAGACTTTTAATCTGAGGGTCCAGGGTTCAAGTCCCTGTTCGGGCGAGCGATCAAAACCTTTGTCCCCACAATTATGAAAGCACTGTAAGTGCCTGTCGGCTGTGTGTTTGTTTAAGTTCTGACAACATGACGAAAAGTGCGCTGCAAAAGTTTCCTTGCGAGCAGCGTCTTTCTAGGCACATGACCAACAAGACGTGAGTTGAAATGCGTTACAGTTGTTGCCAGGCTTATGTGCTCCATCTTGAGAAAGCAAGTGTGAAACATGCAGTGCATGTCACTGTTTACTTGACAGAAATATACATCATCCTCTTGCTGATCTGTGAACGAAATAAAAGGCTCAGCTGAAGAAGAGTTCTGAGCTGTATGATGAACACGGGCAGAAGTCCTCAAGAGCTGGAGTTGATAGTAAAAAGAGAGAAAGGCAAGGCCACAGGAAGGGGAGCCAAACCCACATGAACCAAACGCTTGACCCTGACGTGATTTGAACACGCAACCTTCTGATCTGGAGTCAGACGCGCTACCGTTGCGCCACGAGGTCTTGAGGATGGTTGCCCATCCTTTGGTTTTCAGAACTGAATTCACAGCGACGAAGTCCTCATCACGAGCAAAATGTTCAGAACGTACTGCCGGTGCGAGTCCCGTTGACGCCAAGTTGGCAAGGAAATTGACACTCGGTCGTCTACCAGAGGACCTTGAGCAGAGCCCGGATAGCTCAGTCGGTAGAGCATCAGACTTTTAATCTGAGGGTCCAGGGTTCAAGTCCCTGTTCGGGCGAGCGATCAAAACCTTTGTCCCCACAATTATGAAAGCACTGTAAGTGCCTGTCGGCTGTGTGTTTGTTTAAGTTCTGACAACATGACGAAAAGTGCGCTGCAAAAGTTTCCTTGCGAGGAGCGTCTTTCTAGGCACATGACCAACAAGACGTGAGTTGAAATGCGTTACAGTTGTTGCCAGGCTTATGTGCTCCATCTTGAGAAAGCAAGTGTGAAACATGCAGTGCATGTCACTGTTTACTTGACAGAAATATACATCATCCTCTTGCTGATCTGTGAACGAAATAAAAGGCTCAGCTGAAGAAGAGTTCTGAGCTGTATGATGAACACGGGCAGAAGTCCTCAAGAGCTGGAGTTGATAGTAAAAAGAGAGAAAGGCAAGGCCACAGGAAGGGGAGCCAAACCCACATGAACCAAACACTTGACCCCGACGTGATTTGAACACGCAACCTTCTGATCTGGAGTCAGACGCGCTACCGTTGCGCCACAAGTATTTGAGGATGGCTCCCCATCCTTTGGTTTTCAGAACTGAATTCACAGCGACGAAGTCCTCATCACGAGCAAAATGTTCAGAACGTACTGCCGGTGCGAGTCCCGTTGACGCCAAGTTGGCAAGGAAATTGACACTCGGTCGTCTACCAGAGGACCTGGAGCAGAGCCCGGATAGCTCAGTCGGTAGAGCATCAGACTTTTAATCTGAGGGTCCAGGGTTCAAGTCCCTGTTCGGGCGAGCGATCAAAACCTTTGTCCCCACAATTATGAAAGCACTGTAAGTGCCTGTCGGCTGTGTGTTTGTTTAAGTTCTGACAACATGACGAAAAGTGCGCTGCAAAAGTTTCCTTGCGAGCAGCGTCTTTCTAGGCACATGACCAACAAGACGTGAGTTGAAATGCGTTACAGTTGTTGCCAGGCTTATGTGCTCCATCTTGAGAAAGCAAGTGTGAAACATGCAGTGCATGTCACTGTTTACTTGACAGAAATATACATCATCCTCTTGCTGATCTGTGAACGAAATAAAAGGCTCAGCTGAAGAAGAGTTCTGAGCTGTATGATGAACACGGGCAGAAGTCCTCAAGAGCTGGAGTTGATAGTAAAAAGAGAGAAAGGCAAGGCCACAGGAAGGGGAGCCAAACCCACATGAACCAAACGCTTGACCCCGACGTGATTTGAACACGCAACCTTCTGATCTGGAGTCAGACGCGCTACCGTTGCGCCACTAGGTCTTGAGGATGGTTCCCCATCCTTTGGTTTTCAGAACTGAATTCACAGCGACGAAGTCCTCATCACGAGCAAAATGTTCAGAACGTACTGCCGGTGCGAGTCCCGTTGACGCCAAGTTGGCAAGGAAATTGACACTCGGTCGTCTACCAGAGGACCTTGAGCAGAGCCCGGATAGCTCAGTCGGTAGAGCATCAGACTTTTAATCTGAGGGTCCAGGGTTCAAGTCCCTGTTCGGGCGAGCGATCAAAACCTTTGTCCCCACAATTATGAAAGCACTGTAAGTGCCTGTCGGCTGTGTGTTTGTTTAACTTCTGACAACATGACGAAAAGTGCGCTGCAAAAGTTTCCTTGCGAGGAGCGTCTTTCTAGGCACATGACCAACAAGACGTGAGTTGAAATGCGTTACAGTTGTTGCCAGGCTTATGTGCTCCATCTTGAGAAAGCAAGTGTGAAACATGCAGTGCATGTCACTGTTTACTTGACAGAAATATACATCATCCTCTTGCTGATCTGTGAACGAAATAAAAGGCTCAGCTGAAGAAGAGTTCTGAGCTGTATGATGAACACGGGCAGAAGTCCTCAAGAGCTGGAGTTGATAGTAAAAAGAGAGAAAGGCAAGGCCACAGGAAGGGGAGCCAAACCCACATGAACCAAACACTTGACCCCGACGTGATTTGAACACGCAACCTTCTAATCTGGAGTCAGACGCGCTACCGTTGCGCCACAAGTATTTGAGGATGGCTCCCCATCCTTTGGTTTTCAGAACTGAATTCACAGCGACGAAGTCCTCATCACGAGCAAAATGTTCAGAACGTACTGCCGGTGCGAGTCCCGTTGACGCCAAGTTGGCAAGGAAATTGACACTCGGTCGTCTACCAGAGGACCTGGAGCAGAGCCCGGATAGCTCAGTCGGTAGAGCATCAGACTTTTAATCTGAGGGTCCAGGGTTCAAGTCCCTGTTCGGGCGAGCGATCAAAACCTTTGTCCCCACAATTATGAAAGCACTGTAAGTGCCTGTCGGCTGTGTGTTTGTTTAAGTTCTGACAACATGACGAAAAGTGCGCTGCAAAAGTTTCCTTGCGAGCAGCGTCTTTCTAGGCACATGACCAACAAGACGTGAGTTGAAATGCGTTACAGTTGTTGCCAGGCTTATGTGCTCCATCTTGAGAAAGCAAGTGTGAAACATGCAGTGCATGTCACTGTTTACTTGACAGAAATATACATCATCCTCTTGCTGATCTGTGAACGAAATAAAAGGCTCAGCTGAAGAAGAGTTCTGAGCTGTATGATGAACACGGGCAGAAGTCCTCAAGAGCTGGAGTTGATAGTAAAAAGAGAGAAAGGCAAGGCCACAGGAAGGGGAGCCAAACCCACATGAACCAAACGCTTGACCCCGACGTGATTTGAACACGCAACCTTCTGAGCTGGAGTCAGACGCGCTACCGTTGCGCCACGAGGTCTTGAGGATGGTTCCCCATCCTTTGGTTTTCAGAACTGAATTCACAGCGACGAAGTCCTCATCACGAGCAAAATGTTCAGAACGTACTGCCGGTGCGAGTCCCGTTGACGCCAAGTTGGCAAGGAAATTGACACTCGGTCGTCTACCAGAGGACCTTGAGCAGAGCCCGGATAGCTCAGTCGGTAGAGCATCAGACTTTTAATCTGAGGGTCCAGGGTTCAAGTCCCTGTTCGGGCGAGCGATCAAAACCTTTGTCCCCACAATTATGAAAGCACTGTAAGTGCCTGTCGGCTGTGTGTTTGTTTAAGTTCTGACAACATGACGAAAAGTGCGCTGCAAAAGTTTCCTTGCGAGGAGCGTCTTTCTAGGCACATGACCAACAAGACGTGAGTTGAAATGCGTTACAGTTGTTGCCAGGCTTATGTGCTCCATCTTGAGAAAGCAAGTGTGAAACATGCAGTGCATGTCACTGTTTACTTGACAGAAATATACATCATCCTCTTGCTGATCTGTGAACGAAATAAAAGGCTCAGCTGAAGAAGAGTTCTGAGCTGTATGATGAACACGGGCAGAAGTCCTCAAGAGCTGGAGTTGATAGTAAAAAGAGAGAAAGGCAAGGCCACAGGAAGGGGAGCCAAACCCACATGAACCAAACACTTGACCCCGACGTGATTTGAACACGCAACCTTCTAATCTGGAGTCAGACGCGCTACCGTTGCGCCACAAGTATTTGAGGATGGCTCCCCATCCTTTGGTTTTCAGAACTGAATTCACAGCGACGAAGTCCTCATCACGAGCAAAATGTTCAGAACGTACTGCCGGTGCGAGTCCCGTTGACGCCAAGTTGGCAAGGAAATTGACACTCGGTCGTCTACCAGAGGACCTGGAGCAGAGCCCGGATAGCTCAGTCGGTAGAGCATCAGACTTTTAATCTGAGGGTCCAGGGTTCAAGTCCCTGTTCGGGCGAGCGATCAAAACCTTTGTCCCCACAATTATGAAAGCACTGTAAGTGCCTGTCGGCTGTGTGTTTGTTTAAGTTCTGACAACATGACGAAAAGTGCGCTGCAAAAGTTTCCTTGCGAGCAGCGTCTTTCTAGGCACATGACCAACAAGACGTGAGTTGAAATGCGTTACAGTTGTTGCCAGGCTTATGTGCTCCATCTTGAGAAAGCAAGTGTGAAACATGCAGTGCATGTCACTGTTTACTTGACAGAAATATACATCATCCTCTTGCTGATCTGTGAACGAAATAAAAGGCTCAGCTGAAGAAGAGTTCTGAGCTGTATGATGAACACGGGCAGAAGTCCTCAAGAGCTGGAGTTGATAGTAAAAAGAGAGAAAGGCAAGGCCACAGGAAGGGGAGCCAAACCCACATGAACCAAACGCTTGACCCCGACGTGATTTGAACACGCAACCTTCTGAGCTGGAGTCAGACGCGCTACCGTTGCGCCACGAGGTCTTGAGGATGGTTCCCCATCCTTTGGTTTTCAGAACTGAATTCACAGCGACGAAGTCCTCATCACGAGCAAAATGTTCAGAACGTACTGCCGGTGCGAGTCCCGTTGACGCCAAGTTGGCAAGGAAATTGACACTCGGTCGTCTACCAGAGGACCTTGAGCAGAGCCCGGATAGCTCAGTCGGTAGAGCATCAGACTTTTAATCTGAGGGTCCAGGGTTCAAGTCCCTGTTCGGGCGAGCGATCAAAACCTTTGTCCCCACAATTATGAAAGCACTGTAAGTGCCTGTCGGCTGTGTGTTTGTTTAAGTTCTGACAACATGACGAAAAGTGCGCTGCAAAAGTTTCCTTGCGAGGAGCGTCTTTCTAGGCACATGACCAACAAGACGTGAGTTGAAATGCGTTACAGTTGTTGCCAGGCTTATGTGCTCCATCTTGAGAAAGCAAGTGTGAAACATGCAGTGCATGTCACTGTTTACTTGACAGAAATATACATCATCCTCTTGCTGATCTGTGAACGAAATAAAAGGCTCAGCTGAAGAAGAGTTCTGAGCTGTATGATGAACACGGGCAGAAGTCCTCAAGAGCTGGAGTTGATAGTAAAAAGAGAGAAAGGCAAGGCCACAGGAAGGGGAGCCAAACCCACATGAACCAAACACTTGACCCCGACGTGATTTGAACACGCAACCTTCTAATCTGGAGTCAGACGCGCTACCGTTGCGGCACAAGTATTTGAGGATGGCTCCCCATCCTTTGGTTTTCAGAACTGAATTCACAGCGACGAAGTCCTCATCACGAGCAAAATGTTCAGAACGTACTGCCGGTGCGAGTCCCGTTGACGCCAAGTTGGCAAGGAAATTGACACTCGGTCGTCTACCAGAGGACCTGGAGCAGAGCCCGGATAGCTCAGTCGGTAGAGCATCAGACTTTTAATCTGAGGGTCCAGGGTTCAAGTCCCTGTTCGGGCGAGCGATCAAAACCTTTGTCCCCACAATTATGAAAGCACTGTAAGTGCCTGTCGGCTGTGTGTTTGTTTAACTTCTGACAACATGACGAAAAGTGCGCTGCAAAAGTTTCCTTGCGAGCAGCGTCTTTCTAGGCACATGACCAACAAGACGTGAGTTGAAACGCGTTACAGTTGTTGCCAGGCTTATGTGCTCCATCTTGAGAAAGCAAGTGTGAAACATGCAGTGCATGTCACTGTTTACTTGACAGAAATATACATCATCCTCTTGCTGATCTGTGAACGAAATAAAAGGCTCAGCTGAAGAAGAGTTCTGAGCTGTATGATGAACACGGGCAGAAGTCCTCAAGAGCTGGAGTTGATAGTAAAAAGAGAGAAAGGCAAGGCCATAGGAAGGGGAGCCAAACCCACATGAACCAAACGCTTGACCCCGACGTGATTTGAACACGCAACCTTCTAATCTGGAGTCAGACGCGCTACCGTTGCGCCACGAGGTCTTGAGGATGGTTCCCCATCCTTTGGTTTTCAGAACTGAATTCACAGCGACGAAGTCCTCATCACGAGCAAAATGTTCAGAACGTACTGCCGGTGCGAGTCCCGTTGACGCCAAGTTGGCAAGGAAATTGACACTCGGTCGTCTACCAGAGGACCTGGAGCAGAGCCCGGATAGCTCAGTCGGTAGAGCATCAGACTTTTAATCTGAGGGTCCAGGGTTCAAGTCCCT
This sequence comes from Hoplias malabaricus, assembly GCF_029633855.1. NCBI lineage: Eukaryota > Metazoa > Chordata > Actinopteri > Characiformes > Erythrinidae > Hoplias > Hoplias malabaricus. The sequence goes on along the minus strand of NC_089813.1, from coordinate 25,327,125 downwards.
GTTCGGGCGAGCGATCAAAACCTTTGTCCCCACAATTATGAAAGCACTGTAAGTGCCTGTCGGCTGTGTGTTTGTTTAAGTTCTGACAACATGACGAAAAGTGCGCTGCAAAAGTTTCCTTGCGAGCAGCGTCTTTCTAGGCACATGACCAACAAGACGTGAGTTGAAATGCGTTACAGTTGTTGCCAGGCTTATGTGCTCCATCTTGAGAAAGCAAGTGTGAAACATGCAGTGCATGTCACTGTTTACTTGACAGAAATATACATCATCCTCTTGCTGATCTGTGAACGAAATAAAAGGCTCAGCTGAAGAAGAGTTCTGAGCTGTATGATGAACACGGGCAGAAGTCCTCAAGAGCTGGAGTTGATAGTAAAAAGAGAGAAAGGCAAGGCCACAGGAAGGGGAGCCAAACCCACATGAACCAAACGCTTGACCCCGACGTGATTTGAACACGCAACCTTCTGAGCTGGAGTCAGACGCGCTACCGTTGCGCCACGAGGTCTTGAGGATGGTTCCCCATCCTTTGGTTTTCAGAACTGAATTCACAGCGACGAAGTCCTCATCACGAGCAAAATGTTCAGAACGTACTGCCGGTGCGAGTCCCGTTGACGCCAAGTTGGCAAGGAAATTGACACTCGGTCGTCTACCAGAGGACCTTGAGCAGAGCCCGGATAGCTCAGTCGGTAGAGCATCAGACTTTTAATCTGAGGGTCCAGGGTTCAAGTCCCTGTTCGGGCGAGCGATCAAAACCTTTGTCCCCACAATTATGAAAGCACTGTAAGTGCCTGTCGGCTGTGTGTTTGTTTAAGTTCTGACAACATGACGAAAAGTGCGCTGCAAAAGTTTCCTTGCGAGGAGCGTCTTTCTAGGCACATGACCAACAAGACGTGAGTTGAAATGCGTTACAGTTGTTGCCAGGCTTATGTGCTCCATCTTGAGAAAGCAAGTGTGAAACATGCAGTGCATGTCACTGTTTACTTGACAGAAATATACATCATCCTCTTGCTGATCTGTGAACGAAATAAAAGGCTCAGCTGAAGAAGAGTTCTGAGCTGTATGATGAACACGGGCAGAAGTCCTCAAGAGCTGGAGTTGATAGTAAAAAGAGAGAAAGGCAAGGCCACAGGAAGGGGAGCCAAACCCACATGAACCAAACACTTGACCCCGACGTGATTTGAACACGCAACCTTCTAATCTGGAGTCAGACGCGCTACCGTTGCGGCACAAGTATTTGAGGATGGCTCCCCATCCTTTGGTTTTCAGAACTGAATTCACAGCGACGAAGTCCTCATCACGAGCAAAATGTTCAGAACGTACTGCCGGTGCGAGTCCCGTTGACGCCAAGTTGGCAAGGAAATTGACACTCGGTCGTCTACCAGAGGACCTGGAGCAGAGCCCGGATAGCTCAGTCGGTAGAGCATCAGACTTTTAATCTGAGGGTCCAGGGTTCAAGTCCCTGTTCGGGCGAGCGATCAAAACCTTTGTCCCCACAATTATGAAAGCACTGTAAGTGCCTGTCGGCTGTGTGTTTGTTTAACTTCTGACAACATGACGAAAAGTGCGCTGCAAAAGTTTCCTTGCGAGCAGCGTCTTTCTAGGCACATGACCAACAAGACGTGAGTTGAAACGCGTTACAGTTGTTGCCAGGCTTATGTGCTCCATCTTGAGAAAGCAAGTGTGAAACATGCAGTGCATGTCACTGTTTACTTGACAGAAATATACATCATCCTCTTGCTGATCTGTGAACGAAATAAAAGGCTCAGCTGAAGAAGAGTTCTGAGCTGTATGATGAACACGGGCAGAAGTCCTCAAGAGCTGGAGTTGATAGTAAAAAGAGAGAAAGGCAAGGCCATAGGAAGGGGAGCCAAACCCACATGAACCAAACGCTTGACCCCGACGTGATTTGAACACGCAACCTTCTAATCTGGAGTCAGACGCGCTACCGTTGCGCCACGAGGTCTTGAGGATGGTTCCCCATCCTTTGGTTTTCAGAACTGAATTCACAGCGACGAAGTCCTCATCACGAGCAAAATGTTCAGAACGTACTGCCGGCGCGAGTCCCGTTGACGCCAAGTTGGCAAGGAAATTGACACTCGGTCGTCTACCAGAGGACCTTGAGCAGAGCCCGGATAGCTCAGTCGGTAGAGCATCAGACTTTTAATCTGAGGGTCCAGGGTTCAAGTCCCTGTTCGGGCGAGCGATCAAAACCTTTGTCCCCACAATTATGAAAGCACTGTAAGTGCCTGTCGGCTGTGTGTTTGTTTAAGTTCTGACAACATGACGAAAAGTGCGCTGCAAAAGTTTCCTTGCGAGCAGCGTCTTTCTAGGCACATGACCAACAAGACGTGAGTTGAAATGCGTTACAGTTGTTGCCAGGCTTATGTGCTCCATCTTGAGAAAGCAAGTGTGAAACATGCAGTGCATGTCACTGTTTACTTGACAGAAATATACATCATCCTCTTGCTGATCTGTGAACGAAATAAAAGGCTCAGCTGAAGAAGAGTTCTGAGCTGTATGATGAACACGGGCAGAAGTCCTCAAGAGCTGGAGTTGATAGTAAAAAGAGAGAAAGGCAAGGCCACAGGAAGGGGAGCCAAACCCACATGAACCAAACGCTTGACCCTGACGTGATTTGAACACGCAACCTTCTGATCTGGAGTCAGACGCGCTACCGTTGCGCCACGAGGTCTTGAGGATGGCTCCCCATCCTTTGGTTTTCAGAACTGAATTCACAGCGACGAAGTCCTCATCACGAGCAAAATGTTCAGAACGTACTGCCGGTGCGAGTCCCGTTGACGCCAAGTTGGCAAGGAAATTGACACTCGGTCGTCTACCAGAGGACCTGGAGCAGAGCCCGGATAGCTCAGTCGGTAGAGCATCAGACTTTTAATCTGAGGGTCCAGGGTTCAAGTCCCTGTTTGGGCGAGCGATCAAAACCTTTGTCCCCACAATTATGAAAGCACTGTAAGTGCCTGTCGGCTGTGTGTTTGTTTAAGTTCTGACAACATGACGAAAAGTGCGCTGCAAAAGTTTCCTTGCGAGCAGCGTCTTTCTAGGCACATGACCAACAAGACGTGAGTTGAAATGCGTTACAGTTGTTGCCAGGCTTATGTGCTCCATCTTGAGAAAGCAAGTGTGAAACATGCAGTGCATGTCACTGTTTACTTGACAGAAATATACATCATCCTCTTGCTGATCTGTGAACGAAATAAAAGGCTCAGCTGAAGAAGAGTTCTGAGCTGTATGATGAACACGGGCAGAAGTCCTCAAGAGCTGGAGTTGATAGTAAAAAGAGAGAAAGGCAAGGCCACAGGAAGGGGAGCCAAACCCACATGAACCAAACGCTTGACCCCGACGTGATTTGAACACGCAACCTTCTGAGCTGGAGTCAGACGCGCTACCGTTGCGCCACGAGGTCTTGAGGATGGTTCCCCATCCTTTGGTTTTCAGAACTGAATTCACAGCGACGAAGTCCTCATCACGAGCAAAATGTTCAGAACGTACTGCCGGTGCGAGTCCCGTTGACGCCAAGTTGGCAAGGAAATTGACACTCGGTCGTCTACCAGAGGACCTTGAGCAGAGCCCGGATAGCTCAGTCGGTAGAGCATCAGACTTTTAATCTGAGGGTCCAGGGTTCAAGTCCCTGTTCGGGCGAGCGATCAAAACCTTTGTCCCCACAATTATGAAAGCACTGTAAGTGCCTGTCGGCTGTGTGTTTGTTTAAGTTCTGACAACATGACGAAAAGTGCGCTGCAAAAGTTTCCTTGCGAGGAGCGTCTTTCTAGGCACATGACCAACAAGACGTGAGTTGAAATGCGTTACAGTTGTTGCCAGGCTTATGTGCTCCATCTTGAGAAAGCAAGTGTGAAACATGCAGTGCATGTCACTGTTTACTTGACAGAAATATACATCATCCTCTTGCTGATCTGTGAACGAAATAAAAGGCTCAGCTGAAGAAGAGTTCTGAGCTGTATGATGAACACGGGCAGAAGTCCTCAAGAGCTGGAGTTGATAGTAAAAAGAGAGAAAGGCAAGGCCACAGGAAGGGGAGTCAAACCCACATGAACCAAACGCTTGACCCCGACGTGATTTGAACACGCAACCTTCTGAGCTGGAGTCAGACGCGCTACCGTTGCGCCACGAGGTCTTGAGGATGGTTCCCCATCCTTTGGTTTTCAGAACTGAATTCACAGCGACGAAGTCCTCATCACGAGCAAAATGTTCAGAACGTACTGCCGGTGCGAGTCCCGTTGACGCCAAGTTGGCAAGGAAATTGACACTCGGTCGTCTACCAGAGGACCTTGAGCAGAGCCCGGATAGCTCAGTCGGTAGAGCATCAGACTTTTAATCTGAGGGTCCAGGGTTCAAGTCCCTGTTCGGGCGAGCGATCAAAACCTTTGTCCCCACAATTATGAAAGCACTGTAAGTGCCTGTCGGCTGTGTGTTTGTTTAACTTCTGACAACATGACGAAAAGTGCGCTGCAAAAGTTTCCTTGCGAGGAGCGTCTTTCTAGGCACATGACCAACAAGACGTGAGTTGAAATGCGTTACAGTTGTTGCCAGGCTTATGTGCTCCATCTTGAGAAAGCAAGTGTGAAACATGCAGTGCATGTCACTGTTTACTTGACAGAAATATACATCATCCTCTTGCTGATCTGTGAACGAAATAAAAGGCTCAGCTGAAGAAGAGTTCTGAGCTGTATGATGAACACGGGCAGAAGTCCTCAAGAGCTGGAGTTGATAGTAAAAAGAGAGAAAGGCAAGGCCACAGGAAGGGGAGCCAAACCCACATGAACCAAACACTTGACCCCGACGTGATTTGAACACGCAACCTTCTAATCTGGAGTCAGACGCGCTACCGTTGCGCCACAAGTATTTGAGGATGGCTCCCCATCCTTTGGTTTTCAGAACTGAATTCACAGCGACGAAGTCCTCATCACGAGCAAAATGTTCAGAACGTACTGCCGGTGCGAGTCCCGTTGACGCCAAGTTGGCAAGGAAATTGACACTCGGTCGTCTACCAGAGGACCTGGAGCAGAGCCCGGATAGCTCAGTCGGTAGAGCATCAGACTTTTAATCTGAGGGTCCAGGGTTCAAGTCCCTGTTCGGGCGAGCGATCAAAACCTTTGTCCCCACAATTATGAAAGCACTGTAAGTGCCTGTCGGCTGTGTGTTTGTTTAAGTTCTGACAACATGACGAAAAGTGCGCTGCAAAAGTTTCCTTGCGAGCAGCGTCTTTCTAGGCACATGACCAACAAGACGTGAGTTGAAATGCGTTACAGTTGTTGCCAGGCTTATGTGCTCCATCTTGAGAAAGCAAGTGTGAAACATGCAGTGCATGTCACTGTTTACTTGACAGAAATATACATCATCCTCTTGCTGATCTGTGAACGAAATAAAAGGCTCAGCTGAAGAAGAGTTCTGAGCTGTATGATGAACACGGGCAGAAGTCCTCAAGAGCTGGAGTTGATAGTAAAAAGAGAGAAAGGCAAGGCCATAGGAAGGGGAGCCAAACCCACATGAACCAAACGCTTGACCCCGACGTGATTTGAACACGCAACCTTCTAATCTGGAGTCAGACGCGCTACCGTTGCGCCACGAGGTCTTGAGGATGGTTCCCCATCCTTTGGTTTTCAGAACTGAATTCACAGCGACGAAGTCCTCATCACGAGCAAAATGTTCAGAACGTACTGCCGGCGCGAGTCCCGTTGACGCCAAGTTGGCAAGGAAATTGACACTCGGTCGTCTACCAGAGGACCTTGAGCAGAGCCCGGATAGCTCAGTCGGTAGAGCATCAGACTTTTAATCTGAGGGTCCAGGGTTCAAGTCCCTGTTCGGGCGAGCGATCAAAACCTTTGTCCCCACAATTATGAAAGCACTGTAAGTGCCTGTCGGCTGTGTGTTTGTTTAAGTTCTGACAACATGACGAAAAGTGCGCTGCAAAAGTTTCCTTGCGAGCAGCGTCTTTCTAGGCACATGACCAACAAGACGTGAGTTGAAATGCGTTACAGTTGTTGCCAGGCTTATGTGCTCCATCTTGAGAAAGCAAGTGTGAAACATGCAGTGCATGTCACTGTTTACTTGACAGAAATATACATCATCCTCTTGCTGATCTGTGAACGAAATAAAAGGCTCAGCTGAAGAAGAGTTCTGAGCTGTATGATGAACACGGGCAGAAGTCCTCAAGAGCTGGAGTTGATAGTAAAAAGAGAGAAAGGCAAGGCCACAGGAAGGGGAGCCAAACCCACATGAACCAAACACTTGACCCCGACGTGATTTGAACACGCAACCTTCTAATCTGGAGTCAGACGCGCTACCGTTGCGGCACAAGTATTTGAGGATGGCTCCCCATCCTTTGGTTTTCAGAACTGAATTCACAGCGACGAAGTCCTCATCACGAGCAAAATGTTCAGAACGTACTGCCGGTGCGAGTCCCGTTGACGCCAAGTTGGCAAGGAAATTGACACTCGGTCGTCTACCAGAGGACCTGGAGCAGAGCCCGGATAGCTCAGTCGGTAGAGCATCAGACTTTTAATCTGAGGGTCCAGGGTTCAAGTCCCTGTTCGGGCGAGCGATCAAAACCTTTGTCCCCACAATTATGAAAGCACTGTAAGTGCCTGTCGGCTGTGTGTTTGTTTAACTTCTGACAACATGACGAAAAGTGCGCTGCAAAAGTTTCCTTGCGAGCAGCGTCTTTCTAGGCACATGACCAACAAGACGTGAGTTGAAACGCGTTACAGTTGTTGCCAGGCTTATGTGCTCCATCTTGAGAAAGCAAGTGTGAAACATGCAGTGCATGTCACTGTTTACTTGACAGAAATATACATCATCCTCTTGCTGATCTGTGAACGAAATAAAAGGCTCAGCTGAAGAAGAGTTCTGAGCTGTATGATGAACACGGGCAGAAGTCCTCAAGAGCTGGAGTTGATAGTAAAAAGAGAGAAAGGCAAGGCCATAGGAAGGGGAGCCAAACCCACATGAACCAAACACTTGACCCCGACGTGATTTGAACACGCAACCTTCTAATCTGGAGTCAGACGCGCTACCGTTGCGCCACGAGGTCTTGAGGATGGTTTCCCCATCCTTTGGTTTTCAGAACTGAATTCACAGCGACGAAGTCCTCATCACGAGCAAAATGTTCAGAACGTACTGCCGGCGCGAGTCCCGTTGACGCCAAGTTGGCAAGGAAATTGACACTCGGTCGTCTACCAGAGGACCTTGAGCAGAGCCCGGATAGCTCAGTCGGTAGAGCATCAGACTTTTAATCTGAGGGTCCAGGGTTCAAGTCCCTGTTCGGGCGAGCGATCAAAACCTTTGTCCCCACAATTATGAAAGCACTGTAAGTGCCTGTCGGCTGTGTGTTTGTTTAAGTTCTGACAACATGACGAAAAGTGCGCTGCAAAAGTTTCCTTGCGAGCAGCGTCTTTCTAGGCACATGACCAACAAGACGTGAGTTGAAATGCGTTACAGTTGTTGCCAGGCTTATGTGCTCCATCTTGAGAAAGCAAGTGTGAAACATGCAGTGCATGTCACTGTTTACTTGACAGAAATATACATCATCCTCTTGCTGATCTGTGAACGAAATAAAAGGCTCAGCTGAAGAAGAGTTCTGAGCTGTATGATGAACACGGGCAGAAGTCCTCAAGAGCTGGAGTTGATAGTAAAAAGAGAGAAAGGCAAGGCCACAGGAAGGGGAGCCAAACCCACATGAACCAAACGCTTGACCCCGACGTGATTTGAACACGCAACCTTCTGATCTGGAGTCAGACGCGCTACCGTTGCGCCACGAGGTCTTGAGGATGGCTCCCCATCCTTTGGTTTTCAGAACTGAATTCACAGCGACGAAGTCCTCATCACGAGCAAAATGTTCAGAACGTACTGCCGGTGCGAGTCCCGTTGACGCCAAGTTGGCAAGGAAATTGACACTCGGTCGTCTACCAGAGGACCTGGAGCAGAGCCCGGATAGCTCAGTCGGTAGAGCATCAGACTTTTAATCTGAGGGTCCAGGGTTCAAGTCCCTGTTTGGGCGAGCGATCAAAACCTTTGTCCCCACAATTATGAAAGCACTGTAAGTGCCTGTCGGCTGTGTGTTTGTTTAAGTTCTGACAACATGACGAAAAGTGCGCTGCAAAAGTTTCCTTGCGAGCAGCGTCTTTCTAGGCACATGACCAACAAGACGTGAGTTGAAATGCGTTACAGTTGTTGCCAGGCTTATGTGCTCCATCTTGAGAAAGCAAGTGTGAAACATGCAGTGCATGTCACTGTTTACTTGACAGAAATATACATCATCCTCTTGCTGATCTGTGAACGAAATAAAAGGCTCAGCTGAAGAAGAGTTCTGAGCTGTATGATGAACACGGGCAGAAGTCCTCAAGAGCTGGAGTTGATAGTAAAAAGAGAGAAAGGCAAGGCCACAGGAAGGGGAGCCAAACCCACATGAACCAAACGCTTGACCCCGACGTGATTTGAACACGCAACCTTCTGAGCTGGAGTCAGACGCGCTACCGTTGCGCCACGAGGTCTTGAGGATGGTTCCCCATCCTTTGGTTTTCAGAACTGAATTCACAGCGACGAAGTCCTCATCACGAGCAAAATGTTCAGAACGTACTGCCGGTGCGAGTCCCGTTGACGCCAAGTTGGCAAGGAAATTGACACTCGGTCGTCTACCAGAGGACCTTGAGCAGAGCCCGGATAGCTCAGTCGGTAGAGCATCAGACTTTTAATCTGAGGGTCCAGGGTTCAAGTCCCTGTTCGGGCGAGCGATCAAAACCTTTGTCCCCACAATTATGAAAGCACTGTAAGTGCCTGTCGGCTGTGTGTTTGTTTAAGTTCTGACAACATGACGAAAAGTGCGCTGCAAAAGTTTCCTTGCGAGGAGCGTCTTTCTAGGCACATGACCAACAAGACGTGAGTTGAAATGCGTTACAGTTGTTGCCAGGCTTATGTGCTCCATCTTGAGAAAGCAAGTGTGAAACATGCAGTGCATGTCACTGTTTACTTGACAGAAATATACATCATCCTCTTGCTGATCTGTGAACGAAATAAAAGGCTCAGCTGAAGAAGAGTTCTGAGCTGTATGATGAACACGGGCAGAAGTCCTCAAGAGCTGGAGTTGATAGTAAAAAGAGAGAAAGGCAAGGCCACAGGAAGGGGAGTCAAACCCACATGAACCAAACGCTTGACCCCGACGTGATTTGAACACGCAACCTTCTGAGCTGGAGTCAGACGCGCTACCGTTGCGCCACGAGGTCTTGAGGATGGTTCCCCATCCTTTGGTTTTCAGAACTGAATTCACAGCGACGAAGTCCTCATCACGAGCAAAATGTTCAGAACGTACTGCCGGTGCGAGTCCCGTTGACGCCAAGTTGGCAAGGAAATTGACACTCGGTCGTCTACCAGAGGACCTTGAGCAGAGCCCGGATAGCTCAGTCGGTAGAGCATCAGACTTTTAATCTGAGGGTCCAGGGTTCAAGTCCCTGTTCGGGCGAGCGATCAAAACCTTTGTCCCCACAATTATGAAAGCACTGTAAGTGCCTGTCGGCTGTGTGTTTGTTTAACTTCTGACAACATGACGAAAAGTGCGCTGCAAAAGTTTCCTTGCGAGGAGCGTCTTTCTAGGCACATGACCAACAAGACGTGAGTTGAAATGCGTTACAGTTGTTGCCAGGCTTATGTGCTCCATCTTGAGAAAGCAAGTGTGAAACATGCAGTGCATGTCACTGTTTACTTGACAGAAATATACATCATCCTCTTGCTGATCTGTGAACGAAATAAAAGGCTCAGCTGAAGAAGAGTTCTGAGCTGTATGATGAACACGGGCAGAAGTCCTCAAGAGCTGGAGTTGATAGTAAAAAGAGAGAAAGGCAAGGCCACAGGAAGGGGAGCCAAACCCACATGAACCAAACACTTGACCCCGACGTGATTTGAACACGCAACCTTCTAATCTGGAGTCAGACGCGCTACCGTTGCGCCACAAGTATTTGAGGATGGCTCCCCATCCTTTGGTTTTCAGAACTGAATTCACAGCGACGAAGTCCTCATCACGAGCAAAATGTTCAGAACGTACTGCCGGTGCGAGTCCCGTTGACGCCAAGTTGGCAAGGAAATTGACACTCGGTCGTCTACCAGAGGACCTGGAGCAGAGCCCGGATAGCTCAGTCGGTAGAGCATCAGACTTTTAATCTGAGGGTCCAGGGTTCAAGTCCCTGTTCGGGCGAGCGATCAAAACCTTTGTCCCCACAATTATGAAAGCACTGTAAGTGCCTGTCGGCTGTGTGTTTGTTTAAGTTCTGACAACATGACGAAAAGTGCGCTGCAAAAGTTTCCTTGCGAGCAGCGTCTTTCTAGGCACATGACCAACAAGACGTGAGTTGAAATGCGTTACAGTTGTTGCCAGGCTTATGTGCTCCATCTTGAGAAAGCAAGTGTGAAACATGCAGTGCATGTCACTGTTTACTTGACAGAAATATACATCATCCTCTTGCTGATCTGTGAACGAAATAAAAGGCTCAGCTGAAGAAGAGTTCTGAGCTGTATGATGAACACGGGCAGAAGTCCTCAAGAGCTGGAGTTGATAGTAAAAAGAGAGAAAGGCAAGGCCATAGGAAGGGGAGCCAAACCCACATGAACCAAACGCTTGACCCCGACGTGATTTGAACACGCAACCTTCTAATCTGGAGTCAGACGCGCTACCGTTGCGCCACGAGGTCTTGAGGATGGTTCCCCATCCTTTGGTTTTCAGAACTGAATTCACAGCGACGAAGTCCTCATCACGAGCAAAATGTTCAGAACGTACTGCCGGCGCGAGTCCCGTTGACGCCAAGTTGGCAAGGAAATTGACACTCGGTCGTCTACCAGAGGACCTTGAGCAGAGCCCGGATAGCTCAGTCGGTAGAGCATCAGACTTTTAATCTGAGGGTCCAGGGTTCAAGTCCCTGTTCGGGCGAGCGATCAAAACCTTTGTACCCACAATTATGAAAGCACTGTAAGTGCCTGTCGGCTGTGTGTTTGTTTAAGTTCTGACAACATGACGAAAAGTGCGCTGCAAAAGTTTCCTTGCGAGCAGCGTCTTTCTAGGCACATGACCAACAAGACGTGAGTTGAAATGCGTTACAGTTGTTGCCAGGCTTATGTGCTCCATCTTGAGAAAGCAAGTGTGAAACATGCAGTGCATGTCACTGTTTACTTGACAGAAATATACATCATCCTCTTGCTGATCTGTGAACGAAATAAAAGGCTCAGCTGAAGAAGAGTTCTGAGCTGTATGATGAACACGGGCAGAAGTCCTCAAGAGCTGGAGTTGATAGTAAAAAGAGAGAAAGGCAAGGCCACAGGAAGGGGAGCCAAACCCACATGAACCAAACACTTGACCCCGACGTGATTTGAACACGCAACCTTCTAATCTGGAGTCAGACGCGCTACCGTTGCGGCACAAGTATTTGAGGATGGCTCCCCATCCTTTGGTTTTCAGAACTGAATTCACAGCGACGAAGTCCTCATCACGAGCAAAATGTTCAGAACGTACTGCCGGTGCGAGTCCCGTTGACGCCAAGTTGGCAAGGAAATTGACACTCGGTCGTCTACCAGAGGACCTGGAGCAGAGCCCGGATAGCTCAGTCGGTAGAGCATCAGACTTTTAATCTGAGGGTCCAGGGTTCAAGTCCCTGTTCGGGCGAGCGATCAAAACCTTTGTCCCCACAATTATGAAAGCACTGTAAGTGCCTGTCGGCTGTGTGTTTGTTTAACTTCTGACAACATGACGAAAAGTGCGCTGCAAAAGTTTCCTTGCGAGCAGCGTCTTTCTAGGCACATGACCAACAAGACGTGAGTTGAAACGCGTTACAGTTGTTGCCAGGCTTATGTGCTCCATCTTGAGAAAGCAAGTGTGAAACATGCAGTGCATGTCACTGTTTACTTGACAGAAATATACATCATCCTCTTGCTGATCTGTGAACGAAATAAAAGGCTCAGCTGAAGAAGAGTTCTGAGCTGTATGATGAACACGGGCAGAAGTCCTCAAGAGCTGGAGTTGATAGTAAAAAGAGAGAAAGGCAAGGCCATAGGAAGGGGAGCCAAACCCACATGAACCAAACGCTTGACCCCGACGTGATTTGAACACGCAACCTTCTAATCTGGAGTCAGACGCGCTACCGTTGCGCCACGAGGTCTTGAGGATGGTTCCCCATCCTTTGGTTTTCAGAACTGAATTCACAGCGACGAAGTCCTCATCACGAGCAAAATGTTCAGAACGTACTGCCGGCGCGAGTCCCGTTGACGCCAAGTTGGCAAGGAAATTGACACTCGGTCGTCTACCAGAGGACCTTGAGCAGAGCCCGGATAGCTCAGTCGGTAGAGCATCAGACTTTTAATCTGAGGGTCCAGGGTTCAAGTCCCTGTTCGGGCGAGCGATCAAAACCTTTGTCCCCACAATTATGAAAGCACTGTAAGTGCCTGTCGGCTGTGTGTTTGTTTAAGTTCTGACAACATGACGAAAAGTGCGCTGCAAAAGTTTCCTTGCGAGCAGCGTCTTTCTAGGCACATGACCAACAAGACGTGAGTTGAAATGCGTTACAGTTGTTGCCAGGCTTATGTGCTCCATCTTGAGAAAGCAAGTGTGAAACATGCAGTGCATGTCACTGTTTACTTGACAGAAATATACATCATCCTCTTGCTGATCTGTGAACGAAATAAAAGGCTCAGCTGAAGAAGAGTTCTGAGCTGTATGATGAACACGGGCAGAAGTCCTCAAGAGCTGGAGTTGATAGTAAAAAGAGAGAAAGGCAAGGCCACAGGAAGGGGAGCCAAACCCACATGAACCAAACGCTTGACCCCGACGTGATTTGAACACGCAACCTTCTGATCTGGAGTCAGACGCGCTACCGTTGCGCCACGAGGTCTTGAGGATGGCTCCCCATCCTTTGGTTTTCAGAACTGAATTCACAGCGACGAAGTCCTCATCACGAGCAAAATGTTCAGAACGTACTGCCGGTGCGAGTCCCGTTGACGCCAAGTTGGCAAGGAAATTGACACTCGGTCGTCTACCAGAGGACCTTGAGCAGAGCCCGGATAGCTCAGTCGGTAGAGCATCAGACTTTTAATCTGAGGGTCCAGGGTTCAAGTCCCTGTTCGGGCGAGCGATCAAAACCTTTGTCCCCACAATTATGAAAGCACTGTAAGTGCCTGTCGGCTGTGTGTTTGTTTAAGTTCTGACAACATGACGAAAAGTGCGCTGCAAAAGTTTCCTTGCGAGCAGCGTCTTTCTAGGCACATGACCAACAAGACGTGAGTTGAAATGCGTTACAGTTGTTGCCAGGCTTATGTGCTCCATCTTGAGAAAGCAAGTGTGAAACATGCAGTGCATGTCACTGTTTACTTGACAGAAATATACATCATCCTCTTGCTGATCTGTGAACGAAATAAAAGGCTCAGCTGAAGAAGAGTTCTGAGCTGTATGATGAACACGGGCAGAAGTCCTCAAGAGCTGGAGTTGATAGTAAAAAGAGAGAAAGGCAAGGCCACAGGAAGGGGAGCCAAACCCACATGAACCAAACGCTTGACCCCGACGTGATTTGAACACGCAACCTTCTGAGCTGGAGTCAGACGCGCTACCGTTGCGCCACGAGGTCTTGAGGATGGTTCCCCATCCTTTGGTTTTCAGAACTGAATTCACAGCGACGAAGTCCTCATCACGAGCAAAATGTTCAGAACGTACTGCCGGTGCGAGTCCCGTTGACGCCAAGTTGGCAAGGAAATTGACACTCGGTCGTCTACCAGAGGACCTTGAGCAGAGCCCGGATAGCTCAGTCGGTAGAGCATCAGACTTTTAATCTGAGGGTCCAGGGTTCAAGTCCCTGTTCGGGCGAGCGATCAAAACCTTTGTCCCCACAATTATGAAAGCACTGTAAGTGCCTGTCGGCTGTGTGTTTGTTTAAGTTCTGACAACATGACGAAAAGTGCGCTGCAAAAGTTTCCTTGCGAGGAGCGTCTTTCTAGGCACATGACCAACAAGACGTGAGTTGAAATGCGTTACAGTTGTTGCCAGGCTTATGTGCTCCATCTTGAGAAAGCAAGTGTGAAACATGCAGTGCATGTCACTGTTTACTTGACAGAAATATACATCATCCTCTTGCTGATCTGTGAACGAAATAAAAGGCTCAGCTGAAGAAGAGTTCTGAGCTGTATGATGAACACGGGCAGAAGTCCTCAAGAGCTGGAGTTGATAGTAAAAAGAGAGAAAGGCAAGGCCACAGGAAGGGGAGTCAAACCCACATGAACCAAACGCTTGACCCCGACGTGATTTGAACACGCAACCTTCTGAGCTGGAGTCAGACGCGCTACCGTTGCGCCACGAGGTCTTGAGGATGGTTCCCCATCCTTTGGTTTTCAGAACTGAATTCACAGCGACGAAGTCCTCATCACGAGCAAAATGTTCAGAACGTACTGCCGGTGCGAGTCCCGTTGACGCCAAGTTGGCAAGGAAATTGACACTCGGTCGTCTACCAGAGGACCTGGAGCAGAGCCCGGATAGCTCAGTCGGTAGAGCATCAGACTTTTAATCTGAGGGTCCAGGGTTCAAGTCCCTGTTCGGGCGAGCGATCAAAACCTTTGTCCCCACAATTATGAAAGCACTGTAAGTGCCTGTCGGCTGTGTGTTTGTTTAACTTCTGACAACATGACGAAAAGTGCGCTGCAAAAGTTTCCTTGCGAGCAGCGTCTTTCTAGGCACATGACCAACAAGACGTGAGTTGAAACGCGTTACAGTTGTTGCCAGGCTTATGTGCTCCATCTTGAGAAAGCAAGTGTGAAACATGCAGTGCATGTCACTGTTTACTTGACAGAAATATACATCATCCTCTTGCTGATCTGTGAACGAAATAAAAGGCTCAGCTGAAGAAGAGTTCTGAGCTGTATGATGAACACGGGCAGAAGTCCTCAAGAGCTGGAGTTGATAGTAAAAAGAGAGAAAGGCAAGGCCATAGGAAGGGGAGCCAAACCCACATGAACCAAACGCTTGACCCCGACGTGATTTGAACACGCAACCTTCTAATCTGGAGTCAGACGCGCTACCGTTGCGCCACGAGGTCTTGAGGATGGTTCCCCATCCTTTGGTTTTCAGAACTGAATTCACAGCGACGAAGTCCTCATCACGAGCAAAATGTTCAGAACGTACTGCCGGCGCGAGTCCCGTTGACGCCAAGTTGGCAAGGAAATTGACACTCGGTCGTCTACCAGAGGACCTTGAGCAGAGCCCGGATAGCTCAGTCGGTAGAGCATCAGACTTTTAATCTGAGGGTCCAGGGTTCAAGTCCCTGTTCGGGCGAGCGATCAAAACCTTTGTCCCCACAATTATGAAAGCACTGTAAGTGCCTGTCGGCTGTGTGTTTGTTTAAGTTCTGACAACATGACGAAAAGTGCGCTGCAAAAGTTTCCTTGCGAGCAGCGTCTTTCTAGGCACATGACCAACAAGACGTGAGTTGAAATGCGTTACAGTTGTTGCCAGGCTTATGTGCTCCATCTTGAGAAAGCAAGTGTGAAACATGCAGTGCATGTCACTGTTTACTTGACAGAAATATACATCATCCTCTTGCTGATCTGTGAACGAAATAAAAGGCTCAGCTGAAGAAGAGTTCTGAGCTGTATGATGAACACGGGCAGAAGTCCTCAAGAGCTGGAGTTGATAGTAAAAAGAGAGAAAGGCAAGGCCACAGGAAGGGGAGCCAAACCCACATGAACCAAACGCTTGACCCCGACGTGATTTGAACACGCAACCTTCTGATCTGGAGTCAGACGCGCTACCGTTGCGCCACGAGGTCTTGAGGATGGCTCCCCATCCTTTGGTTTTCAGAACTGAATTCACAGCGACGAAGTCCTCATCACGAGCAAAATGTTCAGAACGTACTGCCGGTGCGAGTCCCGTTGACGCCAAGTTGGCAAGGAAATTGACACTCGGTCGTCTACCAGAGGACCTTGAGCAGAGCCCGGATAGCTCAGTCGGTAGAGCATCAGACTTTTAATCTGAGGGTCCAGGGTTCAAGTCCCTGTTCGGGCGAGCGATCAAAACCTTTGTCCCCACAATTATGAAAGCACTGTAAGTGCCTGTCGGCTGTGTGTTTGTTTAAGT